>NC_143575.1:176340012-176667161 GCF_048544385.1 Mastigoproctus giganteus | reverse complement strand
ATTGTTGCAATCATACTATTCAACAAATGGCTACAATCAAATCGATAATTAGGCTATTGGCCTAACCTCTTCCAAACGTTGATTCGGTAGAGTAAGCAGCAGGCGTGAGCATAAATTACATCGTTCATGATTTCGGTACTAGCTGTTCGAAATATAGTAGGTGTCGTCAAAGATGTTTACACATAAAACATCTTTCGTGTGTACAGGGCACACACGTGATTTTTTGATACGAAAACGATTTGTTCGTTGTTATTTGGATCTTCAGTATTATAACAGGATGGTCAGGTATATTGTCAGGAAACAAGAGCAAGACCCTGCTTGTTGAGATTTTATTTCTCGAAAAATTTCTTGGAAAGAAGCAAACATTGCAAACGACGCCATATCGGAGCAACGTAAATCGGAGATTGCCAACGTATTTTTTATTTTTTTATTTATTCAACATGAACGCTCTCCCATCGCAAATCCTCCTACGTTCGGATCATATAAATTGTAATTTCCAGTATGCTGCGTGTACGCTGTGGTCCATTTGCGTGTTGTTGGACAAAAGTTTTCTGGAAAAGCCTATGAGGTTCCCTTCACTCTATAATCCTAACATGCAAATTCCGAGTATCGGAATTTGCATGCAAGGATGGCAAGGCATCGCCGTTCGGATTATTCTTTGAGATGACGGGCCGTTGGACGACCTGAAGCTGTGCAGGTGGCCTTAATGTGTCACGCACTGTCTTTTCGGCACTATGGAAGGAGCTTCAGGAGACATTACAAGAAGAGCTGGCCAAGGTCGCCCGAGGGACATGTAAACCAGAACAAACCGCTATCTGGCTCTAACACCAAGAAAGAACCCTGCGATGTCCTAACACCAACTGTCTCTTGAGGTTGCTGTGGCCACAGGTGAAAACATTGTCAACCGGACTGTGTTAAGAAGGCTGAATTCAAGTGGACTATTCGCAAGGAAGCCAGCGGTTTGTATCCCATTAATCCCAAACCACCGCAGAGCTCGTCGAAGCTGGTGCAATGAACATGTGACTTGGAGCCCTGACAAATGGGGTACAATTTTCTTCTCTGATGAGATTTTTCAGCCTACAAACAGACGTTATTTCATCTGGAAACAACGAGAAATGCTGTACCATTCATCCAACATCAGAGAAAGGGACAATTACAGTGGAGGTGGCGTTCCCGTGGGGGTGGAATAATGATCAATGGCTGCATCCCTCTTCATATTTTTGGTAGGAGCACCGTAACTCCACAGAGGTACCGAGAACAGATCCTTGAACCCTATATGCAACTTTTTAGAGGTGCGGTTGTCCCAGATTTTCTTTTCATGCACGCCATTGCACATAGAGCTCAAGTGGTGATGGAATATCTTGAAACTTAAGTTATCTCACGACGGCCACCCCCAGTCGCCAGACTTAAATCAGATCGAACATATGTGCAACGTCCTTTGGCGTCGCATTGCACGCTAACAGCCAACTCGTCGGTAACTTGATGAACTAAGGTCTGCTCTGGTGAAAGAATTGGATTTATTTCCACAGAATCTTAGACACCCTTATATCGAGTATTGGTCATCGGTGGCAGGCTTGTTTATCTGTTGAAGGCGCTCATACGCCGTACTGATGTCTGTGACCATATTTTCAAGCATCTTGTATCGACAGAAGTCGATACAAAATGCTCCAAAATTACCTTTCTGGCAATTCTCATATAACCCAGATAAATGTTCCTTATACCTGTCCGAAGTGTCTCGAAGTCTACTCATTTCATTGTTTTTTTACGGTACACCACCATTCCAGTTTTGTTCCATTTCATCGCAAGCTTCACGAGTTACACCACGTTTGGTGTAAACTAAATGGGAGTTCCTGTTTTATGAATTTCGACATAGGAATCTCTTTAGCTGTTAAAATCGAATTAATGAATTAACTTCCACTTGCAGTATATATATTGTTGAAGAGCTTTGAGTTGGAATCACGCTGGAGAATGGATGGGTGGGTGGCAGGGGGATCCTTAAAGGCCTTTTCAAGCAGGGCTGTAGTTAGTAGATTTCAGGCGAAGGGAGTAGAGTTTTCCAGCTCACACAAAATGCAAATCGACAATGAATACTCTTATACTGTATAATACACACAGTGTAATAAGAATTTATAGTGAGATGCTTATCAAATCCTCTACTTCCTACAGGCTAAATGCATTATTATTATTAAATTTTTCTCCTTTATGGGGTTTTTGCCAGCTCCCGTGATGACGGGTACTGGTACCATGTGCATGGAGTGTTTGGTTGTGTCAAGTTACCATTATTATTGGTATTATTATAGTTGGTCGAGGAACTCTCTTACTATCCTACAGGTATTCAGAATCGCGGCTTTCTGGAGTTCCATGTAAGTGTTCTATGGAGGCTCTTAGGCACCATGCTGGTGATCGGGATGGTCATTGCTTGTTCTATATGCACACATCTTTGACTTCCTTATCTTTTCCTCGTTTGTTTTCTTGGAGGTTGCTGGTGTTTATCAGGTAGATAGCTTATCAGGTAGGTCTCTAGTATGGCCTGAGGCTCGTACTTGTAGCACGATAAACTATCTTTTATCAGCTAGTAATTTTGCGCTAGCTTCTGATGTATTATCCTGGCCACCTAGTCGTGTCTGTGAGGGTACTTCTTCGGGGTGATCACCCTGCGTCCTGCGGTGATGTGCTGGATTGTTTATGGGGGTGGCTTTGACGGCAGGTGGCCAATGTTACTCCGGAGTCCTTGGCTATGTATTTCCTGTAGTTTCTGATATTGGTTATCTAATCTTGGATGGCGATCATGAATCTTTGCTCTTTCTCTCTCTCGGAACAGCTTTACTTTCATGAGCCAAGCGTTGGAAGCAATCTTATCTATGTCTTGATGGAAGTCATTGTAGTGTCTGCCGTGGAGTGTCTTCTTCGCCAATCTTTGTCTTTCTTTCTGCTGTCTGTGGGAGTGTGATCTCCTTGTTGAGGTTGAGGGCCGTCTTTCGTACTCCATTTTTACTCATTTCTTACTCCAAGACGTACCGGACTCCATTCCGCAAACAATCAAAAGGTCCTCTACAATTATACGTACTCCTGTGTTCCAGTGATACACAAAAATTACTACGAACGAGCCCTGAAATAAAATGTATTTGCATTACTCAAATAAAGAACATCGATTTCATTTGATTTTTAATCTTCAGACTAAAAATATACACTTCACATTAGGATTCACCGGTTGTTCTTTTTGGCCATCAACATGGAAGAGACTGGGAAGACATGTTAGTCAACATTTTGATACATTGTGAAAGACCATTTACATACGTAACAAACAGATGAAATAATAAATAAAAGAAATCGACGTTGATCATGAAATCATGCTCCGTGAACCAAGATGTCTCGCGTGAAAGTCTCTAAAAGCGGTTTCCAAATCATTTAATGAACACTGAATTTGAATTTTCGCTTTTAAAAATACCTTAAAGACCAGTGTTTTGCTTGTGTCAGTCACCAACGTTGGTATTGTTTATCTAGAAACGTGGACAAAACGTCTCCTTGGTACTCATAAATCCAAACTTTCTGAAAGTACTCCATATGGAGTTTTAAAGTATTCAGAAATTCAATTTTAATTAATCTATTTCGGATATTAATGTATGTACATAAAAAACCATGGAAACGCACAAGCGGGGCAATCCAATTTTGTGTGGAAACTGGCAAAACATTTGTCTTTGGTATTTTCTGCATCGTTTGCCCAATAATAAATGAACATGGGTTCAGTCCATCCTCTCCATCTGATACATATCCCTAAGGACTCTCTCCACTGATATATCACCGATCGTAGCCTTAAAGAACAGCTGCTCCACCGCATCGACATTGATCGCTCGTAGACAAGGGATTAACAGAAGCAAGCGGCCGAAACGCGTCGGTTGTCTGGGATATTTGTGGCGAACGTAATCACTCAAGATACATTGGGCTTGGTCTTGTAGCATCTCCACCGGATGTACATCACACACGCCAATGGTCTCTGAAAGAAGAATTCGTGAAGCTACATTAAAACTTGAAACTGAAGCTTGCATTGAATATATATTTAAATGATAAACTCTGCTTATATTTTTGTCCTAGATAATTAAACATTTTTGTAAACTTAATTCAAGAATGGCCAGAATTTTCATAAAAACACCAATCATTTTTATACGAACACAGCTTTAGCTATTGAGGAAATAGAAACAAAAACGCATTTAATCATAAGGTTATAAATTGATCTCATCTATATTGGTATACACAATTATACATCCAGTTATTTTAGTTGGAAATTGCAAATTTTAACAGCTGAAATCCAAACCAAATTTCAAAACCTAAATTCAATCTTAGAATAGTTTTACGTTAATAAAACAAAATCATCGAATTACCAACCTGCTCTAAACAAAACGATGGCCTTCAGGCAACTACATTCTGTACAGTCAGGGGACAGCTGTCGAAATCTCCTCATTATTTCCTCGATGTAATGGACATCGTCCGATTTTGTGCTTCCTTTCGATTTTTCCTCCGTGTCGGGAGTACGGCATTTTGTCGTTGGTAACGAGGCTAAAATATCCACCGTGACTGACCATTGAGCCATGTTTAAGAGGAAAAGATCCTTCCAGGATTCTTCTAAAAGGACAAGCTGCAGAAAAGAGGAAATGAGTGACAGAAAAAGAAAGTAATAGGGAGAAGTGCATCTTAATAATTAAAAGAATATTTTAGGATTTTTTTTTATAGACTCAACATCGTTTATAATGAGATATATTGTAAAGTTAATTGATTTTTAACGGAGTATGGGCAACTTAGGCCTTGATGTGCTAAGTCCAAAGAGTGTATATGGTCTAATCCAAGAAACTCAAGGAAAAAAATGTTTTTAGTTAATCTAAATGATTTTAATATCTTAAATTCAGTTTCAGTAAACTGCATTTTAATATAATTCATTAAAATAGTTTAAATAACAATCAACGATATTTTTCAAACAGAGAATTCTTAAAAAAACAGTCTGAAAAACAACCCACCCTCGAACTGCATGAGAAATGGCACTTTTGCCCTTATGAAACGTGTCAAGAATCTTCAGCGATGACATCTATGAGATGCAAAAGGACTTCATGCGCTACTTGTGCCCGACTAAGGTTAAATCGCATTACCAGAGACTGCTACAAAAATTCTTAGGAGCGAGCAGCGCACACAAGAGATGAACGATGTCCCTTCTTTCTTTCTTTCTTTTTTTTTTTCTTTTTTTTTTCGCTCGATAAAATTTGCGTCATTTCATTACTTCGCTGAGAAACTCACCGAGTGTGCGCCGTTCGATCAGGCAAGCCCGGAAAGATGGGGGAAAAATCTGAACGTGTTTATTTTTTTTTTTTATATATCAGTTACGTGGTGCATTAAGTTGCGCTAATTTTAGGTGTCTCGATATGCTGGTAGCATTTAAACAGCCCTCTTGAGAGGAAGAGTTCCTAAATGGGTGATTAAAATTCCATAGACTTGAACTCGATGTTTGTAGATGGATGGGAACACGAAGTGCTTCTGCAATGAACATTAGAGCAAGAAAATAGCTCGAAGTCCAATGTTGACAAGGTTGTTATCGAGTAATAGATAATGGGGGAGGGATCAGAACAAAAATGTTGTTGTAAAACGATTGTGAAATGAAAGAGAAACTTTCGTATGATATAATTAATTTAAGATTCTTAAGCAATTAGGAATTCAGCTCTTTATTCTATGGTAGTGTTTCATATTGTATATAGAAACACATTAAGTGTAGGTTTGAGTTGAGAAATGAAGATATTTTATAGTTCTCTTATCACCCACGGTAATGCTATACAAATAACTATTTTAAATACCACATCTATGACCATATAACTTAGCTATATAATTGCAGTGAGACAAACCGGAAACGGATGTAAGTGTTCTGTGCTTCATTAAACCATACAATTATAGCTTTCAAAACACATCATGCGTGCTGGTTCATGCTTAGATAAACCAATATTATAACCACATTAGTGTAAGTATTTTTTTCTTTATTTATGCTTATTAAAAGTGGTCTGATGGCCAATAATAGGATTTCCGGTGCAATGATTTTACTGGCAAATATTTTTCATGCTTCTCCAACATAAACTTCCTACACCAAAAAGAACAAAACGAACGGTTGAGTATACCATTTGTGGGATTCTGTAGATTGCAGCATGGCCAGTTTAAAATACGATAGTCCATCCAAGGATAATTGGACAACCGACAGTATATTAAAGTCTGCAAAACAGCTCTGTTGATCAGTGGGGATGGTTATTGAAAATGAATAAAAGAAGACCAGTTTAATGTTTTACTTTTGGCTGGAATAGAGAAGTTCAACTTTATTAACGTTTTAACAACCGTCATAAATTTTAATTCTCATTTAATCTCTCGTGGTTTATTTATCGACAGCCAAGATTATCAACTTAATTGCAAGCTTTCAGTGATGGAGAAGGGGAGTGGGTTCTCGCTGATGAGCACAAAATTGTTGGGATGATGGAAGAGCCCGGGATTCAGCTAGAATTTCAAATTTAATATTAAAGTCTACTACTTGTTTTTTTTTTTTTTTTGTTTTTTTTTTGATTTGGTAGTTGTTGGCGCATCGGCTTCTGTGGCCATATTGCACCTCCCAAGGTTTTTGCAGTACTTTGATCTAAGCCCGAGGCGAGAATCGAACCCGCGACCTTTAGGTTGCCGGGCAGGTACTTTACCCACTCGGCTAGCCCGGTCGGCTGACCCACTACTTGTACCATCAACGAAAAGCAAATACCAGGCGGTGTTTAAAATGCAAGAGAGAAGCTGACTAGTGCTTGGTCCTTTTATTAGATTAGGCCTAAGTAGTACTCATTCGGCATTTACAACGCAACAAAGGTGTGCCAAAGAGCTGGCCATTATGCAGATTTATGTTAATGCGCTCCCAAATTAGTAGCATTTAATATCCAAATGCAATTAAGACAATTTAAACGAGCAGATTGCATGATGCAATAACTAATTAATAAAATAATTAAATATCAATTACCTGATCGCTCTTAGACAACGTCTGGAAAGTTGGCAGACATTTGACCCATCGGACAACCATGAACAGCAATCGTGCGGTCATCTCTTGCACCGATTCTCCGGGTCCTCCTAAAGGGAACAGAGACGCTCCTCTTGCAAACCCATTTAGTCCTCCCAGGTCGTAAGGCATGCGTACAACGCCGGCTCTGTTATTCGCTTCGCACGTATCTCTTCCGTCGCCGGGGCATAACACTGAATGTGGTGGCAAACACAGCGGCGATTGCTGACTGCTAATCGGATTCGTAAGCCTCGTCGCTGTGGACACGGGCAAAGTGAGATCCAGACCCCCAACTGCCCCGTTGTAACCGAGACAAACGTTGTTCCACAACGTTTCCTGGCATTTCTCGGCGTTCTGTAACATTTGTAGCAATCCGGGAGAGGACGCTCCGAGTACAGATGGCGGAGTATGGTGGGGAGTGTCTTTCGTAGCTCCTAACATGGCAGGCTCTGGAGCGGTTACCGAGGTAACGGCAGCTACTGCAGAGAGGGATGGCGGAACCTTCACGTGAGAGGGGGAAATTTCAAAGTGGATCTTACTGGTGAACGCTGACTGTCCGTGATGCTTTGAGTCGCCGGTGGAGTTCTTCAGTTTTGGTTTCCGTGGACCCCTTTCGTGCTGTACAGCTACTTAGAAAGAAGATTTAAGTCAGTGTGGATAGATAATGGAATTGATTAGTTCATAAATAACTACGAAAAGGGGGAGAGGGAGAATAGGAAGAGAAAAATCGATAGAAGGTGATAAAATAGATATTAAAACGTGCAGCTACATATTCACTGACTAAACACGATGTGTTTTGTGTACAATAATGCAGGCCAAACGTTAAGTGATGTATTACAGAAAAAGAAATTTGGAACAAGCTGTTGTGATTAAATTTCTAATGTATTGAAGCAATTTCACGTAATTCATTTCCTCTATATAAGGTGGCGATTTTAATTACATCCACGCAATTATCTTCTTAGCCGCATTAGGGCGATGGCGGTTGGAGAGATATTAACTCAAGGATGCTTCAAAGTGATGGATGATTAGTTAGAGAGGAAACTTCGTATACTCAGCACTATCTGGTGATGAAATACGTATATTTTCAAACGCTACCTCCCTTCAAACGCAAAAAAATGTCACTCGGAAAGTCCTAATTATTATCCTAATTATATCACGCATAGGTATAATTAGGATAATATTTCTGTTTGTTGAAGTATATTTTACAAAAAGAGTCATTCAAATGAAACAGACTTCGTGTGAATGAATAGCAGTATACCTATAAACGAATTTGGACACTGATCACGAATAGGAAACGATGGTTGTGTGCTGTGAACAACATGGACACGTCCAAATGTTTCCAGCCAGCCGAAATGCAGTTATTGTGTGAAGATGAATAAACAACGGCGGGCTATTTGAATTGTATCATTGGTTTTCACCGATAGAAAAGATTTAAAATCTCGCACATCCCTTGATTTCCAAGTTTGGCTACAGCTGTGCGGAAGTGCTATATCCACTCAGCTCATGGTCCTGACCTTTCTCCTTGCAACTGCCACATTTACGGGACCCTATAGATGGAAATCATAAATTTCCACTTTCACTTGGAAGAAAAAATGAGTCTGTAACGCACTGGTTTCACCTGCAGCTAGCAAGTTCTGCACCAAGGGGACACGACACGATGGGATCAAAATCTCACATTGTGGGTGTCAGTTGTTTCTGAACTGATTATTCCGGAAGTTTATATCCTGTTTGAATGACGCGTATAGAATCAGTGTCCCAGCATAATTGTGTCCAGTGGCAGGCAGATTGCTGCAACGGTTTAGAGCTGAGTTTTCACAAGAACAGCTGATTCGGGAAGGGGCGGAGAAAAGCTCAAAATCCCTTCCAAAGAAGGTGTTTTCCTACAACGTCAATCATCAGATAGCAGAACAAGTCTTTCATCGAAATCACTAGTTAAAAACATCGTACGGTAGTGTGAAACAGAAGAGCAATAAATACTGTCTCATTCCCCCAAAGGCTGATAGGAGACCATTAATTACCATCGGATCCTCCATGTCGGAATAGAAAATTTGAAACCAGTCTTGCCGACTTCGTATCAATATAACCGTTGGATCAGAAGACGGTGGTCAAATGTAATTTGCAGCAGTGGCAGAGGGTAATGTGGAGTAATGTATCGCATTGTAGACCACCTACCAGATGGAAATATCGGGGTTTGCGTATGCCCAAACGTATGGTTTCATACACGTTGTATTGTATCCACACTGAACTCTGATAGTATTAGCATAATGGTATGAACCAGTTTCACCCCAGTTTCGTTGGATCCTCACACAACCATGAATAGTGATGTCTTCCTCAACACCCTCGGTTTTCTTCCACACCGTGTAGAAAAGGCTTGGGTTTGAATCTGGTCAAGACGAGAGAATCTTAAACTTTTCTTCTGCGCTATAGCAGCTCATGCAGTCAGTTTTGCGCGAACATTGCACGGTTTGTTCGCTCTTCCCCCCCCACCCCCGAAACTTGGATTTTTCGAACCGCTTTGTGGGATGAAAAACTCGAGTTTCAGGGAAAACGGTACAATTATCGCACTAGACGGACTAAATCTGCCCTGATGAGAAACAAAAAGCTTATTACAGACATGATACACTGATGAATCATAGTTGCGTTGGCCCTTATTCAAAAAATAATGTGGCACAGATATTTTCTTTCGTGAAAAGGGGGTCTTTTAATACAGGCACCAATATTAAATGCCCAATCAGTAAAAGTCGTGGAAGATTTACATCCAGCTGCATGTTCTTACACATATCCTGTCAATAACTGAGGAAAGAAATAAAAAAGAATATATTTTGGATTTTCTCAAGAGCTCATTGGAACCTCGTTATAACTGAGACAACCTGGAATCAGATATCGTCTGATTTGAGGGTAGCGTGGCAGCAACGTTTCTTACAGCTGAATAGCGTAAAGAAAAGTTTCAATCGAGTTAGAAACTGTGATTCAGATTTAATATCCATGTTTAAAAAGCTAGATATTGCTACTTTTGAGGACTGTCATATGCAAATCAAATAACGCAATTTTAACACTTATATCTCTAATAAAACCCCCAGTTAGACAAGAGGAGAGGGTGTGCATTCCCACCGTGGTGCATCGTATTATTCGTACTGTTTTCTTTTAAACTGTGGGACACGGGTATGCACATTCAGTGAGATCTGTTTCCTTTTGTACGCATTGCAGGACATCATCTTTTACCGATATAAGAAAAAATGACAGATTCTGGTTTGAGCTCGAATCAGAAAGTTGATAATTCCAAAAATACAGGGTGTAGCTAGAATGGTATTGTCTGAGTACAATACAGATGATGAACAGCACAAATGCACCAGGGAAAAATAGCTTCCAGATAACATCGCCAGGTGAAAATGTGGTTGGTGCCACATTTTCACCTGTTGATGCTATCTGGAACATGACACAGTATGTTCTAGATAACATACTGTGTCATGCCAACAACGAATATTTTCACGATAAATATTAGTCTTTAAATAGCCTCACAACCAAATGTTACGGTCCCTTGCCTAGATGCTCAGAATGCTGATGATGCACCGTTCTAATAAAGCGTTTTACAAGTAACGCGCCCGGTCTTGCATAGAATCAGCCATCATACGAGTCGCCATCCAGTATTCTGGCTTAATTCGTCAATCACATGCAATTGCATTCATATTTTATAAAGCTGTTAATTTGCATACAGATCTGCATATGCATTCTTGCTCGCTTCAATCCTTAGTTCGATTCCTTTACAGATTGTTTGACTTGGATTTAACTGCAAATCATGTTGTGAGATGTTGACTCCACGTTCCCCTAGATGGTAATGTTTAGAAACTGTTATGGTGAATTTCTCTTTCACATCGCCTGTATTGCTTATAATTCAAATTTCGTTGTTCGTCGATGATCTATTCCAGCTACAGACCCGTTAGTATATGCGAACTTAAATTATGCTCAAACCTGCTATCACTGAAGGTCGAGCTCCGAGTCCTCAGTACTATGGCCTGGACTTATGTCCAACTTAGAGACAAAACTCTTATCCACAGTTCTTCCCGAGTTGCTAATTTCTTTTAAAATTGTATAACATTACCATGATAGATAAATTCACTATACATCTAAAAAGCCAAGACTCCACCTGGATAGCTGTTCCGAAGCTTTCTTACTGGCTTCTCATCAGCGCTAGTAGTCTCCATTAGCCAACCTATGCAGACCTATGAATAATGGACTTTTATTTATTTTCTGAAGGAAATAAAACAAGGGAATATAAAGTAAATGGATAAAAGTGACAGACATTGAGAAATAATTCTTTTAATTTTTCTCTCGTACATTTAATAAGATTCTTTCTCTGGAACTGTTACAAAATAACAAAATTTATTATATTCTTGTTCTATTTTACTATAACATTTTTTGTTGTGAAGATTTCTTTGCCTTTCAAAGGTTTGTTTATGCACATTCACTTGTTTATGCATTCATGGCTTCAAGGATATCCGCTGGTTACTAGAACACACCTTCATGAAATATGTACGTTCTTCACTCGCATCTGTATTTTAATATTTAAAGGCAGCGAAGTGAACATTACACTTTCATGTCTGCGTTAAGAGACATGCTTAGTACAACCAGTTCTAGACAGCTCAACTTATCTAATAAGATTTAAAGGCAAGACGTTTCATTACAGACAATATGAGGACAGTGCAAAACATCATAATATAACTATGAATTAAGAATCCTACTCTATGAAGTCAACGTACCGGATATAGCAGCTGATTGATTCTCTTATTTCAGTTCTTTATTATTCTGTTATGGTTATTCTGTTATGGTTCTGTGTGTACGATCTGCTCGGGCAGAACCTGGCACCAATATTCTCAGTGTCTACTGGTTCTTTATGAGACGTATGAAAGGTTAAACCTGGAGACTGTTTTGTTTAAGAGACCGTGAAAGAAGTGATGTTTGAGAACTCCTTTCTGTTATATATATTTATATTGAACCATTTCACTGTGCCATTTTATGCCAGCAATTTACAATTTTGTTTTTGATTTTATACCCTCTAAATGTGTTTAATGAACTATAGATATTTGTATAATGTTACAGAAGCATGAACATAAAAGAAATAAACTATAAATGAATATTAATTGCACTGTCATTGTAACCACTCTACTATGTCTGGCCATAAATTTCGTGGAATTTAATTCGTGGTTTTACAAAGGCTTGGGGAATATGACAATGAAGAACGATAACTCAACGGTTATGGACAACTCGTATCAGTATCGCCTTCTCGTCCTTTGATTCTTGGAGTTTTTAAGTTTGTGCGAGTTCCACATCTTTTCCTAAATGAAAGAAACTCTTCGGGGTCGACGTTTTGAAATAAACTGGACACAGTCCGGTCGCTTGTGGACGTTGATATATAAGCTGCAGTGTAGCAGAATTTTCTTGTTACTACAGGAGAAAAAGGGGATGAAAGAGGGTTATCCAGATAGATAGCGATTATATTTAAGGAAAGTAATCAACCCCTTGTCACTACTTTTTGCTTCAATTCTTATAAAATGAATAATAATAAAAAATATTAAGAACTGAGAAGCTTCAGTAACAGGATTTATAAAAATATAAATAAATAAATAAATTCTTCGTGGTTGAAATAAATGTGGTTTAAACGTAAGTGAATACATCGACGCGATAAAGTAGAATTAATCTTTGTGCGACTTTTTAAATATATTGTAATTGTTTAATCCGAGGGCTCGTTCAATAAAGAATGATCATAATTTTTCATGAATAACCGTACTGCTTGCTATTTATAGCTGAACTGTGGAATTTAAGACCAAACCAAATTGCATCACATAGCAACTGCGCGAGCCGGTTCAGTTTCGCCTACGTAACAATGGACATCACACGCGAGGAACAGTATACTGCTCTCAAAGTTTGTTACTGTTTCAAAAAAACATCAGGTGAAGCATATGAAATGTTAAAAGAAGGAATTGAGAGGAAAAGGCTTCCAGTCGTCAGTTGTAAAGACATCGAAGGCGATTCTGAAGCGCATGTCAAAAAATGGCTTCAACCATGTTTTTAAAGAATGCAGAAGTGTTGGAGTAAGTGCATTTCATCAAACGGGGACTTCTTTGAAAAGGCCCATCAAAATATGGATGATTAATAAAGGTATATTGTGAAAACCTATATATTATAGAGGATCATTACAAAAGCAAATATAACCGGTCATAAATAATACGTATTACGAATATTTGAATTTTGAATTTACAATTCAACGATTCATCCTTGAATCGTTTTTCCAACTCTGTCATCAGTAATATGTGGCACTGATTGCTTTAGTTAAACCTGATTGTCTTTTTAATCAAACATGTTAAAAATAATTTAATTTCAATTGAATGTTTCTGTCTTTAATTTAATGAAAATTGCTATTTTTTTTCTTTTATTCTCTGCCATTTTTTTAAAACTCGTATCAAACAGCGTTGCTCAACAACGCAATGACAGGGTAGACTTCTCGTTGTTCAAACTATACGAGTTTATTTTTTGTTAAATATTAGGGCACGCAGTGCGGTTCCCATTTATGCACAATGAGAATAATTATGAGCTTGGAATCTGCTGTTACTATTGGTCTTCGTTTTTAAAAATTTATGGGTGTGTTTATTCCCCTCGTGAAGCAAAACATCTGTAAAACTTTTACTTGAACTATGAAATGGTCTTCTGTATCGTGACTATTACCAATTTCTTCATAATGGCCAATCTAATAAAACAACCGCACAGGAGTTCTACTAAAGTGAGAAACAGCCCATAAGTGGTAGGTCTTTTTTTGAATGTGGAAGTCTTATGGGCTCTGCACTGGATTTGCTCGGTTAGACCCGTGTCTTTTATTAAGTCATTCATTACTGGATTCAATATCCAATTGTGAACACTCTTCTCTGTGATTTCGCAAGTTTCTTTTTATTGTAGAACTGGAGCAATAGAAGATGGCCCACAATTTGTCTTGGTCACCCATAGGTATTCCAAAATGATGCTTAAGCACTGCAAAACTTGGCACTACCAATCATCTTATGCTTCGTCTACCTCAGACCAATAAAATAAGCACTAACTTAGCAGAACAAATCCGAAGATAACTTGTACCTTCGTTTGGTATAAGTTACCTTCAGATCACTCAAGCAAATGTACTTATATACCCTGGCGCTACGCCAACCGTTTCTGTTACAGTGCACAAATCTTAGTTTCCCACGCACGCCCACAGACATATACGCATCCCAACGTATCTGCCCAATATCTGGCGTATTCCAACATACAGCATCCCAAATATATTGCAGTTTTCAGAGGTTTGAAAGTTTTTCCTCTAGTATAGAGCTAAGATGAAGCGCTGTGCAAAATTTCATTAAATTTGGTCCAGTAGAAGATAAATTATTGTTGCCATCATACAAGTATGATTGCAACAATACAAGTTACAATAATTCGCTTCTGGCCGAAGCTGAAGATGACGTCACTTTCGCATGACGTTTTTTCGTTACAAAAATTGTTGGAATAACGCCAGTAAAAATGTTTTTAACGTCAATACAATGAATTAATTACATGAAACTATAGCTTTCCTTTTCTTCTCTGAAACAAACTCCATAATTCCCACAAATCCCTACTTATATTTCATCAAATATTAAGATTTTAAAAATATTGAAGTTCCTTTTCAATGGCTGCAGTCAAGTGACATTGATCAATGGCTTAAATTTCAACTGCATTTGATATCTTTAGCAAATTAAATTCCAATATTTGGGAACCTTATTTTTAAATTGGAAATGTCTTTTAAAAGAAAAAAAAAGTGAGGGTTTTAATTGAGTAATTAATGAAGGAAGTGGGTTAATTATCCTAAAAGATCCCTTGATCGAATACTTACCGTCCTTATTCATCGAGGCTTCAAAACATTTCCTCAGTCGGCAAGCTCGACATTGATTGCGATGAGTTTTATCGACTGGACATTTTCCCTTCATATCTCCCTGAGCCTTGCACGTGTACACCCGATTTCGGTGGATACTCCTTTTGAAGAATCCCGAGCAACCTGTGAAAAGAGAGAGGGGGGGGGGAGGTTTACATCCCACTTTTGAACGAATACGACAAAAACATGGAAGAAGAGAAAGATCCTATTTTCCACCATCTTCCAAAAACTATATTTTTAATGTCACTTGTTATGATCTAATTGTCTGAATTTAATGGCTAATGTACTTTCTATAGTTTACTGTGATATGACATTCTGTTTTTAGCACTAAAAGTCTGTTGGAACTGCACCAAAATTCTCAGTTTTCCTCCCCTCCATCTTATTGATTTCTTGTGGAAAGTTCACACTATTTGGTGATGTCATCCGCTTTGCTTTACTTGGCTTAATGTCTAAACGATGAGTACTCTCGACCTAGTTGACTGTTTTAGGGGGATGCCGAAATATGCGCGCGCAAGGGCGGTATACCTGAATACACTATTTTGTTGTATAGATCTTTGAAATAAGAAAAACTTTCGCATTTCAAAGATCTACACTAATAAAAATTGAGAAAAAGATGTACAGGAATCAAAATTGAACAAGCTCCAATCGCTTTATCTATTCTACTTGTGTAGGATGTGAAGATGACAGAAGATTCGAAAATAAAACATTTAAATATATTTGTTTAAAATATATCTTGAATCGAATTTAATGTTTTAAATTCTCCACAGGTTTATTTCCTCTAGGCACTTTTCAGTCTGTCTTTCATAAATGGAAAGCGGGCTTATGAAATCTTTATATCCACCTCTAATTTTTATTCATTGTTCAAATCAGACTAAATTTGCAGAATATGTGAATAGGCTTAAGGCATTTTTCAGTGACTAGTTTTATTTCGAACAACCATCTTCAAACAAGATGGCCAAACACACAAATAATAAGAACGACAAATTTAAATAACAAGATTTAAACACGTCCAGATAAACGTGCCCATGACGGTATACGTGCAAAGTGAAAATTGATGTTGGAAACAACAACCTTGGGACTCATGCTGGATCGGTTGGTGACCGGTATTGAGTCACTTGCAGTACACGATGCTGCTCAATGGTTTCATTAGTGATCAATCACCTTGAACTGGCACACTATAACCATTATGGTCTTGGTGTACCACTTTATGTGCTGATAATGATCTTTGTCGTGTATTACGCCAGTAGTACAAGAACATGAGAGGATAGAATAATTTAGATGGTGGTGTATAGTGTCCTACTCCCTTCGAAATCGATATTTTCTTCCATGTATTTGAAAATCACTCTACACAGAATTCATACGCGTGATATACCGAAGTTTCATGACATTAGTTGCCTGGACGCCTACGTTTAAATAATTCAACCCCTTCTACCTTACCTTACCTGCAAAGAATCGGATTTCTTTCAATTTAAGAAAGCTAAAATAGGTGTAAACTTCTGGATAAGTCTTTGTAACCATTACCAGATAACTCGTCTGGACCGACTCATTAGCCATTTCGGGTGTTGACTTAAGACGTCAGTGGCAAGAACCCCCAACGATTAATTACAGGGAACAGTTTCCTGCTACAATTAGATAGGCCTAAGGCGTCGTCGTCTGAGAGTAGAGGATGCCGTTAAATTAATGAAAATACGAGAGCTCTGCAGCAACACCACTGCGGATAGTATGACGGGAAATCGACAAGGGCTTAGAAACTTTTGCTTGCACGCAGAGCCTGTCTTCGTCTTGAGGAACCGCTAACTTCATTATAACTCATCTAAGCAGAATTGCAGAATCTCCCGTATGTGTATTCAGTTTGTTGGAGATTAGGACTTTAATATAGTCACATCCAGGTGGAAAATTTCCTGGGTGCTCTTCAAACCATCAAGGGACAATTTGGACAATTCTCTTCTTGAAGAATAAAACTGTGTCATCTCCTGAAGGATGGAAGAGTAATGAACGGGGACCTATAAGTAAATGGTATTTGCGTGAATCGCAGTGGTGCATTTAGTGATAAAATGTCTGCTAGCTTAGAAATGACTGTGGTTTGTTTAGTGTAGAGTCTTGAATAATAGCAGCATTCAGTTAAAATTATACACATAAGTTTCTTAAAGGAGATGGAGCATGATTAATTGAATGAAAGAAAGATTAATTAATCCCAGTTTGGATCTTTATTTGGTCCACAGCCGTTAATATAATCTATTTAGCGGCTTAAATAAATATAAGGCGATTTCTGTTTATAGCAAAGGTTCTTAAACCGAACAAAATCCAAAAGATCTCAAAATAATAAATAGCCGAGACTCCACGGAAGAAATAAAATCTGATTCTTTCTGAATGATGATAAAAATTCGAGAAAAGTGATATTGAAGACCGTTTCCATTCAGGGTTCTTGGTACAGTGATAACTTAGTTATTAATAACAGCAAAAGTGAGTCATTGTTATTATGATGTCTATAAATCCATTGTGTGCTCAAGCTTTCACGGTCCAATCTGCATGTGGTGATATTCTTAATGATTCAGTACAAGTACTGAATGATTAGCACCTTCACGAATAGACGTTACAATCGCTTTCCTTCCTCATCATATCGAAGATAATATTCGGTTCCCACCTAGAGGAAGAATTTGTTATGGGTTTTGTTTACATTCTGGTAGAATTACCGTCTCCCAGAATTTGATATTTCGTATTTCGCCAAAAAATCGAGCAAACCAATCATAAAAAAATGCTCGTAGTTTGTGAACACAAGACATTGAGTCTAGAACAATGAACAAAACAGTTTGAATACATTTGGTATTGTTTCTAAATAATTTTAAATTAAATTGAGGGTGTGAGTTAACCATCGCAACTAAAGCTATGAGGCGACAATATATTGTGTCTGTAAATCGGGTGTATTCTGTGGTCAATTGCCTTTTGTTGGACAAACTTCTGAGAGATAAAAACATGCAACCCTCGCCTGAGGTAGAATAAATGAGCTGCGTTGTGTAAAAAGTCCATAAAAATTCCTCGAGTCATTGACGGGATTTGTACCCCGTCGTTTTCCAACGGTGTGAGGAGGACGGTGGTTGTATCCACTCGCGAGAGCCTTAAATTATATTTCCCCTTTCTTTATCTTGCTTTACATTGTCATCTTAAATAAATAAATATCCGCATTAATGTCATTGGAGTGGTCAGTTTTGAGTTGGGCCTATTTGAAAAATAAATGAATTTGTTATCGTGTGAGTTAGAGAAATATCTTCTCGATTACCCGTTGATTTGGTTTCTATTCCTAAATGGATGATCAAGATTCCTTTCTCTTAGTAGCTTTTGCCGATTTTTTCTTTTCTTTTGCCAGTTGGAAGTTGTTTCTTCCTTTCTCCCTTTCTGAGAGAGATTCAAGCTCGCATCCCATCGATGACTCAAGATTTTCTTGCGTCACCGGAGTTTCCAAATAGAGCCAGAGATGTTCTCCAGAAAGTTCTTTTCTCTCACAGGTTTCTTTCTCTACTATTGCAAATCAATTTTCCCAAAAACAGACAAAACATAAATTTATAGAAAAATAACATATATCAGGATTTCAGGAATATTTCCTGAAATCCTGTTAGGAGAATTAACAGGATTAGAAAATACATTTTATCTGCTAAATATGATAGGATATTGTACATCGTGTAACTCACCGTCACAGCTGTATATTCCGTAGTGTTTTCCAGAACTTCTATCCCCACAAACACGACAAGGGATGTCCAGCAGTCGATCTCCTAATTTCAAAACAAACAATTCTTGTATCAGATTAAAGTAGTTTTAGTTGAAACTAAATAGATAATTTACTTCATCTAAGTGTATTAATTTATAGATAACACTTTCTTTCTCTCACAAGCCATAAATTCCTATATCCTTCAGCTAGAGAGATATCCTTAGAGAGAGAAAGAAAAAGATGTGTTTATAGGATATGATCATTGCAGTATCTTCTCCATAAAAGGTATAGGGGATAGTTTCTTTCCTGGTTTTAAGCCCGGGAAACATGGATTAATTTCGGCTCGTTAACAAGTCCTTGTTTAGACATAATACACTACAAAACAGAAGAAACTGGATTTCCATATGAACTAGAGGTGTGGTCCGAGTATTCGATTTGCCAAAAACCCTCGAACATCATCTCGAAGCTTCCCCAGCATTTCCTTTCGATGTCACCGATTACAAACCAATATTAGAATAATAACCTGATCAGTTTTCAGCAACCATACCCATTCCTTTAGAGAAAGATAAATATTCCACGTCATTATTTGCAGGCTGATTGAATACCAGCTGACATTCCTATTGTATATATGAGGGCTTTCTTCTAACTTTTAAACAGAAATGAATCTGAAAATTGTCAATGTTTCTATTCTCAGGTAGGGCCCCTTACGGTTAGCAATGAATTAACATTTTATATTAGTGCCATCCGCGAGGATATACTTAATACAGCCTTCTACATGTTGTAAATTGAGTGAATATTTTGGCCAGCCTGCCTGCTTGGTAGACGAAAAATGTGCGAAATACACGCAGCCCTCGTTTTGAGACCAACTAACTCAGCACAGCGTGAAGAGCACATAAAAGTTTCTAACGTCATTAACAGGATTCGAACTGAGGCCTTCTCCACACAGTGTTGGAGGACAGTGATTATAGCCATTGTACTACCAAGGCTGTTGCAACTGTCTTCGGTTTGAATCCCAATGGGAGCAACATTTATGAACTGCTGTGGTCTTATTCAGATTACGAAGTTTTTCATCCAGCGAAGGACGCATCCCGATTACAGAATATGCGCAATTTACTGACATTAGTTGCCTTGGCAAAAATTCAAAACAATCCGTTCAAAATCATATTCATGGTCACGACTGATAAGGGAGGTTCATAAGAAGAAAACATACGACCAATCAAAATTAATAATGGAAATGTCACCGAAATAATATGTTACTTACTCTTTTCCATCGCGTCCAGAACGCTGTCTCTGTCAGTTACCATGTTCACTTCTTGCCATGATCTACCCAGTCACGTGAAGGCGAAATATAGCCAGCTTCACAGAAGTTAAGTGGAACTTGGAAATTCTAGGTGGAATACGACACAGTTTAGAAGGCTTTTTCCAAATTGAGTAAAACAGTGTTGACTTTGAGAGATGTCGTTGAGGAGTCCATGATCACGTGCACAACAAACTTTTGTATTGCTGCAGCTATCCCAGAGTCTCCTGCAACTAATGATTATAGATACATACATAAAGCAAAAAATTCAAATAAATAAACTACTTGGAGAAAAGTATCAATGTTTAAGAACAATTAAACTAAAATTATTTTACACTCGATTCATCACTTAGTATTCGTATGTATAATAGATGATGTAATGGGTAAAAATATACACACTGACCAAAAAATACGACCCTGTATTCAGTGTCGAATTGGGCTGCCTTTATTTCCAATAACAGCGAGTGTGGGGCGCGGCATGGATTCTGTAAGGGTTTTAGTGAGTTTTGGTCTCATTGTAACCATACTTCTAGCAAAATGAAGGAAGACGACTTCTTTTTGCTAGCTCTCTCCAACATATTTCACACATTCCCAATAGGATTTATATCAGCTCAATGTGGGGGCCTGGGAAGACGGTGGAAATTCGTGTCATGTTCTCTGAACCATTCTTGCACGATTCTGGAACGACTATTGCTTTGTCATCCATAAAGTGACCATCGCCTCTGGGATAAAACATGTAACATTACAGGGTGTACTAGATCTGATAAAAAAAAAACCCTGGATGATATTCAACCTTCCACCAGTATCAACGGACTCAGCCCGTATACACAAAACATTCCTCATACCACCTCCAGATGCTTGGGTTGTCTTAAAGGCAAGCAAGGTCCATCGCTTTGTGAGGTTCTCGCCAAACTTTCTGCCTATCGTCAGCGCAAAACAAAGTGTATCGTGATTCGTCTGACCACATAACGCTCTTCCATTGTTCCACTGGCCAAGCATGACGTTCTCGGCACCATTATAAGCGGATTTTTTTTTTGTTTTTCTTCGAAATTTCTTCGCGCAGCGAATCGAAGAAATTTCAATTTCTTCGATTCGCTGCGCATGGTCCTAGTTGAAATAGTGTAGTTCTTGGCTTTGTTGAATTCAGATGTTATTTTCTGCACACTGGGTGTCGTATTTTACCGAACAGTACTCTTTAAAGTACAACTTGAAGTATTGGTTTTCTGCACCATCTACGCTTTTTGAGATGTAAAAGAACAGCTATCTTTGCAGTCATTAAAAACTTTGAGATGAATGCTTTTGAGAAATCGGTTATGTATTTCCCTTTTTTGAATCTTTGCTACTGCTGAACGTGTAGCCACGATAAAACATTTTTCATGGTGACGCGTTTTCCCCATTCTGGCTTCAGATTACTGCAATCGAACGAAAATTACTTGAGATAGGGTAAGCACAGGATGCGAGGTAACAGTTTGGAATAATGGGCGCTTACGCTTTTGAAACCACGGTGGATGTTTTGTGAGATAAGTGGCATGCCTTTGTGCGGATGTCTATGGGCTGAACTGATGGAAAACATTGCTCTTTGAAAAGGGGCATAGGCGTTTCGATGGTTATTCTGATAGCGAAAAATTCTGGCTCCTGGTTACACGCTTATGGGTTACTTGACGAATGAATGGCTGTGATTCTACCTTGGTAAGAGTGCAACATGAGTAGCACTTCATTTGAACAAGTGAGTGGACGCTGTCTTATGGCAATTTAAAGGGAAGATCGGAAGTTGTCTGTGACTGGGGAATATCTCGTACAGTGGTATGCGTCCTATATGAACTGATGAGCCAACTGTTAAAATTGATCTCAATGTTTCGGTGGGGAGTAACATTTACTCCCCACCGAAATATACCAGACCGCCCTTAAAGTACACCTGTCGTCCCTAGGTGGCTGGGTTCGTGTCAGGGAAACTGGGGACTCCTGTGGTGGATTAGACTACCACAGCGAGCCTGCCGCTTGTGTCAGCGACGGTTGAATAGCGAATCGTCGCTTTGCTTCTTGAAGATGTTGGTTCGGACTGGTCTCCTACTGAGCTGTGTATTCCTTTAGTAGTTAAAGAAAGGATGCTACATCCCCTGTTCATTCCATTACTACATGGACTTGTATACGGATTGCATTCCATTTCCTGTGTAGTGCTATTCTTCATTACAGCTTCACCATTGTTATATGATGGGTACATCAGCTGCATATGTTGTTATGGGAACAAAGTTCTTGACTTACTCTGATTGTGATTTCATGTAGTGAATGCAAAGTCGCCTTTCTTTGGTGAGGTGAAGCAGTTAAATATTTCCTCGTGAGAAAGACTTATCCTCTAATCAAGATCAGCTTTAGTGCGAAATAGCTGTTTCATTGATATACAGTATGAACTGACATACGGCCTCCGTAGCCGAGTGGTCAATAGCGGGAGTGCAGTAGCACGCTCTCTTAGAGTAGACCGGGGTTCAAACCTCTGACTGCTAAATACGGTCGATCTGCCAACCCGCACTAGACCAGCGTGGCAGATTATGGTCCATTTTCCTCAGCACGAATTGTTAAGGAGGCTTCCATCCTGCAGTTGTTGATAATGGATGTAATTCAGGTTTGTATGTTTTTTTGGCCACTGCGTGTATTATACTTTACAGTAAAATTACACTATATAAATGTAATAGATTATATAGAGGATTGAAAAGATTTGGCTTTCCGAGTACGGTGCAGATTCTTTGTTACATAGATTCAGCTAAGATAGGTAAAATGTCCATACATGAGTCCTATAGAGGAGAATTCTGGATGAAAATTTTCAAGCAATGAAACCCTTAACACTAATTTACAAGTTCTACCAAATTATGGGCTCTTACTAATTGTCTCATTTGTCTAGACACAAGTTCGGCGTACTTGCTCAATATTATTCTACTTCTGTAAACTCTGCAATATAGTATTCTGGACAGAACCCTTCGATAAACTTATCTGTTATATTCAGTTTACATATAGAGAAAGTTGATGCCCACAATGGTGAAGAATGAACTCTTCCACGAGAAGATTGATTGATTACTGCATGTATGATTTGTGGACTAGTAATTGCATCAAGCATACGAAAGCGCACTGATTTATAAAAGTTACAAATAAGAAATGGCCGTTAATTCCGGGAAGATACGTCTATGTTTCCGATGTAGCAGTTTAGTGAACTCTACTGAACGTTGGTTGCAAACTAGCAATTATTTTTCCATACGGTAGAGTTGCATATCGTACTAACCACATCACTTGGCATACCCGACGTGAATGACAACTTTTTATTGAGTCTATGATACAAGTGCAGCAACGTCTAATAGCTGTGAACTGTCTGAAGATTGTCGTGGATCGACTACACCCATCAATATTTGTTTCTTCCCAAACAGCTGTTGCACCAATGAAGCTTTACGTCCTGATTAATAAATTAACACGAGAAATCCGAATATGATATTAGAAGACGACTTCAAGTAAGTTTAAGTTCCGAACTTGGCATATGAGATGTGCCATAAAATATGCACCACAAAAAACGCGAATTATTTCGGATCCAAACCGAAATAACAACAACAACTGATTTAGTTTCTTTATACAGGAGAAGTTTAGGAATATTCGGTGCCGCAAATGACAGAACAATCGTATCTGAGGTACCTAGAACCTTAAACATGTCAAGAACTGATAAGTCTTGGAAACAATACACAAAAGTTGGTCATTGAATTACAACTTATCTTGAGGGTTGGAAAAGATATCCACCCGAGAATGGTCGTTGTCTTTTCCTAACAGCGATACATATAAGATGACATTAGGACAATTTTTCTCGGCTTTCAGAACCTTTTTGAAGAAAACTTCAGAAAAATGGACACAACTCAAGAGGACCTATGGTTTGTGTTTCCCTGCCTCATGAGGCATGAGTATATTGTATTTACAGATACAATATGCTCGTTCGTCGTGGCATTAACTGTTTCCACTGTATAAATTTTAAATAACCAACAGTCCGTTTCCTCTGGTCAACTTAAAAAAGAATTATATGAGATTTGGTTGAATATTAGAAAACGTATAGCCACTAAAGATATTTGCCTGAAATGGTTTATAGAAGCTCGTGATCATGTCCTAACACAATTCCTCTCTCTTAGAACGGCTGTTTTCCTGAAGAAAAATTGGAGTTTTTGAGAGCGAAAAAGATCTACACTTCTGGCGAGGTTGACTTTCCCAATGTCCCATTTGAAAAGCTCTCTTGGTAGATTCTTGGCAGTAGACCATCTTGCTACAGGAGTGGTGAAGCCTACCATCATGGAGGACTTCGCTAAAAATGTTAAGCATGAAAATGTTTTATCGTATAACCATAGTTCTTGTCATGAAATTTTTCATAAAAGAACGAACGCTTCTTTTCGGGCCAAAAAAAAAAAAAAACATGCATCAATAATACCCTACCAACATAACTGAATGATCGGATCACATGTTAAGTTTTTCGAAGGAGGAAATCGGTCAACTTAAAGTTATTAATTCACCGTCCAACACACACCTTGAGTGCTGCTTCTGTGTCAATATGTAAATTAAAATAGCCTCGTACTTTATAAGTAATAAATTCACTCTCCAAATAAGCTGATTGTTATGTTTCAGGGTTGTCAGTGCCCAAAGTACCAGTCCCCAGGAAGATTTCCTTAGTTCAGGCCGAAACCATTTCTGAAATGTTTAAAGAAGGCATTTTTCAAGAATTTCTCGGCAAATAATAGCAAAAACACCAAGTCGCGCTTAATGCATTATGGCAAGAAGAATCGCTGTCGCATGTTTGACCACTCTTAACCAGGAAATAATACACAAATGCAACAACTCCCAGGATCTGCACATAGTCTTTCTCCAGTTCAGGTCCACCTTTAATTCTATCCAAATTCCACTTCTGCTTCTGTGAAGAACTGTTAGTTACCTCAGGATCAGCCATTAGTTTCTTTCTTTCTCAGATGCCCAAGGAACACTTGCGTAATTTAATGTAAACCGCCCAGAAATACAGAGTTGAAGTGAACCTATATTGGAGTGAGGAAATGGTCCCTTTCCTAGCTCCAATACAATTTCCCCCTGTCTTCTCCTGAATTTTCTAATGTCCTAAGTTATAACGATAATGTTGTCTTTTCCATGCTTGATTTCAGCATCGCGCCACGGCAATTATACTCCTGCTGTCTCGACAACCACCATAACGTGTTTGTACATACGCTAACCTTTCCGGCCTATCATTGAATAAAGCAAAGTGAAAATACGTGTTATCCCTTAAATTGCTAAAGCTTCTAGAACCCCAAAGTGGCAGGTTATCTTATTAATCCTCGAATATTGCGGAATTGCTTGACTTAATTTTAAATTTCACCGTTATGCAAGGAAAAAAGTGTTCGGATGTATCAAGATGGATCGCTGTATAACACATAACAGGAAAAATCATGAGGTTCATGAGTGGACAGAAATCATGGGATACCTACCTACTAACGGGTAGGCCCAACTTTTGCTCGGATAAGGGCAGTCACACACGGCGACTCATTGAATCCACTAGTTCACTAAAGCGTTCCACAGGTATTTCCATCCATGCTTTCTGTGCCGCTGTCCATAATTCGGTTGCAATCCTTGGTGGAGGATGCAACGCTCGAACGGACCTTTCCACAGCATCCCAAAGATGCTCCACACGGTTATGTCCGGTGAACGGGGAGGCCATTCCATGGTGGTAAAATCTACAGAATGCTCTTCGGACCATGTTCTTGTCAACACGGCTCTTTGGAGAGGAGCATTGTCCTACTGGAAGAGTCCATTGCCCTATGGGTGCAGGATGTTCATGAACGGATGCAGATAGTCTGCAAGGATGGACACGTAACATGGACCGTTCAGAGATGCGTTTAGATGTACCGGAAGTCCCAACGTATGCCAGCTGAACACACCCCAGACCACTACCTATCAGGCAGGTGTACTTCAGGTACACCTGCCTGAAGAGTTCCTTGTTGACATGACGGGTGCATAGCTTCGTGCGGTTTCCACCAGATACGCGCCCTTCCGCCGCTCGAAATAACTGCAAACGGGACTCAACGGACCAGGAGACCTGTCTCCAATCATCCAAGGTCCAGTGTCGATGTTGTTTTGCCCATTTGAGGCGTAGAGTCCTGGTGTTAGTAATGGGATACTGGTGGATCGGAAGCTCCTAAAACCTATTGCGGCTAATGATCGCTTGATGGTCTTTGTGGAGACTTTTCTGGCACCTCCCTTGTTGAAGTCGGCGGTGAGATGTGCCACTGTCGCTCTCCGGGAGGCTGAAACAATGCGAAACAAATGTCGAAGACCACTTTCATCTGCAACCTTTCTCAGCCGACAACGCTGTCCACGATGAGATGTTATTCCGAAATGGCGTATTCCCGATGCACTGTTGATACTGTCGAATGGGGATAGTGCAATTTCTGTACCACCTCAGTGATAGTGACCCATGCGTCGGGTACCCACTATTATCCCTCTTTCAAAGTCGGTTAAATCACGACATTTATCCATACTGACATCAAATTACCGTGTACGTGAATGCAATGTATCTATATACCTGCTAAGCGGTGGGTTCGTCCACTAGCGAGAGGTATGACAGCGTCGCGTTGCCCAGGAACCAGGTATCCTATGAATTCTCTCCTTTCAGTGTACATCACCTCCTGCCCTGAATCCATACATTGCTATGCAGCTGAAATCAGATACTCTCACAGCAGTCTAAAAACATTGTGTGGTGATTTAAGTTCAGCTTATGAAAATGGCTCATATTACCACATTGGGCTTCCCAAATGGAACAATGCCGAAATCTCAAACTGACAGCTTGGACCTATAAGTGACAGTTAAAGATTTTATAAATACTTACTCAAAGTGGTCTTGCGGATCATTAGTGCCTGGCAATATGGAGTGAATTCCCACCCCACCCTCTCCTCTGTTCTTAGGCGCCTCCGTAGCCAGGTGGGAAGGAGCAGCAGTGCGTAGCACACGCTTCTTGATTAGACCGGGGTTCGAGCCCGTCACCACCGAATACGGAGGATGCGGGAAGGTCATTCAGGGAATGACCACCGCATATCCCGGAGCAATATGGCCTTAGTTGCTAATGCTCCTAAAAACCAAATAACAAACAAACAAATAACATAACCTCTGTTCTCTCAATTTTTCATTCATTAAGTAGCTTCCTAAATGCTGTAAGAATTCTGAAATATACTCTACCTTTGATTACTTTAGTTGTAACTTAAAATGTGAACTAATTGTTAATCCCTGTAAGATTCCTCTGGCCTTTTTCTGGGAATCGATATTTGAGCTATTTGCTTACGTTTAATAAAGAAATATTATTATTAAAAAATATTTTCTCCTTTATGAGAATTTTTTATCCCCTTGATGGGTACTGGCACCAAGTGCATGGGGTGGTTGGTTGTGTCCGGTTATTATTACTGTTGGTCAAGGAACTCTATTACTGTTCTACCAACTTTCAGGATCGTGGCTTTCTGGAATTCCATGTAAGTGTGCTCTGGGATACCTATTGCTGCTAGGTTCTTAAAGAGGCTCTTTGGCACCATGCCGGTGGTCGACATGGTGATCGGGATGGTCATTACTTGTTCCATATGCCACATTTCTTTAGCTTCATGTCTTAGGTCTGTATACTTCTTGATCTTTTCGTCGTACGTGTTCTTAGAGGTTGCTGATGTTGAGCACCGTAATGTCGCTCAAGAAAGTAGCCCTTTCTTTTCAATGAAGTTTGTGTCCTGATCTGTTTTGCGGGATCACCTTGTCCTATGATGCGATCCCAGTCTAATTTGTGAGTAGAGGTCTCTAATAAGACCTGGGGTTCGTACTTGTAAGACGGTACACTTTCTTTGATAAAACGTATTTTTGAGCTATATACTAATGTATTATTCTGGAGATCTTGTCTTTTTGTCCGAGAGCGTATTTCGTCTGGGTGATCACTTTGAATCCCTCGACGTTGTGCTAGGTTGTTTATGGGACCACCATCATTGACATTTGTCACTCCAGGGTCCTTGGTAATATATTTCCTATAGTTCCTAGTGCTGATTATTTGGTCTTGGATGGCAAGCATGAATCGTTCAGTCTTGTAGAAGAGCTTTCCCTTTGTGAGTTCAGTCTTGTAGAAGAGCTTTCCCTTTGTGAGTTCAGTCTCGTGGAAGAGCTTCCCGTTCGATATAGATAAGATGGAAACCGTCTTATCTACGTCTTGATAGAGGTCATTGTAGTGTCTGCCGTGGAGTGCCTTCTTCCTCCATGTTTCTGTTTTTGTTTCTTCTGTCTGTGTGAGTGGGGGTTTCTGGTTAAGGTTGAGTGTTGTCTGCCGTTTGTCTATCTTTCTAATAATTTTAGGCGCCGTGTTTTCGTGGGAGTAAAACACACGAGCTGCTTTCAGGCCTTTTTATGGGAATACGTAATATACGGTTCTTGGTCATCTTTATCCTGAGAGATCTCATAATCTCTGCCAGCTCGGAGTTGATCCAACCTGTAATCCCAAAGGAGCACGTTAGCATTCGGACTGCGTAAGTGTTTATGGCTGTGACCATTTTCCCGCCATTCAGCTTTTATTTTAGCAAGTCAAATTCTTATTAATATTTTAGCAAATAATTTATTATTATTATAAAACTTTTTATCCTTTTTACGTGAGACTTTTTCAGCCCCGTGGCGCGTACTGGTACCAAGTGCGTGGAGTGGTTGGTTGTATCCGATTACTGTTATTATTTTTGTTACTGTTAGTTGAGGAACTATCTTACTGACCTACATGTGTTCAGGATTGCGGCTTTCTGGAGTTCCATGTAAGTGTTTTCTCGGAGGCCTATTGTTGCCAGATTCTTATTTAGGCTCTTTGGCACCATGCCTGTGGTTGAAACGGTGATCGGGTTAGTCATTACTTGTTTCATATGCCACATACCTTTTGACTTCCTGTCTTAAGTCTGAGTACTTCCTGATATTTTCTTCTTATGTTTTCTGGCGGTTGCTGGTGTTGGACACTGCTATATCGATCACGTAGACAGCCATTTCCTTCTTGTCGATGAGAGTTATGTCTGGTCTGTTGTGGGAGATCGTCTTCCATTATGATGGTACGGTTCCAGTATAGTCTGTGAGTAGAGGGACTCGTACTTGTAATAAGATAAACTTTCTTTGATCAGCTGGCATTTTTGCGCAATCTTCTGATGTATTATCATGGCCACCTGGTCGTTTCTGAGTGATCACAGTGCATCTGAGGTGATGTGTTGCATTGTTTCCAGTGCCATCGATGACATGTGGCCGCTGACAATATTGAGGTGGCAATAAGTAAAGAACTGCATACCAAAGTATCCGCAAATTTACTCAAGAAAACGCCAAATTACTCGTCCTTTAGAGTAGTTTGCAAAAGTTGGGCATTCAGATCTGTTGCATCCACATCTGTGTGGCCAGTTGGCACTCTAATTAGGCCTTTTTATGAATTGAAAGACCCAAAACCATCCACTTCAACTTCATCTTGTGAGCAAAACGGAAGGATGACACGGCTCCACCCCCCTGCATGACTCACTAATTGTGAAACTGCACTAGTGTCTCTCGACTGTCGAAACCCACTGCACCATATGTCCAGCTCCAATCACTTTCTTGCCCCAGCTACTGCTTATTAACATACTGACGTGACACCACATAATCCTGCTTTTCAAACAATTTCAGTTAACAATATAATTTTCACTAGGCCTAATCTGTTGAGGTGTTCAAAAGCATCAACAAATAGATCAGCACTTATAAAAATTCCCTTTCAACTCACCCTTAGAATTTTCTACCAAAGTGTCCGGAGCATCCGAAACAAGCTTGAAACCCTTGAACGACTCTTGTTGTCCAACAGCATGGATATAATTTGTCTATCAGAAACATGGCTTGAACCTGACCAGGAGTCAATAGCCTGTGATCCGGCCGCTGGGTTTTCATCGTCCTTCACATCAAGATCTCAATCTAGAGACGGCGGTGTTGCCATCTTCGTCAAAGATTCCAACCTGAAATTTTTGCACGTCACATCTAGCAACTCTATTTTATGAAGCAATACTCGTGACTGTGAAGTTTAATCGATTTAGCGGCAATCTACATACCCCCAGCGCCAGATATTGCAACAATTGACAATGCTACCGGCTGGTTAATGAGTAAGTTACACCCTTCTGCTACTCACATTCTCTGCGGCGATTGTAACCTTCCACCCCATCTGAGTCCTCTCCTTCAGCGACTAATGAACAATCTCTGGCCATTAAAGTTTACAATTATCAATGAGGAGCCAACGAGAGACACCAATCATCTCGACTTGATTCTATGTTCTGGAACTTGCAGAGTCGACATTCCACCAGAAACGTCCTTCAAATCAGATCACGACCCAATTGCATTACTTCTTCTGCCTATTCCCAGCTTCAATTTCCATAATACTGTAGAAAAGAAAATCATATTTTCTCCGACTTTTCTGGATTCCAAAAAGTGCCTCGAGGCAACGCAGTTTGTTCTATGGCATGTGCTTGATGGATGTGACCCAATCCTCGCAGTTGATCTAACCACAAGATGGATAAATACAGTCACCCTCTATGCGTCAGCCAAAACCGTACACATTTCTCCAAGGACTAGAGCTTGGTGGACCAAAGATCTAGCGCGCAGTTTCCACAACAAGCAGTACCTTCACAGGCAGTGGAAAATCTCTGGCACAACCCAAGATCGAATCCTATACTCCAGAGCAAGAGCTATTTTCAACAGACTCAAAGCATCAGCAATAAAGAGATACACCGATGCTACCTTGTCTAAAGGAAAAGCGCGATACTCATCTAAACACAGTCTCATTAATTCAAATCTTGATGTAGATAACTGGATTTCAAGATTCAAAGCCAATTCCGCTTCTGCTGAAATTTCTGTCCAAAACTCTCAATTTGCTCCTACTGATGACGTTTCCATACGTTCCATCACAAGACAGCAATTGATATATGCTATTAACTCCCTACGTCCATCTAGTACCGCAGGCCGAGATAAGATACCTCATTTCATAATTAAGTGCCTTAGGCCCTACATCCTAGATGCATTGGTCTCAATCTACAACTGTTCTTTCCACACGAGTTTTATCTGCTCAGTGGAATGAATACTGTGCGAATCCACTGCCTAAGGTTAAAGCGCCAAGAAGCCTAAAAGATTTCAGACCAATCTCAACTTCTTCCACCCTCCTAAAACTTCTTGAAAAGGTACTCCTTCCAGCATTAAACAAACAGCTGATGCCACAGCCGAAACAGTTCCATTTCGCAGTCGCAAATAGATCCACCATATCAAACCTCATGGCGCCTCCGTAGCCAGGTGGGCAGGAGCAGCAGCGCGTAGCACATGCTTCTTGATTAGACCGGGATTCGAGCCAGTGACCACCAAATACGGAGGATGCAGAGAGGTCAGGGAATGGCCACCGCATATCCCCGGAGGAATATGGCCTTAGTTGCTAATGCTCCTAAAAACCAAAATAACAATAACAATCAAACCTCATGGCCGCACAGAAATCAGTTCTTCAAGCCTTCGAAACTAAATCCGAATTAGCTATTGTGTATGCCGATATTGAAGCTGCTTTTGACGGTCCTTCTCAGTGTTCTGGAATTCTTCAGAATTAATGGGGACCTACTAGCTTTCTTCACCCCTTTATTGAGGAATAGAAGTGTCCACCTCACAACGAAGAAGACCCAATTTACAAGAAAAATCAATGCAGGAGTCCCACCAGGTGGCGTCCTGTCTGGCCTTCTTTTCTCAACCATTCTAATTCCTTTCATGAGTTCCCGTGATGCTCTAATATATGCCGACGATATAAAGTTCCTTACCTTAATCTCACCGTCTGCAAATCCAATGGCAATTACGTCTTCAATCACAGAGAACTTGACCGCTCTTTCAAATTACTTGAAGATGTTTGGATTAAATCTTAACCCTTCAAAATCTGCAATAATGATTTACTCATTGAAACAGCAACCAACAGTAATTCAACCATCAGTTTTGGGTACTCTCATCCCAGTGGTTACCTGCCATAAGGACCTCGGTGTCTATTTTGATCCGAAGCTGAAATTTAATGTTCACACAGAATACCTCCGGAAGCGATTTAACACCCTACGCTGGAGAGCGAAGCAACACTTACTTTATTCCAACGATGCCGAAACCACTACCAGATATCTCCAAACTACTGTTTATCCGGTTATTTTATACGCTGCTGAAATTTGGGCATCTCCTCACTTCAAAAACCGGTGTTCTCGTGTAAATACTGGACCCTGAAATGGGCCACAAATAAGCATCGCTGACCCCCTCAATTGAGAACAACTGACATGGCTGAGCAGCTAAATGTACCCAGGCTCCCGAGGTTAATTGACAGCAGGCGCTTAATGACTACAGTAAAAATATACGTAGGAGAGATAAACGCCCCAAACATCTGGGATTTCTGTCAATGGCACAATCCTCTGCCATCCTTGAGGTCAGACCCCACACTAATCCTCAAATACAACCGGTTGAAACTGTGTAGTCGGTTCCTACCTGTTCAGGCACTCCCCAAAATTCAGGCACTACTCCGTCTTGGAGCCAACCTACAGAAAATGGCTACCGACTACAAATACCGTCACATGCTCCTCGAGTGGATTACAACTGTGGAACTGGGATAAATCCCTCCAAACTGGGTTACGACGTTCAGTTCCTCTTTATATTTTCCTATTATTATAATTTCATTTTTACATGTTTAATTTTGTGTAACTCAATTTCCCATGTAACAGTAATTTTTACCAGTTTAATCACATATATAATTTAAAACTCCTGGCCATGTCGCCGTGATGAGAATTATTGTTCCTAGTACATGTACCGTACTTAGCAGCAATAAAGAAGTTTATTATTTCCCTGGGTCCTTGGTAATGTAGTTCCTGGCGTTGATTACCTGATCTTTGATGGGAAGCATGAATCCTTCGGTCTCGGAGAAAAGCCTTCCGTTTGTGAGCCAAGCGTTGGAAGCCATCTTATCTATATAATCTTGATGGGGATCATTGTAATGTTTGCCAACGAGTGTCTTCTTCGCCCATCTGTCTCTCTCTGTTTCTTCTGTCTGTGTGAGTGTGGTCCTCTTTCTGCGATTCGGTATTGTATGCCGTTTGTCTTTTTATGGCTTGGTATATTGGTGCTGTCTATTAGTGGAAGTAATCGCCGCCTTCTCTTCTTCAATGAGGTGAGGTCAGTTAGTCCCCTCCCTCTTTTACGGTTTATAGTCAGTCTCTAAATGGCCGACTTCTGGTTGTGTTGGAGCCTCTTGGTCATTATTTTTATTAAATAAAACCTTTCTCCTTTATGGGATTTTTCCGACCCATGGCGAGTAGTGGTATCAAGTGCATGGGGGTGGTTACAATTATTATTGCTACTGTACCTCGAGAAACTCTCTTACTATCTAGGAAGTGTTCAGGATTGCAGCTTTCTGGAGTTCCTTGTAAGTGTTCTCTGGGAGCCTATTGTTGCTAGGTTCTCATGGAGGTTCTTTGGCACATTGATGGTGGTTGACATTATTATTAATATAGCTTCTCTAGCTAGGCATTCATCAATCAGTGCAGACTAAGCACGGAATCTGTTCTGATTCTATCTGAGCATTTTATGTTGAACGCAGGAATTAGGCCAAATAAAACGTATACGTATTAAAACCTTCAGGGTAGTATTGCACCAAGGTAATACTTCTGTCACACATTTATGGTTTAGAGAAAAACCGGTTTTCATTCTGGCTTACCATTTGAATTGCCATTCAAAATATGAAAAAAAAAATAAAATTCTCTAATAAATTAAGTTTCGTATTATGCATTATGTTTAATTGTACATAACAGTTATGAATATTTTTTTGTTTTCAGATCGTCTGAATTTAAAAAAAAATGAATTATTCCTTTTTAATTCTCACTCAGCTCATTAAAGTTTATTATGTTTTATGTAACATTGACGGAATATTAATATCCAGCGTGAAAAGCTGAAAATTACCACTAGATTTACACTCGTAAAGGTTATTTAGAATAAAACTGTGTATACAGCTTAACTTATTTTAAACAAAACTCTCATTTTTTTTTTATTATAGCTCGTAAGAGATATCTTTAGAAACTTTTTTTTAAATATAACTTGCCTTTGAATATAAATTCAGAGGTAGTTTTTCTTTAAAAAGTTGCTTTTAAACATATTTCTTATTAATATTTGGATAACCAGAAACCTTCAGAACTCACATTTCGTATTTAAGAACATCCAGAGTGAATAAGAAGTTACTGCACAAGAAACAAACTCAACGGAAGCAAGAGAGAAAAAAAAGTTAACATTCACTGGGACATCGTAAATATATCTGTCATAAATTGTCTCGATTCATATTCCAAATTTTCAATTTAAGGAAATATACAATGGCATTATATCATCTAATTCGCTGATGTTCCTAAAACCGAAGAACAATTATCTAACAAATCAACTAACGTGTGAGCACATAACAAGAACTAGCCTGCTACTTATCCTTTCATAAATGTAAACAAACCTAGGTATACATAGATATAGAACAATGACTAGTTCAGCTATTGATATGGACGTGATGGTGTGCTCTTCACCCTATCTTCCAATTCATCCCACAGGTGTTCCATGCTGTTCAAATCGGAACTTTGCGCCGTCCATCCCAACCTTTATGTCCATGAAACATTCTCAAACAGCATGATGCTATTGGCATTAGGAATTATCCTGTTGAAATAAACATGGGCCTATCAAATAACTGTTACATCGTGGGGAGCATGGAATTGTCCAAAATTTCAAAGAAGGCGTCGATGTTTACAGTTCTCCACATACACAACCACCGAAGGTTCGAGGCCATACCATGATAAACAGGGCCACACGATAACTCCATTTTCTCCCAATTGTATTGTTAGCCCAGTGCACTGCAGTATAGTTTTTCCAATTATCTTCAACATTCGTTAATTTGATGGGAGTAAAGTGTAACGAGGTTCATTACTGCTCTGTGGATCAATTATGGCGTTGGTTGCAACTTTTCAAGGTCAGGCCACTGATTGCACCGCCGTTCTTCCATGAAAAGGGGGCTGTGGAGTTCCATACGTAGTGCGTTCATATAGATTTCAACTCTTGTTTACCTCTTAGATTCCTGGTTGATGTTTCATGGGTACCAGACGAGACTCGTAATACACTAACGAGTATCCTCTGATCACGTGGAATGAGCTTTCTGTACTTTGCTATTCGGTGTTGCTACCTATACGCTTCCGAATCACGATAAGGCCGCCGTAGCCGAGTGGTCAAGCGCGCGGGTGCATAAGTACACGTGCTTTGAGTGACCGGGGTTCGAGCCCGCGGCTGCTAAATACGGTGCTGTTTCTTGTATTCTGTCTGTCTTGTGAATTCCTCTGACCGTTTGGTCGTCCCGGAGTATAAACAGAAATTTTATTTTTATTAATAACGTCACCTACGGTCTCCTTTGGATGGTGTGGGTTAAAAAAAATGGGACGAATCGGAAGCCATCAATGTGACATTAGACAATTATAACACCCCTCTGGAAATCAATCAGCTCAGCTCTATGTTCCATGACGAAAAGAACTAATTTCTTAGGCTCATCGCCTTCCTTATACACCAGTCTGAGTCATTTGTTTATCTCGAAAGGTGCGATGGGGTGGGGGGGATTCCGAATAATTTTGGAGGCAACGTATACATAATAACGCAAGGGCACTTTACCCATTTTAAGGGGAAAAAAACGAAGCACACTTTTAAGTACTGATAAGCCGAGGTTTCTTAATTCGTTGAATTGAAAAGTTGGTCTGTGGTCAAAATATTGGCATGCCTATCTGTGAAGTTTCAAATATACAGGTAATTTGTCTGCAACATACATAAGAAGGTGGCAACCTAAATAATACAACCTGGATTCAATTGTCCTGTAAAATCTCTTTGCTCGTTTTTGTAATCCCACATCAGAAGAACACACTCCCAAGGTCATCAAGTCCTAGTCCGTCTATTTTAAACAGCCATGGTATAATCAATTGGCTCTGTTTTCCATCTGAACGGTTAGTGAAGAACATGCTGTTCTCAGAGTCTCTTAGGTTCACAGAAGAATGTTAGCACACAAAATGGAGAAAAGTGTATTAATCAATGGGTGGAAAGGTTTAGAAGTGGTAGATGAATAAGATAATCTGGGCCATCCAACAGCCGACAATGGTAAACGATGCTGGACAAGTTAATTCTTTCATCCCATTGAGAAAACAGACAGATTACTGCTGCCACTATTACTGGCAGGTTAGACATTAAATACGGATCTGTGTATTCGTTCAAACACAACGTTCTCAAATATCGCAAACTTGGCAAGATGCGTTTCCAGATTTCTTCCGGATGAGCATGAACGAAAGCGTTTAGAGATTTGCAAGCAATTTTTGCAGCGATATCGCTGAAGGAGAGGAATTTCTTACGAGTAATTATTACGGATGAGGAAACGTGTGCATCATTATCAGCCTGAAAGCAAACAGCAACGCTGAGTGTTAGGTGTGTACTAAGACTAGGAATGTTATGAATCAGTATACTGTCTGTAATTGAGTGTATTCTTTGGTGGTTTTGCTGGACGAAAACCCGATTTTCCAGAAAACAAACAAACAAGTGCAAACATCCCCAAAAACAAAACATAAGAAGGGGCTTCTTTTATTGGCAATCAAATGAAATACAAAAACTTCCTTTCATCCGGTTTACAAAATACATAATTGTAATCACAGTTTGTGAAGTGAATTAGTTTCCTTTCGATGCGCTATACAAATAAAATTATTCAGTAAAGGCAGAGGTGTATTTATAGATTTTCATTTTGTTAATATTAGACAATTTTTCAAAATTTCTTTTAAAAATCTCTAAGCTTTAAATTAACTGCGATTACTTTTAAAATGAATTGTACATTGATTAAAAAAAAATTGGCCAAGATTAACAAAAAGATGCTTTCGACTAAAACAGCCACACTACCAAGAAAGCGAAAGTTGTTTCGTTGTTAGCGAAATTGCAGCTGTAACGGGGTTATCGATATATATCTAAGTGAATATCATAATATTGATTTTTTTAAATGTCTCTGATTAATTTGGGACTATATTGTAGTAATATTACCAATGTTTAGAGATTGCCTACCTTTTATAACTCATAAACGCTTAAGATATTAGTTACAAACACTTCTTAAGTATGATGCATAAAACCCGTATCCATGAAGAAAAGTAGTTAAAAGCTGTTTCTTATATAGTAAATGTATTTTAATCCCTTTAATATCTCAGGACTATTTTCGAGTACGATTTTATAAACAGTGGAAATTGTGGCAGACTGGTATTAAGAAGTAATTTTGTGATTAATTATCGTTCCTTCGCGTAAATGCAAGCGGATCAGAATTATAAGTAGAAGCATTAATTATCTAAAAAAAATTGCCACACGAAACCGTGTCATTGATGAAGTGGTACTTGTTCTGAATATGATATGAACTTCGTAGGTATCCCAGAGCCCTAATGCATGCTCTTCTGATCCCCATGTAATGTACGATGGTTGAGGGGGGTGTATTAAACAGAAACTAAGTTAGCGGAGGTGTCACTGTGCTAAAACTCTGATCCTTACTTCATGTGCAGTGATTTCGTATTGTACTGCAAGTGTTTTCATTATGTGAAATGCATGTACAATCAGACAGCAGGATGGTGGGTTGTTACAAGGTTAGGGATATCAGAAAGCGTGTCTTCTAATCAGATATTTTGTTGGCCAAAGGAATTCACTTCGAGTACGTTTGAATTATGTCTCTATTTTCATAATCATAAATTGTACCTAAATCTGAACCACCAGTCCTGCATAATTCGAGCATTTATTGGGAGGCAACTCTCACGATGACTTTAAATGCTGTTTTCAAGGCTTTTGGTAAGGCTTTGAGTTGATAAATCCAATTTTTCTACAAGAGCACATCTTACACATTGAAGACAGTCCCATGTTAGTCTCCTTAAAGCATCCAAGGCACGCTTCATAGGATTCAGGTACGAAGATTTGGTGCGAAGATATTGAAAATAGTCGAATATTAGATTAAACTGACTGTTGGTTGTTCGATAATGAAGAATAAATATGCTTCGCGTCTTGAGACGTTCTTAGAATGTAAAAATAAAGTACGAAGTTAATAAATCAGAAGTTACTCTGAGGACTTATGCGTGAAACGAAGACCAATAATCGATCTTCTCTTCAAATTAAAACGTTTCAGATAAATATTACAATTATATCGACTGAATGCAATAAAAATAGTTTAGCCTCATTAGCCTTAACGGGAACTGGTTTAAAAATTGTCGATATGTGATGGACAGACCAAACTGGGGCAGCAGTCTTTAAGATCGGGATACCATCCATCAATAAATTGAAGTTGCTGTTTTTACTGTGTTTTCTTTGTAATATTTAGGGGCTGCGCAAATACAAAACTTGATTTTCTATTGTCGGCATAAGCTGGATACTACACAAAACAATTATGATTGGTCGTTAGAAAATTGTTTGTTTGTCAAATGTTAAAATTTTATTTAGAGGTGGTCTGTAAAAGTTGGTCTGTGTATTATGAAAGAATATTATGACCTATATATCCAAGATAAAGAATTTAAAGTCTGTTCTCACAGATCGTTAATGTACTATTGGCTGGTTTTCTTAGTAAACCTTAGAGGTGGGATATGGTTGGGTTGTTTCAGTATTAACGTCGACAGAATTCTAGAACAACCCATCGTATATTTCACTGTATGGTCGGTTTTTCTGAATGAAAAACCGACAAGAGAGAAAAAGATCCCATGAAAGTTCCTCCTGTCAAGACAGAATTTGTTCGGAGTTAAGGGAATCGGTTTCTGATTGGATATAAGAAAATCCAGATTGGACTCAAACAGGACATAAATAATGGTGCCACTTTAAAAAGAACATGAAGTCCTTGAGCGATCCTTATAGACAAACCTGCTGCCCTCTTCAGAAGACCATATTGCCTGGTAACTACAATTATACTCGTTCATCTATAACTAATACAAATTAATGAGAAAACGGAGAGTTTGGATGCACGTGTATTTTCAAAGTGCCTTCGCTTGCAGCTTTGACTATCGAACTCAAGTAGGCTTAAAAGCTGAAAGTTTATCAGTCGCTTTTGCTCACGTTATATAGGATGCTGTCAGGAGGATGATTTCTTGAATTTCCACCGTTGAGGAGATCCGTCTTTGTTGGTCAAGATCTTCTGATTTGATCTCGGATTTATTGCAGCCAGAAGTCAGGGGACTAAAGACTCAAAACTACTTCCTTTGATATTTGTCAAACGACTCAGTAGATTGAATATATTTCCGAAAGCATGCATTACGAAAAAAATATTATGTTCGGATAAATTCTTCTGTTGAAGGCTGACAAGTGGTGTCCAATCGGATTCCAGTATCCAATCGGACACCACTTGTCTGTGCAAGTTAGGAATTATGAAATGGTTTGGAAAAATATAAATTAAGTATTAAAAATCGAGCTCTTATCTCCTTCGATAGAACTGTCTTGAACAGTTCTCCTTCAAATACAGAAGTGCTAATGTATCTCCAGTACATAAGGGCGGTTCGAAGAGTGAAGTGGGAAATTACCGACCGGGTAGTCTAACTTCAGTAGTAGGGTAAAATTATGGAGACAATAATCAAGGGAGAATTCAGTATCATTTAGACGTAAATGGAATTCTGAAGGGTTTTGTAAAGGAAAAATCATGTTTAACTAATCTGGTTAGCTATTTTGACCGGATCACTCAAGAGCTGGACTTTGGGAATAATTTCGACATTGTTTGTTTGGATTTCAGCAAAGCATTTGACTCAGTCCCACATGAGCGGTTACTTTTATAAGCTAGAACAGGTTGTAACCACAGGGAAAATCCTTAGATGGATAGCTGGATGGGTTCATGGTACGAGGCAGAGGGTTGTGATAAACGTTTATTCCTTAGATTGGGTTGATGTAAGAAGGATCAGTATTAGGACCACTGTTTTGTTTTTAATTTTCATAAATGACATCGATGAAGGGATAGAGGGTGTGATGTCTAAATTTGCAGATTATGTAAAGATTGGTAGAGCAGTTAATGATCGCCGCCAGCAAAGCTTCTTCAGACTGACCTAGATAGACTTCAGGGATGGTCAGAAAAATGGCAGCTATGCTATAATCCAGCAAAGTGTAAGGTATTGCACTTGGGGAACAGTAACCCCAAAATAACTTATACACTTGGCTGAGTTGAACTAAAGCCGGTAGTGGACGAAAGGAACTTGGGTGTTACGATACGGTCAGATATGAAGTTCTCCGAGCATTGTAGACTTTTTTTTTGATTTGGTAGTTGTTGGCGCATCGGCTTCTGTGGCCATATTGCACCCCCCAAAGTTTTTGCAGTACTTTGATCCAAGCCCGAGGCGAGAATCGAACCCGCGACCTTTGGGTTTCCGGGCAGGTACTTTACCCACTCGGCTAGCCCGGTCGGCTCATTGTAGACTGGTTGTAAGGAGGGCCCATGGTGTATATCGATGATTTATTGAACAATTGCTAGTAGCGATAAGGACGTCATAATCCCATTATTATAAGGCTGCTGTTAGACCACACTTGGAATACTCTGTTCAAGTATAGCAACCACACCTAAAAAAGACATCGAGCTTCTTGAAAGGGTCCAAATACGGGTAACTCGCCTGATGATATCGGCAGAAGGGCGTGCATATCAGGAAGGACTTTGGATATGTGGGTTGCAGGGCTTGGAAATGGAAACTAGACACCTTAGAGGAGACTTGATTGAGGCGTTTAAGGCTCTGAGATTCATTTTACTTATGCCTCTAGAGGGAAAATTGAGGACGAAATTTTCACGGTTATAAATGATTGTAAAACTAGGGGCCATAAATACAAGTTACGGAGGAGATATTTAGACTGGATTGCAGGAAGTTTTATTTTAGCCAGCGAGTTATAAATTACTGGAATAAGTTGGGTGGTGGAGGCTGACAGTTTGTGATAATTCAAAGATCAGCTGTTTAATTACCTACGGGGAGAGGGAAACACATAGGTTGTCTGTCTATTTCCTTTTCTCTTATCATTTTATTTTATTTGTTGTTCTATTATTATTATTATTTTTATTTGTTTAATTTTTTTGGCTGGTGCAGCATAAGCCATAGACTTCGTTGCACCATGTGGATATTGCTAATCCCAATTTTTTCCTGGTTTCAGAATTCAATGATTTGCCAAGAAGTAAGAAATATAGTTCCTGGTAGCCATTAATACTAAAGTTTACCAGACAGAAAGCGGACATTTTATTTCTTTTTTTTCCAACTTTAAACTTGTCGCGGCCTAGCAGTGCAATTAGCAGCTGTGTTGAGCAGTGAGCTCATTCGCTGTTCAGAATCTCAGGCTGTCTCAACCTTGGGGCCTTTCTGACTGCCCTTCGTAATTAACGGTACTCTTAACAGTCCTTTATCTTCATAAAAACTACACCGAGTCAGCTTTGCAATATAAAAATGTTAATATCACGAATTTGCAAGTAATGTGCAGCCGAGCAGTGACACTAATTCATTATGGAAGGCACATCTAGCTCTCCACCCAGCCTTTTCTTGGATTAATTACCGTTAATCGTTTGACATAAGAAGTGTTGTGTGCATAATGAAAAGAAGTAATTCCAGGTTGTCTGAAATGGGGGTGTGGGAGCACAGCTTACCGTGGATGATATGTGACTTCCCGTAAAGATCAGTACAGTTAGAAGATCGAGTGGATCAAATTTGCTTTTTCTCGTCATATGTAGTAATTCGACCTATACCTTCAGGTATCACGGATGCGCTCTACCTTCCACAGTTAGGTCCATCTCAGCTTACTTTTTTCGTTAGATAGGATGATCGTGGTCTTGTTGAACGGTTACTTTAACCACGTGATGTTTCTTTAATGGCATGTAAGGCCATAACAGTTATCTGGGCTTGCTTTTGTTCCTTATGTTCAGGGTCATAGTTTATATAATGGAAATCTGATTAAATTTACAAATTCGAACTAGATCTACCAAATAGGACTTTATAAAAGACATTGTCAGTGCTGGAAAACCCACTTAGACGCGTAAGTTCACTAAGAGCTGATTCTGAGAAAACGAGAATGATAACTAGGTATATCTTTCCTTTTCTTTTCTTCTATGTATAAGCGGTTTTTGGGTGCACCCTTTTAGCCATATTACAGAGCCCCCTCCTGTGGAGATAAACTGTTATTTGGTCGACAATCTGCATTGATTTGCCCAAAGATGATATGTTATTTTCATTATTAATTCTTCTAACATTGCAATTCTGAGAATTTCCTTCTCAGAAAGTCAAAATTTATTCTAAATTTTTTTCAATCACAATGAATGAAGCGTACATCCATGTTATGCATAGTGTGCTGCATATCCACGACCTGAAGGCATTGGTAACTTTATGACATTGCTCATGAAAGTTTACTTTTCGAGCTCTCTAAAAGTAAATTCTAAACAAAAAATGTCCTGTTTTGTTTATATTCTGGCACAACCATCAACCATAGTTGCCACTCTGACGATATCAGTGAATTGTTTTGATCTCATTAAGGATCAAAAGGTGACACGAGTAATTACAGAGAAAATAATGGAGTCACCGTTTAAAGAAGTAATTGCAGGATCATCTAGATTGGAAATTGGAGCATGTAACATTAAGGGCAAGTTGCTGCTCTGGATAAAGGGTAGTTCATTGGGAGAATGGACGCTGCTCTTTGTGGATTAATGTTAATAGTGGAGACTCGGGGTTCAGTGCTGGACCCATTGTTATTTTGTATATGTAAGTTTTCAGATGACAGAAAGCTGCAACAAGATCTAGAAAAATTAGCATATAGGCTGAGAAATGGCAGTTTAACAAATCCAAGGTAACGCGTATGGGTAGCAATTATTCCAGATTAGCGTACCTGAGTGTAGTACTACCCGAGGGTAGTGGAAAATGAAAAACACCTTGGGGATAATTGTGTAGTGAGATATGAAATTCTCCGAGCAATGCAGACATGCCTCCAAAACAGCTAATTAAGTTCCTGTATATCAATCATATACAGGAACTTAAAATAAAGAATGTTTCTCATAGACGAACACCTTATTGCACCACATTCGCATGCATTCATCCCACCAAGTATGTTCCGAGATCATTTTCACTGTTGGCAGTGAACTACAAAGTGGTATTGATTTTGAAATCATTAGGGATTGATTGCATGAACTTTATTGTAATCATTTCAAAATCGAGTTGCATTACAAAAACTAATACCCTAAGATTCAAGTATTATAAAGGTCCTGAATTAGTTTACTCTTATTGGAGGGGAATGGGTGGAAGTGCAAGTGACAAAAACCGTAAAGACAAAGTCGAGTAGTATTTTTTTATCTAACATTATAATTTTTATATACCTGGGGAGAAAACTTCCCAAGTATACATTTTACTTTCGGAATTCATCACTGGTTTCGGTAATAGAAAAGGTTTGCATCTCTGCTTGGTTTATGACCATTTTATGATTTATGATAGTAGGAGAGAATCAACGTAAGCCAAAAGCACATTGTGGAGGATTTATTAAATATGCAGACACGCCTTCATTGTTCGTAGTTGTCAATGGTTAGAAAAACTGAGTACAATTTTTGAATCAGAATTGTTCGAGATTGAGGTACACTTTCATTACAGCTGTTGTACTATTGAGCATTCGCACTGCACCATTTCAAATAGCAGCATTGGGAGAAGTTGAATGGGAAAGGATATTTTTCTGCCATTCGACACGAGTGGTCAGCATGGAAGTGCGGAGTGAGAGCAGAAGACCACGCTGCTCTGATAGCAAAATGTTTTCTATTCGTTTCTTCATAGTTTTTCGCACGCAACTTCAGCTTATCGTGCTCAACTACGCCTATATCTTGTAGAGGAATGTTAGCACAGGCATGTAGGTATTGGAGTAGGGCGCGCTGTATTAAGATATTGTCTGCAAATGACACCTTTCATCAGCCAACGTACTTTAAATTTTATCGTTTATGTGCAGTGTAGTATAAACTTATATTGGCCCTAACTGTGAGCTTACATCTCCCATACTAGCTTAGGAAATTACTAAGAAAATTTGCTGTTTCCCTTTCCTCACAGCCTATTAAGACCAATAAGGCCTTGCACGATTGTATTTTTCTCAAGTTACTAAAGGTGTTATTCAAAAAGGCGATATGACTCAATTTTTCAAAAGCTTCAGTCTTCGAATAATAAAGCCATAACGTCTTGTACAGCAGCCGGTCCTGTTTACTCTCGTGGGTTGCACAGTTGGTATAATCACCATCCTCACCACACCGGGGTTGAAAAGACCTGAGTTCGAATCTGGTAAATGAAGCCAGGAATTTTTATGGGTCTTTTCACAACGTGGCCGAGTTAGTCGGTTTCAGGCGAGGGCAGCATGGTTTTGTTCCCAAAACACACATTTACAGACATAATTATATACCCTGCAATATGGCCTAAGTTGCTGATGAGCCTAAAACCTTGTAACCAACCCACCGATCATCCTGTTTCCTGGATCTTATTTATGAGATCCAAAAAGAAATATTGCTCTTCCTTAATGTTTCTCTGCTGCTGGAGTGAAATCAGTTATGCAAATTCCATTGTTCTTTTCAAACTCAAATTTGAAATACCGGGAGTCAGATTATGCAGGAGAATAGTGGAGTAGTTTTCTGAGGCAAGCGAAGTATTAATTTTATTTAGTTTATAAAGGACAGATAATAATGCATATAACTCAATTCTTTAGTATTCTGTGAGAGCGACAAGTAGTTTTGCCACTTGTCAGCCGCATAACATGCAAATTAGTCATTGAATAGCCATAACACACAACAAACCTTGTATACCAATTTACCATTGGAATTAGAGCACTATGAGTAGCCGATGGGCGAAAGAAATCCCAAGAAGATCGAGTTTTACACGGTACCACTAATATTTTATCTGTTTTATTCATCGCATAAAGTAGATACAGTATTAATGGGATGTTTCCCAAATATCCGTATGATATAAACTTGTAGCTGTCCTTGACTCCTGATATTGACCAAATCTTTACGTCTTTTCTTGTTAATTTGGTCCTTGGTAGTTCCACTGGGATCTGAGGGAGAGCAGTTCGGCAGCTTCATTATTCTCTCCAAACCTAGCCATTGCACATGGAGCATTGTAAAATGGAACATTTTTGGGATGGAAGTTTTGTAGATCTTTGCTATTTGTTTCGAGAAGTCTGGTTTCGATTCCAGTCGAATATAGCAATTCGTAAAGTCCCCTTCAATCGAGGTTGCTGTTAGCCTATCACAGGGTGAAAGAGTAAGGCCCCCTGCACGCTACAGAGAAAATACCCATATGGTTATGAGCGTACTCTTGGAGAAGTGAATGCCAATATATAATAATCCGTCCTAGGGATTTGTTGATTCAACGTTCTGCGCATGGTATGGATTATGGTGATTGCTCTAGTTCACATAACACTTATCTTGGGCTTCGGTGTTTTTTTTTTTTTTTGTAATTTTCCCCACATTTTTTTCTGATTGGTTTAGAGACTTCTTGCTATTCGCTTTCAAATAAATTGCAATTTTTAATAGAGTTACAGTGTGTAGGCAAAATTTGTAGCTGCATGATCTCGTGTCCAGTGACTTTTATAAATTGTTCACCTATCAACGATAGTAAATCTAAAGAACTTTGAAGGGGAATCTCTTTTTTATTCTTTGGGATAATCTGAGTTCTCATTGGAGGTTATATTGGTTTTAATTCATATTAAGGAGTAAAGTAAAATAACGGACTTAGATCTTCATTATTAGATAGGAATCTTTGTTTAACTACGAGGGCTACTTGAAAAGTAAGGCTACAGAACGTTTCGTTAAAAAAAAAAGCGATTTAAATGCAGAATAATGAAACGACATAAATAGATGAACATTAGCGCTCTACTTTTCGATATATTGGGGAAGGTATGGTTCCTCCTCCAAAACGTCCGTTACTTTCAAACAGCCCTCGTACTTCACAAAATGATTACGCCAACTCTGTTCTGTCTTACTATTTTATTCTGTCCTTTGTATCTTAGTAGAATATTGCGTCAAGATAGCGTATTTTTTATTATAGTGGGTGAATTTTATTGTGATCTACAATTAGACCTCCACCATGTGATGAAATCCTCAATTAAACAGACAGCCCATCTCATTTTAGGATATTTTTATTGTCAGAAAATGCATCACTTAATAGACATAAATTAAAAAGGCTTATTTGAGATGGCAAAGGAAAATGATGGACAACTACTTATTTCTTAATATCCATAGGAGACAGATCTTTATTGTTTAGTTATTTAACCTATAAATTAATGAAAATACATTGTTTTCTCATATGAATAATATATTTTATCTTGTCAGCTGTGAAGCCAATTGTATTCCAAAATAACTACATCTGGGAATTTTTTACACGCGTTTTAAAAGAAGCTTATTTACAAAAAAAAAAAAAAAAACAAAAACACTGAAGTATTATTCTTCCAAGAAAACGTGTCCTATTCTACGAGAACTGAAAGCAAAATTGTAGATTTTGATATCTTGCCGAAAGGTTGGACCATAAAGTTTTACTATTTCTGTAGAAAGATCTTGCAATAATCTTGTTAGATGGTGAAATTATGTACCAGAAAGAGATGGAACAAAACTATTTTCCAGAATGTCATATTTTATTACATTTACATTCAAATAGTTCGCTTTGAGTACAAAACAGTTCTCTGTAGATTGTTTAAAGGACGCTGGATATACATTAAGAAACTTTGTAGTTGTCTGAACCTTGATACTGATACGATTTCCGCTGGTTCCTAAAATAATCTATTATACATTGTCAAAACCGTTCTTAAAAATATATTTGGTGACGTTATGACCTCGACTTTTGCATCTGTAAAGATAAATCATACATCATTCAAAAAGCATAACGAGTAATCGAGGTTATGAATTTAATGAGTTAATTTTTAAATACGAAATTAAGTAAGAGGTGTATATGCGCAATTGACTGATTGTCATCGTAAATCTGAACGTTATAATCACACCATTAACTGTCGAATCAGTAGAATAATGGATAAAAGAGTTTATTTTATTACTTCGTGTATGCATGATCAAATTTAGGCTTCTTCCCATCCTTTCTTGACTTTTTTGAAGGATATTCGACAATGTGTACTGGTAGGAGTTATAACTTCGATATTTGTTTTTAAAAAATCCATACGCTAGTCAGTACTTTAAATCTCACAAAAGAATCGTTTTCTTTTAAATATTTGCTTTTGTTGGCAACATTCAATTAATAAAATCTGCTTAAATAACGTTAAAAAGAACTCTTAATATGCAAACTATCTCTAAAAATTTCCATATCACAATCTTAAAATCAGTTGGTACGATTTCCATTATATTTCGGCATTTCGTATTTATTATATTTGATTCAGCATCCTTATTTTTCGACAATTGTATTAATCCTCAGGTTTTATTCACTGATGTTCCGAATTGGCTTTTATATTCAACGAAATGACATTACAATCGGCTATTGGTTTTAATTAATAAATAAAAAGTTACACACTAAGCAATTAAAACCATCACACTCATTTTATCACCAAGCTTAGCCATCTTTTCCAAACATTTCATTCATCGAGTCCTATAAAAATTATGCATCTATTATTCATAAATATAATCTTTATTTAAGAAAAACGCACTTCTTGTTTCTTTTCCTATAGCAAATCGTCAAAACAGAACACCACGTATTTCTTTAAACACTTTTGAAATAATTTGGATCACTTCAACAATCGTATGGCTTTTCAAGAGTCATTCAATTCTCTGAATGAAAACTACTGTTAAGAAGCTGAATTGAGAATAAACAATTCTATTTGATAACGATTGCATAACCTGTTTATTACATCAATCAGAAAGCAGTCAATAAAATTAGGAGGGAAAATCGATCGGACCATGAAATTAAATCAACAGTGCCGGAAACGGAAATAGCTTTATTAAAAATTTCATCTTTCCTTTGTACCGAAGGACAAAAGTCAGTCATTTTTCGATCCTCATCCTGACTCAACTCTCTAACAAGCCCACAAAATCGAAAATACGTTAACACGCTACTAAAATTTAAATTATTTACTTAATTATTTAAATATCCGTTATGTTTGCCTAATATAAGAAAAAACCCGTTAAATTCTTTAAACCTTAATAAAGAAATCATTGAATCCTGGATGTCTCTTTGAATGTCAGCACGGCGCACTGTATATAGGATATTTGTCATCGCCTGCACTTCCTTAGTGGATAATAACCCAGAAGGATAAACATTACAAAATAAACACTGGTTTTTTCCCCCTTGTAATCTTCTGCGATTATCTAACCATTCTATTCCTAAAGTTAAGAAGTGGAATTTACTCACCGGTGCTTTCTTTATGCCGCCTCTAAAGACTCGGAAAGTTTGACGGAAAGATTGGCACTTTATTTACCGTCCACATTTTCTTATCCTTACATCCATCGAGGAAAAATGAGGATAATCTTGACGAATCACGAGCAACAAAAGAGAGAGTGAGAGAGGCACCTTGCTCCGGCAGTAGACCTGGCCAAAAAGCTAAACCGTACCCAAGTGCATTCAGTGGCTAACTCGTCTCCGCTTTTATGCGCGCCACTATGTCATCATGCGAATTAAATACTTTGGGAACCAGGACAGGTGTTGCGGTGGAGGATGCGCCACAAGCGACGGGACGCACTTGGAAAAATCAGGCGCGCTCAATTTTTCTGTGCGTGTTGTTGGTACTCCGTAGGTAGCGTGATGAGTACAGTTTTGTTCCTTTTCCCCGAATCATGCAAGGGCGGCTGCGTGAACCGTGTCGATCAGCGGGTTTTATTAATGTATTATTTACGAAGGGCAAATAGATAGAGGTTGTCAGGTTAAACGCTAAATTTGCATGTAATCACAGCTGTTTGTCACGTGACGCGGGGCTACTGAAGACAACGGGTGAATTTATAGTTCGGTTACTGCGCGATTCTCGGCACCACGCACGATGGACCAAGGACGGGTGGCGTGCAAGAGCATCTTTTAGAGCGTCCACTGTGAAAGCCAAAAACACCAGTAATAGAACACTTTAACTTGGTGTCTGGGTAGTGTGCCGGCCGATAAAACAAGTTCGCGTTTCCAGGCTGCAAAAATAGAGAAACAAATGATGTTGGCAGTGAAATGGGTTTGTGGTTGGGTTATACAAAATGAAACAGATGTTTTGATAATGGGAGATCTACTCTCTTTTTTTTATTTGGTGGAAAAACTGCATTTAAACAAACTGCGGAATGGAGATTGCTGTTTTTTAAGGATGCATAAGTCTGGAAGATTAAGAAACGGTGGTCGGTTGGGCGATGAATCCAGCAGAGTTCGACTATTTATCCAGCAAGATGCCATGATGATTCTTTTAGTAAACTTTCACTAACGAAGTAAAATCTCAAGCGTAGAAAACAGTTGTGGAATTGCACGATTTATCCTCTTCGTGATAGACAACCCGACCTTGGAACACACTTGTATTGTTCACAGAGAACGTTCTCGTTTTTATTATGAAGTTATTTCCAGTGGGAAATTATTAATTTTTTAAGAATCTTTTCTGAAGTGGTTACAGTATTAATTATAAACTTAGTCGTAGTTTAATTAAGATGAGTTATGCCATTGGGTAACTTTCTACGTTATGTTATCAACCGGAAATAAAATTTACAATTAAAATACGAGAATTTAAATTAAAACCGTTGAAACGTTCAATGACTATAAGCAACTTTATGGCCAAAATAATTTACATCTTGGATGATCACCCATATCTAGAAAACGCTTAAGAAATCATGCGACTTCAACATTATTTCATAAGGATTAATCGTGTAGATCGACAGATAACTCCCTACCTGCTATTTGCAATCATTCCGCAACTGAAATTAATTAATTTTTTAAATTTAACATACAATTAAAACGGATTTTAACTCCTCTCAATGGCGATATTGTTGGCCAATATCGCCATTGGGTTGATGCACTGAGTATTATTCACAATTCAAACACTCCAAGGATCAATCTGGTGACATTCCTGAAAGAAACGAATTACAAATGCAGATTACGATTAAATTTAATTTAATGACTTTTATTTTCAATGTGTTCGATGCGTTTTAAAAGTTACTGCGCATCTTGTTATCCATCTCAGAGGGTTCTGTTGAATATGGTCATCAATGTAACCACTCAGACTATGAATAAAATACATATATACAAAGATCTCGCCTATAATGTGATTATTGACTCTGAAACTTTTTTTAAGACTTTATTATAAGACTTTTTTGTTCCAGTGCCCTTCTCATTAACATTATGGTACCTTGAACTGTTGTTTAAGGTACCATTAAACCCTTGTCCTATGTGTATAGTGGTTTCTCCACTTGTCATTTATTTAGAGAGGTCTGGGTTCGAAAGGGTTCCATATTGTTGAAAGCTTCTTTAACTGGGGCTCTAATTAGCTGATATCAGGTGGAGTGAGTAGTTCTTTTGAGTTATTTTGTGTTTTTCAGCCCGCAGAACATGCATTATCAGCCAATGAACACACATTTGTACAGAAATAGCACACTGACGAAATATGCTCAGAAAAAGAGATTAAAAATGATAATTTAAGCCTGATTTTAATTAAGGAAGATGAACGTGATCCTTAATTTCCTTTATAAGTTCTCACATTTCTGTCTTGATTATTCGCTGTAATTCTCACATTTGGGAAGGCTCTTTCGCTTTCTTGGCTCAACTCTGTGTATTTTCTTTTTTTCTATTAATGCAGTATTTTTTACTAAATATAAATTCAGAAAATTTGGTTCATATTCTGCTAAGAATTGATTTTATTGATTTCTGTCAATGCGTATTTTTATAATGTTATTTTTGTCCATTGAAACTTTTGTTATTTAGCCTTAATGCGCATGTATTAGAATTAAGAAACACGGAGTGGAAAGAAATTACACGAAACTATTTCTGGTATTAGTCCTTATATTTCAGTTATTAAAGAAGCATATTGTAGTAGGACAATATGCGCATGATGTGGTAGATAAAATGCAAAGATCCTGACTCTCAGAAAGTGGAATAATGTTAAGTTGGACTGAAATTAGACTGTGTGAGCAGCAAAGCAAATATCAAGTAATAGAACTTTGCAGAAATACCGTGGAAGTTGCAGTTAGAAAGAGAATAGAACTGAGAAACGAAGATTATCACGAAATATGTGATAATCTTGGGAATAAACCCCAGAAATTAATGACATGTCAGGTTTAAGAACTTTATTTTCTTCTTTAAGGAAATCTGTTATTCAGAGAATATGGTCTTCTTAATGTATACCAAAAAAAGCTTCGTTTATGAGAGAAGTAAAGCAGTGAAAATGAAACACCGCCCATTTCACTTCAAGACCCGATTTCTAGTTTACTACAATTATTAGCCCTTACACGTACTATTTTTAAGTTAATTTCTTTTATGATTGACTTCAAACTCGATTTACCAATCATTCTCTCTCTTTTTTATCATAAAATAAAGATTTGGAAGGACATCATGTAGGGATAGTAATTAACGAAACTTGGAAGTCCACAAATCTCTTTGCAAGCGTTTTATTCTCCACGTTTTATTCTTGACTGGAAAGTCAAGATAAAATTATTTCTTTTTAACTCAGTTTGCAATGAATTTTAAAGTTTTTAACGATATTTCTTTTTATGCGTTCCCTGGAAAGTATAACCTACAAAAATTCAAGTCGAATCTTCAGCTCCATCTACCCTTAACCCAGCTCTCATCTGATTCACGATACTCTACTAGAATGTTAAGTTCCAGCAATCTTTTGTTTGGGATTATGGTTTAAAAAATAATAACAATGATCGCATTACCGTTTTGTTTTTCTGTTCAATCTTGTTTAACTGTACTGTATAGATTTCTTGTATTAAATACGCGCTTATTCTGCTATACAAGGATGACTTATAACTTAAAAATATCAAACTCGGAAACCTGGGATCTCATTGGGCACACACGGCTCAGCAGTCTGATATTACTGAAATATATTAATTTATTTAGCGTATTCACTTTTCCTTACAATTCCTTCATTCTTCGTTGTTTCGTTTCTTTCCCCTCCACACATAAACACAAAAAAAGGGGAAAACAAAAGAAGATTTGAAATTTTCATGAAATTTAATATCTTTGAACTTCCACACCGTGTGGAAGAGCAACTTTATTCAAATCCGCCGCTCGAAGTGATTTTTTTTGGGTTTCTTTCTACACCCTAAAAGTGTTAATCTTCAAAATCTTCTCTCAGCAAAAAGATGCATTTGTGCAAATACTTTCTATACAGTAATCGGTTCATTTTAGCATTTTGTTCATCAATGGTGCGAATGTAGTCCTCAGTGTTTTCATACATTTCATGAAAAGCTGCAGACTATTGCATAAGCCTTATTATTGAGTGCTCCACACAAATAAAAATTCGGAGACGAGAGATCCAGCAACTGTGAGACAATAAATTCTTCGAAATAAGGCGGTCATCAGTGCACCCCGCTAGTAGATTCACTGATGCAAGCGATCTTTTGTGTGTGTGTGTGTGTGTGTGTGTGTGTGTAGGCGCAGTCTTTTTGTCCTCAGGAACCAGCAATATCGTTCATCTACTCCAAGTAGATGAACGATATTAATTATCGTTATATGCAAATACTCTTGTTGGAGTACTTATGGACTCTGTTGCTATACGTACGTATATATGCAAGCCGTCGACCAGTGCATTTCGTGAAAAATAGTCCTGTATAAAGGACTGTTATGCAACAGCTGTGTTTATGGATGGACCATAAACCTTCTCTTTTCCTCTTGTATAGCAATGATCTTCGATTGAAAACCATTGCTATACAAAATTATAAACCATACTTTCTCATTTCTCGTACAGGGTGGCAAAACACACTTAGATTTGAAGCATGTTCTACTCTTCTTCAACAACCGAGATTTTCAGACAAGACTTGGATTAACCGTAACTTCTTTTATTTTTCGATATTATCCATTGCATTCATTGTTTTTCCCCACTACATTTAAATGCTTTTCAATTTAAAAGAAGTGGAGAAACAACTATGAAGACCTATACAAAGAATCTTAGAGATGTAACCGAGTAAAATGAAATATACTGTAGAGGCGATACCCACGGTTACCATCCCCTCGCCGTGCAACACAGGTGATGATATGAACTTCTGTTGCTGGATGGTGAAAGTATATACCATTGTGAGCAGTTTGGTGCCAGCCTGCTATCCGTCCAGTGTTATTTTACCTCACCCCAAGTAAGATCATGTTGAGTTACCCCTTTATGACTTCTGTATTTCATTAGGATGACGGATTTCTCAGAATAATGTCATGATTTTCAAGAATGTGCCCAAATATTAGCGAATGTGCTGTTGTCTATACCACGGACAAAAGCCTCAATATACTAGACTAGGAGGGGAGCCCTAATGAATCCTGCAAACGGTTCTCGGGCCCTACTAATGTGTACACAACACACCAGGTTTTGCTTATTTCCCTATGTATAAAAATGCACTATCTCATGACCATCAAATATGCTATCTCATGACCATCAACATTTATGAAGATTCATATAAGTTATAAATTGGTTTTAAATCCTGTATTAGTGTATCTCCTTTAAGTATTATTTTCTTATAGGCTTTACCCTATTAAGTTGTGAATGTTGATAATACTTATCAATGGATTAGCACAACAAACGCCAAAGGGCAGCAGTTTGCCAATATTCATAAGGACCATTTTTGTTCAGGCTACTGTGCATTGAATGAAGATTATACCAAATTTCAGCCACTCCTGACGGTCGTTTCTGTGTTAACTGACCCCCGTACAATGGGAGGCCAAGTGTTTGAACATGAGTCGTAATGGTGAACAACTGAAAGGGCCTGCATTTATACAAGAAATGAAAGCAATGTCTCCAAAAAGAATTACCTTTTCCTAGGGATAAATTCGATATACTGTCTAATGGAACAGCACCAGCATTTCATAAACTGTTGATTGAAGCTTGAAGTTCCTCAGGAGTAATCAGTATACCACTAAGTACTTCATGTAGTGAACTCTGAAATGAAGTGACCATCCCCAATTTGAAACCAAGTTAAGGGCAGCATACAGGGAACAACATATCCGGTATAATATAACCTAACAGGCAGTGGAACCAAGGTCATCCGCGAATTCTGAACTTTTCTAAATGAGGAGATGTTCAGTATGACTATTATGCCCTCCGAAACCTCTTAACTTATATGGTGGAAAGGATTTGTTTTCAAAAATGATTTCAGGCCTCGAACAATGACAGTTTAGAAGCTTTCTTTTTTTCTTTTTCTAATTTTTTTCTCCTCTGGAGTTTTCACATAATAGGTATTCCGTAGCATACTTGAAATTAGGGGCGCTCCTAGAGTTCAGTAGCCCGGGTGTGAAAATTAATATTACGGAAAATTGCTGGACTGAAAGGGTCCTTTTCAGTCCATGGATCTCTGGATGCCTTTTTTCTTGAGGGATATGAGCAAGGCTTGAATATTCAGGTTTCTGTTTATAGTTCGTGATAATCATTAGCGTTTTACTGAAGACTACTAACAGGTAGGCGTGTCAATATGTAAACAAACGGTATGATTCCTTTAGTTGGCCCATAAATCGCTGATACACATTACGACTTCCAGTGCTCTAGAAATAGACAGAAGCCATTTCATAATACAATGTCTGACTGATGCTTCGATCGACAGCCAACATGACTTTGCCTTGACCATCACACCAAATGTACAAACATCCCGTGGAAGACTGTGATAGCATTAAATAAAAGAAAAAAAAAAAGATTTAGAACACTTACAATTCCTTCATTCTCTTCTTGGTTGTTTAGTTTCTTTCGCCTCCACACACAAACACAAAAAAAGGGGAAAACAAAAGAAGACAAGGTTTCTTTAAGAAACACGCAACTTACAAAATTCCTCTTCGCATTTTTTTTTCTCTCTTTCCATCTTGCGTGTGTATGTGTGTTTGTGCTTTTCTTATCAAATCACAGAGGACACGGCTGTGCGGAAGTGAACGACAAAAGTAATCTAAAAAGGACATACACACTCATCTCTAAGCAGAAACTTTAATTTCCAGACTTATGTTTTCGCCTCCTCGTCGCTTGTTTGATGAAGCAACTTCTTATTAAGTGGATTTTTAAAGCGCAGAGATCGCCGCTATTACTTAGACGATGAAACATTATGGGGCAACAAGAATGAGAAAGTACGAAGGGGGAAGATGAGAAATGAGCCAGATGTCCGTTACCACAAAGTCTGACGTTGTAATTCAAACTGAAGATGGCGTGAGAGAGAGCCCCAGTCCTTACAGATGGTAGGAAGGCCGACTGTGTACATAACGTCCAAAGATATATACTAGTGTTTAACCCGTTTAATTCGCCGTGTTGGCTTAAGGTAAAAAATGATATTATCTGCTTCGGAGAAATTAAAGTTCTGGCATCTGAAGCTCCTTTTTTTTTTCTTCTTCTTCTTCTTCATTGCTTTGACAAGATATCGTCTCACTTCGCGTGCAGCGTTATAAGTGGCTAGCTACTGGGAAAAGTCGTGCTTATGTTCCAAACTTGTTTTATAGTTTTCCATCAAACCCATTTCAAAAGAAGAGCACTAAGATACAAAAGACACATTTCTAGAATAAATTTGATGGCCCTCCCTCCCTTCATTGTACGAATGTTTGTTTTCGCACATCTTTCATTCCTTCCGTAATTATCTTAGCGTTAATTCGCACAACTTAACCGTAAATGAAAAATACTGCAAAACTAAACATTGTCCTTGTATTTAAATAAAATGTACACACGCAAAATATATTTCTTTTATTATTTTGCCTTCTCACAGCATTATCTTGCGGTCATAAGAATAAAGGCAGTTTCTAAGTCTCGTAACAGCTCGAGGTGGTCTTCATCTCAGAGCGAATTTGTTTTCTAATGCGTATGAAAGGCAGGTCTTCAGGAGGATTGCGTATCATATTTTTTTGTTCGTATAAAAAGGATCTTTAGATCAGTGCTAGTCTAAATATAGCGATATTTAATTCTACTCACGTTTCATTTTCTGGTTATCTCTCTAATGAGATATCAAACTGCCATTTAAAAAAATATATATTAAAAAATAAATATATATTAAATGTTTTCGAGTGAGCGTCCTAAGGCGACAAGTCTGGCCTGTGCGGAGGATGATCAGTCACCTCTCAATGCAGAGATGAGTCACTGCCCAGTGTAGAGGTGGGTCGCTTCCCAATAGTTTTAATGATTGCGTTAATTCTTGGTATAGAGATGAGTCACTTTCCGATAATTGATGATTGAGTTACTTCCCAGTGCAGAGATAAGTCACTTCCCAATAATTGAGATGATTGAGTCTCTGCCCAGTGTAGAGACGAGTCACTGTCCAGTGTAGAGATGAGTCACTTCCCAATAATTTACATAATTGCGTTACTTCCTGGTATAGAGATGAGTCAATTTCCAATAATTGATGATTGAGTTACTCCCAAGTGCAGAGATGAGTTGCTTCCCAATAACTGAGTTGATTGAGTCGCTTCCCAGTACAGAGGTGAGTCACTTTCCAATAATTGGGATGACTGAGTCACTTCCAGTGCAGAGATGAGTAATCTCCTAATAATTGAGATGATTGTCACATCCAGTGCAGAGATGGGTCACTTCCCAGTTATTGAGATGATCGAGTCACTTTCTAGTGCAGAGTTTCTAGATTGCTGCCATAGTGTGTTGAGCCATACTGGTCGTGCACCAAAATGACCGAATCAAAGAAGTCTTGGTTTTTTCTTCTTTGTCCCCTGTGAATCGAAGGATACCATGAACATAACCTTCCCAGTGCTTTTGAAAGTCTTCAGTTTCTTCGGCGTAGTGATGACCATAACTACCGCTGATGATTTCAACTCGTAGTACTAGAAATAAATATATATTTTTTTTGAATATTGCTTTACCACAATATTTAAATCACTTAGAGTTCTACGTAATCGTTTAATTTCAAGTTTATCGTATAATAGCGACGAATAGGTTATTTTAAACTTATTTATCTTATTTCAAATAAGTGTTAGGAAAGCAGGAGAGACTAGAAATTGGTGCCACTTTTGATTTGTGTCAGCTTAGACATCCTTCGGCAGTTAGGAAGAGTTACAAAGCATCGCTATACACATGCGTAGGTTATTTAATGTCATGTCACGGAATTACTGTGATAGTACCATTGCCCAATAGTATTATAGCCAGCTGTGTTAAATTATGACTTTTTATAAGTAGCCAAAGGAATCGTTCGAAAATATCAGAAAGTAAATTAATGACTTTTAAGAATATCTTTTTATGGCAACAAATAATATTGCTCTTCTCGGAGTAGTGAAAAAACGCTGCTTAGGCAACTCATGTGGTTCTGTATATTTGTTTCCAATGTTATTATGGATGGTTAGGTCCCATCTGGGATATTGTGGCCGGTCTGGAAACTCATTTCAGGAAGGATACCACCTGCTGAACAGAATAAGGAGAAAATATTTAAAAAAATTCTATTTTAATGATGTGTATAATAATAAAAAAAATTATAAAGTATTTATTATCAGTCTTCTAAAAACAAAATTAATAGCAGAGCAATACTGCTGTTAAATTTCAATTATTGAAAATGTGCACCTTCAAAGTTTAGGGTCCTAGAATAAAACTAAAAAGAATGAGTTCAGATTAATATTTATTAAAGTTGAAGTACTTTGATTTTCATAATTTTGAACTTAAAACATACGTTGGATGTATGCATTTTTATTTTCATAGAAATAAGTACTTAACGAGAAAAATAAGCATTTCCTCTTCTTTACTGGAGATCTTAATCATCAGGTATGCCGTGCTGCGTCAGTTGCAGCTTAACATAGTTTTTTGGTTAAAATTGGTTAGTAGTCAGTTCGTTGGAATTTATAAACTGGCTTAGCACATTCGAAATTAGCATTAGCAAATGGTGAGTTCACCTGTTCATTCCCTCCAATGGTTTGTCTAGTTCTTCCTTGAATTTATTCAAACTGTCAACTTCCATAACTACAGATAGAAGTTTCTTCCAACAATCAACCACCCGTTGGCTGAAGGCAAACATCCATTCTGCAACCAGCCCTCCTCAATTTGAAATTGTGCTTCCTCATGTGTAGTCTGAGCCATGGGAAGAGAAATTAGCAAATATGCTCGCAAACTGAACCCTCGGACGCAACCATCCACGGAACAAGGAACTCTGAAATTGTTCTTAACATGGTGTAGATGAAATTGAGCCAACTCATTCTACAAATATTTCCAAAATTCTTCCCTAGAACTCCCTTCGCACAATTCTAACTTAATGCCCACCGGCTCCTAACTGGAAAGCATGATCTCTCATTCACGTGTCTCTGTACAACTCAATGGAGGTCGTTAAATACATTTTTTCGTTGTCCCCGAGAAACTCAATGAGTCTATAGATCTGCTACTCTTGCTGATAGGAACGTAAGAGAATCTGCGGATAAATCGGATACTGGGAATGACATTACATGAGATTCACCATCTAAACACATACACATGAAAGACAGAAATGCTGTTTTTAGGATCTTATCTACGTCGAGTAATTTAAAAGGAAGTAACTACACTGCAGAGAATAATAAAAAAATCAATTACTTTAAGGGAAAACTTAAACGTGCCTGAATTCGAAAACATTACAAACTTCTTAAACCTGAACAGGAATTTCCAAAATAACCTTGAGAAGTTGCGCCATTGAACTTTTTTTTTAAATGAAAACCTCAAACATAAAAGGTATTAAACCCATAATACTTAGTACCGTGCGTGGGTCGAAGCTTGAGAAGGTGATAGAAGATACTTGTTGACATTAGACATGGATTTAATTAGATTGTAATTTTACGTTGTCCGTAAAATTACAATCTAATTAAATGATAATTTGATCTCGAAGAACTTCCGTTGTCTAGACCAACCTCATAGATAAATTTATCTATGAGATTGTTCCATAAAATGGAGGTTGACTGAATAAACGAGGAAGAAGGAAAAGTTGATTCTGTGAGTTTGAAGTTAGACAGTAAATGGATGCTGACTGGTTGAGGCACGTATTCGGACTGCTTTGAAAGAGAGAGAGAGGATTATAGAAGCCAACGCAGAAGAACAGTGCCCATTGAGGTATCGATAGAAAAGGCATGCAGCAGAAACAGATTGTCTAGAGTGGAGAGTCTCTGTTAGAGATCATTAATTAACCTAACTGCCTTCCTTTGAATGGAATCTAGAAGCCTGAGAGAGGTTTTGGAGGCACCGCTCTACCACGGAACAATATTCCATGGTAGGGCGGATTTGCGATTTGTGCAGAGTGAACAGCTGCTTGGAAAAGTAATGCTGAGAGAGAAAGAGAAAACCCAGATTTTTAGATGCAGTGGAAGCAATATTTGTAATGTGTTTATGCCAAGAGAGATTAGAAGTCAGGGTAATCCCCAATAGAGATGCAGTTATATGATCTTGCCTAGAAATCAGAGTATCATCGAAGATAAGCATAGGAGTAGAAGAAATCTTTTTTTGCGAGATAAAAGACAGGACTGAATTTTAGAAGGATTGAAATCGGCAAGGTTATCTTTGCCCCACGGGAGAATTACCTGGACATCAGCATGTAAGGAACATGTAGTGGTTATTCGAGAAGTTGAAGCTGTTTGTGCAGGGCAAGGTTTCTGAAACTGCAAGGTAGAATTCATTGTGCTACCATCAGCAAAGCTATGGATAGATTTCCGATCAGTGGAAGATCATTTAATATACAAGAGGAAAAGAGTGGGGGAGAGAACTGAATACGAGCATTAGTGGAGAAGTTATAAGACACAGAGCCATCTACCATCACATGCAGGGAGTGGCCAGAAAGAAAAGTGGATACCCAATTACAAAAAACAGTTGGCAAACCATAAGATGTAAGTTTATTTAGAAAATCTTTATGCCAAACACGATCAAAAAATGAAACTCAAGAAATTGCTGTAAAATGTCAAAATCAACTGCTTGAATTTCGCCAAACTTATCCACTGAATTTGTCCATAGATGGATAGCATAAGCCAGTATAGCGCCAGTGTCTTGAAACTAATGGAATCCTTATTGGTGATCATTGATCAAATGAAAGGTAGATAGTTTTAGGAGTTGGGGGTTAATGGATTTCTCCATTACTTTTGAAAGAACAGAAATAAGTGCAATGGGACGATAATTGGATGGCAGCGATTTGTCACCCTTTATAAGTGGCTGGATATAAGAAAATTTCCGAGAAAGGAAAACACCGGTGGAATAAGATGTAAAAAGGCGATAAAGAACAAGAGTAAAGTCGGTTGTTGTTGTTGAGGAGCGTCAGCAATAGGGCAATATTGCTCCGTGTAAATTGCGTGTGTTCTGAGGTAGATTTTCTGTTTGCTGGACGAAAAACCGGAGTTTCCGAGAGAAAAAATCCATGCTACCCTCGACTGAGACCGACTAACTCGTCATGAAAAGACACTTAAAAATTCCTCCCGTCATCAACGGGATTCGAACTTAGGTCTTTCCACGCGGTGTGGGAAAGTAAGCTCGGAACACAGGTTTTGAGAACAAGTAGAGAAATACCACCAGGACCTGGAGCTTTCTTAGCATCAAGATTATTCAAATTCTTCTGACTTCCTTTCTACGGAAGACTACAGAAGGCATTGAGTGGCATGTAATGGGAATAGTAGGAAATGGTTTACCAAAATCTTTGTTACAAGAGCGAGAAGAAAAGTAGGATGCTAGCAGATAAGCGTAATCTTCAGTTCAAGGTGGTAATAGAACCATTCGGTTTTGACAGAGGTGAAAATACAGATGAGCAAAGGTTGCGACCATCTCTAAAAACGCTTAGGCAAGAAACCAGAATATTCTACTACCATTTGGACAAGAAGCAAGTTTTCTACTTTTAGCCCTGTTCAAAATTTAGTTTTGACTGATTACTAACTGCTTTCTTGTCGAGAGCTTTAGGTATAGGCGAAAAATGAACGTGGAGATTTGAATGTGAGCCAGTTGCGATATGCAATATTCTTGTCTTGAAGAGCCTTAGCACAATTTTTTAGAAAACCAAGATTTAGATAAAGGACGAGATTTTAAGGAAGAGTGTGCAATAAAGGAATTCATCCATACAAGAATAATTTCATTGACAGGATCTGAGCAAACATTGACATCAGAAGATATAAAACTAATCCAACCAAGGAAAAGAAAAATGGAAATCTCGCAGGTCATCCCATTTTGCATTCTTGTAATGCCAAACAACACGAGGTTGAGAATGACCACGAGAAAAAGGCTCTGTTGGAGCCTTTTTCTCGTGGTCATTCTATCATCAAACTATCACCAAGTTGCGACTTGAGGTGCCTGGATGAATGTTTATATAAAGCTAAGGAAAAGGCGAATTAAATTATTTGTATGGAGTGTTATGCTTTATGGAGTGGTGACTCAGACACTAAAGAAGGACATTAGAAAATATGAACCCTTTATGGTGTGTGGAAAAGGTTTGAATGGGTCAAATGGACAGGTAGAGTTAGAAATATTGAAAAATTGCATTTCTTAATTTTTTGGCCTGTCGATAATGAAACAAAGCAACAGATGTTAGTAAATGATTTTCTTTCTTCATTTTATTCCATTACTGCTTTCTGTACAGATATTAGATACAAGGTGCGGCTAAAAAGAAACGAGAAGTATTTTTAAATCATTTATTATTTTAAATACAGCAATTTCAATGTTTATCCCCTTCAAAATACTCGCCAGCGGCGCCTACAGCACTCCATTCACAATTTCCAGGATCCAAAACAGCAGAGGAAGTCCTCGGAAGAATATCACCTTTAGTTGCTGCGTAGTGTGCTTCTGAATGTCTGTTAAGACCTCAATTCCTTTTTCTTTGACGTGTATTTCAATTTTAGGGAACAGAAAAAAGTCGCACGACACCAGATCTGGCAAATAAGTAGGGTGGTCCAATGTTGTGATCTTGCTTTTGGTTAAAAACTCCTCACTGCGACAGAAGAATGACACGGCACATTGTCACAATGAAAACCCATCTGTCAAAATTGCTCTTATCATTTTTTATCGATGTATAACTGTTCCCAATTAGTCGAATCCTCATTGACGCTCTTAGAGCACGATGTTGAAACATTCTTGTCTGTCGTTGAAGTTGGCGGTTTTCTTGTGTTGTGGTCATCTTCCGTCCCTTTCTGAACCATTTGTACCATTCGTACGCTTGTGGCTGACTCATGATTTCATCACCTAACTTTCCATAATATCTCCAACGTTTTTGTACCATTTTTACAGAGTTTAGCTAGAAATTTAATAACAATTCTTTGCTCTAAATTACGATCACTCATTTTATCACTAAAGGGTTAAAACACTGATTCACTTGAAGAGGCACAGTTCAATCAAAACTTAACCGATTACAACGAAACAAAAACTGATCTGTATAGGAAAAAACAAGCTATAGTACGATATGAATGTTTTGACATGCGCGGTAGTAAGGCATTGATAAGCAAAGATTCTCGTTTCATTTTAGCCACGGCTTATATAATACACTTAAAATCACTATTATTGAATCTTTCCCAGAAAGCAAGAGTACTTTTAATCAATAAGATGATCAATATAAGTAGTGCATTCGCTGAATATTACTCAGTATTGTCCATTTACTAATTTTATGGGTAACCCTCTTTGCTGGCGGCTATATTGAAATTTTTATGGTGACCCGCGTCAAGTTCATCTTCTAAACATCCAAATGAGTTCGAATTTAAGAGTTGTACTTCAATTGAGCATTATCGAGTATCCTAGTTTATTTTTTAGAAAACTATCACATTATATAAAATAAATAAAATAAAAAGTTGATTCTTTGAAGATTTTTTTTGTCGTGTTTTAATTTCTTTCAAATATCTGTTTTATATTCTTAATTTTATTTAGTGAAATTCACTCGCTGAATAAACATTCTATAAGTCGAATTAAATCGCATATGGACTTCGCTTTTTCAGTTGAAAGGTTCTTATGAAGTTCCGATTTAAATAATATTGGAAAATTCAGAATTAGGAGTCATTAAGAAAGTACATAATGTGATTAGGAAGATTTGATGAAATGCGTGAGGGGAGATTTTGCGATATTGCCATAATTAACGCAACAGGTTTGTTCCTAAAACAAATTATGTGACTTAAATTAAAGTATTTCTTTATAGAATGGGCGGAGGTCAGAACTGTCGACATCCCCACCCACGGTCAAACCTTTGGGAGAAATGAGTGTTACAGGGAAAGATGTTCAAATAGTTTTAAATATCGCGTTGCGCAATTTGTGAACAGCCCATGATTGAAAGCTGAGATGCATTTACTTTCAAATAACCTAAATAATAAATTTATCCTGCCCTGTTGATTCCTTTTTATTTTTATTTAGCTTCTGTACACATGCATATGAGTAATGAGTTCTTTTACCATTGTAGAAAAACGTTCTGGACTTATGTTGACTTTGAAATGAAGGACATTCGAGATCTCCCGGTAAAGAAATTTCAAAGAAACCCAAGTTAATCAAGCTCAATGTCTGATTTTACTTAGCGATTAGCATATTAAGTTTTTGTCATTGTTTTAAAATTCAATCTTCTCTGTTAGATAAAAGAAAAGATAAATTTTAAACACGATGAAATAAATCCGTTTAGCTCAAACGAATTCCCACTAATCCATTTCTTCATTGACAGAGATAGCGGATTAAATGAAATATGATCTGTAGCTGGTGTCAGATTTAATGTTTCATCTGTGCTTCCATCAGTATGGCGAACGTTGCCTCCAACCTCTCCTCTCGTGAACCCCGTCAAACTCTCTCAGGGTCTATCCAAATTTGCACTTCGACCAACTCCGTCGCAGAGGTCGTCATTCACGGTACGATTATCGAAACCAGAAGACAGCAGGTCGCGTCGACGACTGATGACCTCTGTCCCGTCTAGCTCTCGGCTGAGTCAGGCGATGAGAAACGCAGCACGTGGCCGAGGATACAGAAGATCACTCCCGTGGACCTAATTACTCCTCGCCTCTCATCCTGCATTATTTTGCACCTTATTCAGGGTAACGCTTCAGAGGCAGGTTACGGAACAGTGATCCGCCCCCACCCCCTCTCCCCGTCTACCAAACGGTGCCAGTGATGTGCATCGATAGCTTGAGGGGGGGCCCAGATATTCTGAATTTTCATCCTCAGCATCAGCTGTCGCGTTTAGAACGTCTGCATTTCAGTCTTCTAGACAGACTGGAATCGAATGTGGGTGGGTGCGGGTACTTTTATTTTTTAGTAACGAGTTCGACTTAACTCTGATGAATGGTAGATGTTAGTCACCTGGATAGATTTCATCGAATAAATAACTGAACCTTCATTACAATGTGCTCCCATCCAAATCCATACAAATATCTGCCAAGAGAAGGTGCGGTGGAACATTGAAATCATGCGAGCGATTTCAGAATTCGTTTAAGATTATTTGTTAAGATGTACTGTGTGTTCATTGTTAATCGCGTATGATTCCTAAGAGATTACTGAATGGCGAAGTTCTTTGAATCGATAATCAAGCCTTTTTTCCTCTGCGAATTCCAGTAATCTGAGAATTGTGTGTGGTTTTCTTCTGTGTGCAATGGACTTTGCTTCAAAAAGTCACCCAGGTCGCCTTTAAGCATATTTAATCCTCTTATTTTTAAGACTATATATTTGAACGTGAAAGTAATACATAAATCAAAATGAAAACCCTTTTTATTAACGCTAGTTTTTTTTAGTTTCATCGATTATTGTCTTAATATTATCACAGAATTATATTTCTCGATAATTAGGAAGCATCTCTCGAATAAAGGTTTTTTCCACATTCACCATTTTGTAGTTTTGATTGTTGTGCTTAGCCCTAACTCTTGTTTATTAAGATTTTAAATGCTTTTCCATTAATTTCATTCTCCGGTGCAATCAGGAGACTTCATAATGTGGTTATTATCAGTCGGATAATTTTCAGGCGCTTATGGTAGAAAGAAAAAAAAAAACTAATGATCTTATTACAACTTATAATAAATGAGATTCATGGTACTGATGACCCATTTATCCTTGTGGATGAAATTTTTGATAAGTGACGTTACTACGTAAATAAGCAAAATTTAATCAATGTATCTTCGCATGCTGAACCTTCTCTGATATCTTACTTGAGTTTATTCCGAAAACAAGCTTTGTAGGGCAGCTGCATGAAGAAGTTGCTTTCTCGGCGGATCCATCAGATGCCTTAATATTTATTTTTCAAAGAATGACTAAACAGAATAATCTGTATCTGACAGAATGATGCCCGACTTTAATCCACCTAGTATTCAATACTTAAAATGTTCACTGGTTGAGACCTCTGCTCGTCCTGGGTTCGATTCCCGTTTCGACTGTAGCAATTTTTCTCGCTTTTTGACCAAAATGGTTTATCTCGAGGAAGGGAGGGTTGGGTACCATTATTTTTCTCCTGGAAATTCGAGTTTTTCATCCAGTAAACAAGCAATTCGACAGCAAAACGCTCAATTTCCAGTATAATAATCGCTCGTGCCTTGGCGCTCATTCAAAATGATTCGAAACCAACCACCGAAGTGTAATCATGCTTTTAGTTGCAACTATTAATTTATTATTCGTGTTTTATGTATTTTAACGTGATATGATGTTGAGTCTAAAGTGGAATTTATAAATAAAATTAAATAGCATTGCTGTTATGGCATTGGTTGAGAAATTAAGTTGAAATTGTACATTTTATTGTATAAATTTCTTTTTTGTGGAGTATATTGTAGTATTTATTAAAATGCAAAGAATTGTATAAATCCACCAGGTTGCATTTCGTTAGTTAGATAACATAGATTAAGTTTGCAATAAGCAAGTTTCTGCTATACTTTCATTTACTCTGTTTTCTTTCCTGTCTTACTTTATACTAGTACTTTCTCTTCTTGTTCATTTTACTCTGCATACATCACTGCACTAGTGTTTTCTGATGTTTATGCTGGGTGGATGGGCACGAGGTCACTTCGTGCTATCTTCTCTGTTTCCTCCTTTCCCTTCTTTACTTTCTTTCCTGTCCTAGCTTGTGTTATATTGCGCTTCTTCTATCCAGGGATCTACTAGATAGTAGATCCCTGGATATTTACTAGATAGGTGCTGCTATCCAGGGATCTACTAGATAGTAGATCCCTGGATAGCAGCACCTGACCGCCGTGTATACCTCACGGTGGTCAGGTGCTGCTGACACCTCAACAAGTGTGAAATGCCAAATGGTCCTCCTCTTTGCAAGACATCCTAACCCTGCAAACTTTCATACATTCCCTGGTACTGGGTGGCTTTCAAGCCCAGGAATTATCGGCCTCTTCCTTCCCTCTCTACCTACCTCAACCGGAGAGCGCTTTCCTGCTACATCCTCCCTTTTTTCACCCCTACTTTTACTCCCCCTCTTCAACTATCTCTCCTATTCACTCCCGTTCTTTTTTTTCTTTCTCTCTCTCTCTGTCTCTTTTTCTTGGTCTCCTTTCAGTAAGCTCATGCGACCCTAGCGGAAATGGGCAGCCTGGTTTACTTCCCAGCGGTGGTGGCGGACAACGTAGGTCCCACTAGGAGCCCTGCGGTCAAAAAGCCAGAGACAAAATATACAACCAGACTACATTTCTCTGGCTTTTGCAGTAGCACTGCATTTTATCACAGAGTACACGTGGCGCAGATGTGAGGAACCACAGGTGGCGCCTGACCCCAAATACTATGCCACTATACGTTCATTAGTTTCCTCTGGTGGGAGGGAATCCTTGAGCGATTGCAATAGACCCTAAATTAAGTTTTTGTTCTAATTTATTACACATGACTGATAAAGTTAAAAAGTATTCAACTTCAATTTTTTAACTTTCACAAATATCCAGAACTGATTGGGGCATATCTAGGAAAGCTTTCTTATTGTATATAATGCCGTATTCCTCATTATGATGATTTGAGAATATCTTTACAACAAAATGTTGTTAATTTTATACAAGGACATGAATATGATTATGACAGACAGTGCTATTAGATCTGACCCTCTTTTCCGTGGTGTGGACGTGTACCCAGAATCATCTCTCCAGAAGACTGATGCTCCAGGATAGCCAAGTGGCTAGAACAACACAACACTAATAATACAAACAAACCTGTAATAATCACATATCTGGCCCTTTTCGGTGGTACTGTTCTTCACAGAGATAAGGGGCGGAGTTGAACTGGCGTTCTAGGAGCCATCCCTTACAATACACATGTATACTTTCGTTAGAAAGCTTTATCAGTATTGTTTCCAGTTTACCATACAATATCGGTTAGAAAGAAAAGGGCTGAGCTTCAGGAATGGATTTGCCACCGAAAGATGACCCTCTTTTTAAAGCTCTTTTAGGAAAACAGATGTAATGAAGCAAAGGACTGCAACCACACCGAGAAACGATTTCTACTAATGCGTTTGGACACAAATTTTAAATGTGTCCAAACGCATGTGTAATGTCCAAACGCATGTGTAAACTTTAGATGTAGTGACCATTCGAAGACGTTAATCTTCGGATATTATTGTAGCTGAATAATGCGTGCTATCCAAAGATCACCTGCCCTCATCAGCTGTTTTTTTTTCCACCATATCCTGATTAAAGAGTAACTTCTGCTTTACAATTTCTTGTTGGATCCTCAATTCCGTTGGAATATTTTGACTGATGATGCTGATTTTCTCCCTCATTGGTCAATAGTGTTACTGGTTGGCGACCATTATTGATGAAGTAATCTTCATCTTCAACCAAGATGAAGATCACTTGTTTAACTACCGATTATGGATTTCTTCCCCATATTCGAAGAAATTAAATAAATGTGAACTACAGTTTTTCCTACCAAAGATGTGACAGATGTTTCCATTGTAGTTGACCTCATTCTCTCCTCTCTGACTTTTGGCTGTGGCAATATCATCTATCCTGATACACCGATCATAATTTTAGGTCCGAAAAACAGCACATTGAGAATACAAACGCAATAACTTTTAGTCGAAAAACGTGGCTAATTATGTTTACGGGAATTGGTTCTGTATAGTCCACAGTCTGTTCCATCAAAGATTGCCATATCTCGTATTTAACTTCTATTTTATAACGGACTAGAATGTGTTGATGAAAAAGTTTATAATTGCTTTTGAGAACTGCTTGGCCCCCCTCTAGTAATACCGAGGCTGTAGTGGTGGTAGTTAAGTCATGGCATTAAGGTGAGAAGCGGATTTAGAAATTTCTCTTTCTGATTGTGCAGTTATTTTTTTTTTCTTTTTATTATTCTGCTTGCTTCCAAAACAGTTTACAAACTTAACATATTTGGAAGGTATTTATTCTTCGTCTCTTTCTATAATTCCTCTAAATATCTGAGTATCAGGCGTATACCTACTATTCAGCTATCTATAAATCTAATTCCTATTAGGATAGCTTTCAGCTGCTGTTGAAATTAGAACTGCTATATAGATTAATGAGCAATAACTTGATATCCATCGATATAAATATTCCCAGCAACTGAAGTACTAATAATAGACCAGAGTTCTCACGAACTAAATACTTGTCTCTTAAGAATGAATGTGCAAATGCGTGTACAGAGATCTGCGTTATCCAAATTAAGTTTGGATAAATTTGGATGCATTTATTCAAACTTAATTTGGATAAATGCATCACAATAGGTTGGTTATGATGACAAGTTAGTCTTTCAACTCTCATTTCCTTGCTCCATCCGTCTTTCGGGTTAGTCTGGACAATGGTCCACACCTCTATAAAGGATGCTTTTAACTCCTGGCCTCCTTGTATGCGCGCGTGCCCACCAGATTTTAAAGCAACATTAGCGTCAAGTAGAGAAGTGAGCAACAACTAGTGTGCCATTAACAGTTGGAGAACTCGATCAGCTGTCATGATTCTCCCCTAAACAAAACCCCACTCTATTGTCTTCCCACAGGCGCCTTTTGTCTTCAGTGATCCTGCAGAATGGTGAGGTTCCCACCAACTAGTCTAGCTAAGCCCGATAGGCCAATTTCGTATTGATGTATCCAGTTGCGAGGGGTGAGCCGTCTGTTATGTCAGCTAGTCACGGCACTTGCCCATCAGCTCTCTCCGCTAACGACTCGGCCCTGGGAAAACGCTGCACGGCGGTCGAGCCGCCGTCCAGCGGCAGAACGGGATTAAACGACTTGCATGACAGCCCCGAAGCTTTCTCGAAGGCTTACGGAATATGCATCTGGGCGGAGGTTGCGTAACGTCGTTCTCCGCCCTACAAACTAGAAAGCAAAGGCGGACCACGAAGCATTCATCAGCTGTGGAGGTGGTGCTCGCAAGGGGGTTTCGGACATCCACGTGCAAGATGGAAAGATTGTTGGCAAATAGAGTTTTTTTTTTCTTTCTTCTTTTGTTGTTTGTTAACTTAAAAGAACAAAACACACAAACAGCGTTTCCAATCTTTGTTCGGAATAAAGAGTTTGCAAATACTTTATGAAGAGGAAGATTTCCTTTATTAATGTTTCTTGAGAGGGCATTGACTTTTTCTTTCTTTGGAGTTATCATTATAATGTATCTGACTTCTAATTACATCTCTCAATGTTTTTGTGCGAGGGGGCGACATTGATGTTGATCCCCACACATACGTGTTAATTGCAGGGTTGTGGATGGACACTATACTTCCAAGCCAGTGCTCCGATTGGAGTTTTTTTTGCGCCCTCATCCCTTGTTCAGTAATGCGCGTTTACCTGGTCGAAGTCATTATGTAGGGTGACCACATAAGGTAGCAAAAATGGAACAAATTAGCCATCTAGAGGTGCTTTTGGTCGCTGCTATCATCCAGCCATTCCTGTTAAGTAAGAAATTATCACCTTGAGAAACCCCGTCGGGAGTTTTTGTGTCGATAATTAACATCTTGGTGGGAAAAACCTAAAACTCTGGAGGTTTTTTTTTTTAATGACTCAGAACTCACTGACAATGAAAGTAATCAAACAGTTCTTAACTACGAGAGAAAAGTTTGGAGTATTTTTACGGAGAGGTAAAAAAAATACATTTTTTCCTTCTTTCTTTCTTTATAAGAAGTGGTATTTTGTGTAATTATAAAAAGATAATCGGTGCTGCATTCTTTATAAAACGTGTTAGCCGATATGCCTTCAAATTGAGTCTCAGTGTCCAGTTAATCTTTCCCGATATTATTTTTTACAATTTAAAAGAATCTGTCAATCCAAAATTTCTTGATGATTTGTTTTTTTTTTTTTTTTGCAATTAGTGAGGCGGTTGCTTAAATGGATCTGCAATTCAGATCCATTTAAGATTCAGATTCAACGTTTAAGCTAGAGTTAAACAACCACAATCGAAGTTTGAGTTCGTCTTTGATAATTGGAACAAAACGGATTTAAACGACTCTTTTTAAATATTCATATTTTTATTTTGACAGAAATTATGCAGTTTCCAGAAACAGCAATTCACAACATTGCGTGCAGAGACACGTTCGTGAGTAGATCGTCATAATTCAACATTTTCATCTGTGTAGGGAGGGAGATTTTTTATCTATGGAAGGTTCTTGAAAAAGAAACTTCAACTTTGCTAAACAGTCTGAATGCATTTCCATATAAATTGTCCACATTTCATTAAGGTTAATTTAATTAACTGCATAATTTTCAATTAGATAAATAAACCAAACAGAAGGAAGGAAGATATACAGTTCAGATAAGCATCGTCAAATAAGAATCCAATTTTTCATATACCACTTCCATTTTGTTTATTGATAATAATGGAAGAAAGACAATTGGAATTCCAAATCACTTGCAGCATAGCGAGCCAGTGCTTTGATGTCTTCCTTCTTGCTTAATGCTGCAAATTTCAGTAGAACCTACTTTCAGTTTTAACTTCTGATCTGACACTTCACTTAGACGTACATAACTACAATAAAATACTTCAATTATTACATCTAACAGAGCATCATTCCTGGTACAGGTTGGTACATCCCTAAAACCAAATAATCGAAAGAATTACTGGCTATACTCCAGACGGATCATGAATACATTGTATACATTAAATAATGGGGCAGGGACAGCGATCCCTACTATTTATTGTACAAATATTGCTTAAAGAACATGTATGTTCTTAAAATAAATGAATATCCAATAAAACCGAACATTGTGAGTCTTCGACCGAAACCGACTACATAAAAAATCTCTGGATACATCATTCGAGTCTGGTAGGCTAAATCCTTTCTTCTAGAGAATTTTAAATTAGTTACAGCCAACACATAGCGCAGAATCTATATATTAAAACCGCCAGTGTCATCCATCCATCTATCTTACTCACCCTTCCGTCCTGCATTTTTATTTTCTGGAATTATTTCGTGTTTGATAGAGCGAGAGACATTCCAGATAAATGCTTCTTTCGCCGGTTGTCCTGAAATTCAACTAGATTTATTTATTTATTTATTTCAAATTTTGCAAAATATGAAAGGAATTGGTTCTTTCTGAAGAGAAATGAAATTAGGAGTCTGCTGTTGTAAACAAAAATTGTTCCAATTTAAAGTAGAACAGTAAGAGTAACAGTAAGTGCAATCCCTTACTGACCCAGCCCTGTCGTACACCGGACGAGATGAACAACGCCTCTAGAATTCGGTTTTTTTACTATAAAGCATAATATATAGACTATTATTTTTAGTGAAATAATAACGAAGCTTTGGTACAAAGAACTGCACTGCTTCTTTAACGTTTTTCTTAGTTGTATTTTGTAAATATGTTTGAAAAGGTGGATCGTTACAGTTTTCCTTATGTGGGAGTCAACTGTAACATCTGTGAGGACCAATTGGAGCAGATATAAATGATGGAAACGGCTGCCATGCTCGTATTGCCAATGTACCTTTGGTAGAATGTCAAGAGGAATACATCTGTTTACAGTCATTGGAGATTTGGTATCGCACAGCCACAATATAAACATTGCTTTCTTGCCAACCGCATGAGAAGAAACTCATTCAGTTTTTTCTCATGCGGTTGGTACCTATTACAATAAAATTTTAACCGAGCTTCACAATCAGGCGAATAATTTATAGACACCCTACCACAGCCTAAAGCTTTATAGCTCTAAACTGGTACATGGTGGTGGAGAAAATTTAATATACCACAGAGATACTTCGATCCCGTGGTATGTCGAATCATTCATGGTGCTGTGAGTGAAGGATTTCATTAAGATTATTTTAGACGTTTATATTTGGAGAGCGTCGTCCTGAGACTGAGGTTATTCTAAGGACCAGATTGAGGTAATCTCTTTTTTTTTTTTTTTTTCTTTTAAATATCGATACAACGTAGAATCTATTGAGCCTTGTAGCAGCTCTGTTTTATATTAACCACAGAGATACGTATATTACTAAGAGAATTTTATTTTCTTCTTCAAACGATTATGCAATTTTTACCAAGAATCATTAATATAAGTTTTCTCACACAACTTAAAGATTCTCCTGCTCTTGGTCGAAATGTTTCCTTAGTCCTTTTTATATAGATCTCCTGGTCTAGCTGTTTTCTCAACTACGGTCTTCATGTTGATTGTTTTCCTTCTGCTTTTTTCCTTCTAATATACAAGCTGAGGGTGACAGAACTGAGTCCAATAGTTACATTCCACCTTCGTACTAAATGTTATCCTTTTAAGTCTTGCACAATTTTCAAGTATTTCAGGATCCTTCATACTCGTATCGATTGTCATCCTGTTTGCTTCTTAAAAAATCCACTCTCTCTCTCTCTAGTCTCGCGGTATTCGTCCACTTTATACATAGCCGTTTTGATAATAGTAAATAAATCCCTCGATTTTGGCTTGATGTTACCACAAAGTATCCACAGTTTCCCCGATGTTTGCAACCTAAGAAAACAGAAAGGCGAAATGCAAAGTAGCTGATGTCCTGTGATCACGTTGTTACAATGCTTTCCCAGAACTTTTCCTTCGGTATTTCTGTCAGTATGAGTCTTCACTTTTAATGGTAAGGGGGGTGGGGGGATGTCTGGTGTATTCGGGAAGTACCACAGTTGTTGAACCTTATGCCTCTGTGCTTCTCTGAGTGAGTGCAGACTCTTGCTTGTTTATTTATTTGGTTACTTTTTGATTTTGCGGTTCTTTTGATGATTTAGTTTTTATATACTGTAATTGCTCAGTAGAAAGTAATAGTTAGCACCTCTAAAGTATTTCTGTTCCGTTTCATAGTTTACAGAGTGATGCACCATTGTTCGGACATCTCTTAGCCGCTGTAGCAACTAGGGTGCACCGGGAGTGTTACAGTTATTACAAATGACCCCTGTTTTCTCTACTTGGTCTTAAACAGAGCATATTCTAAAATGTCTTCAAATGCAATGAGATTTTCATTTCATATAATACCAAATTTTAGGTCGTCTGCAAATTTTGACATCAAGCCTTCCATCTCATCGTCGATGATGTTTATGAAAGTCAGAAACAACAGTGGTCCAAGAACCGATCCTCCCTGGGTCCTCCTCCACATCCGAAGAATTTGGATTAATCACAACCCTCTACCTTTTGCTCTGCAGCCACCCGGCAATCCATCCTAGAATTTTTCCAGTAAACCCAACATGTTCCAACTTATACAATAACCTCTCATGAGGGAATGAGTCAAATGCCTTGCTGAAATCCAAATAAACCATGCCGAAATTGTTCCCTAAATCCAACTCACGAATAACTGTGTCAAAAACTTACTAAGTTAGTCAAACGTGATTTTTCTTTAACAAAACCATGTTGTGTGTTATTCATAATGTCATATCTATCCAAATGTCCCTGGATTGTACTCTTAATCATTGCTTCTAAGATTTTCTCTGCAATACATATGAAAGTCTGTAGTTGTACTTTCTAATCGAAGCATTGCTGATAACACAATTCCATGAATTCTGTTATCAGTCTCCACAATTGAAGTTCAGCACGTATATTTAAACACTTTCACTGCATGAAACTCATTTATCCAACATGCTGCACTGTGTTGTTTGTTAGTTAACTGCTTGCACTACCCTTTTTCGAGATTTACTAACACACATCAAATTCGATTGATCGTAAAAATCTTTCGGTTGACATATGATAGGTCTTTGTACGTGTCTATCTAGTTGGATTCATCACACTTCTATCCAAACAAATGATGTGGGTAATTTTTGGCTGCTGTCGTTATAAGATTAGTTCCTTGAGTCATACACCACTGCTAATACTGTGTGGATGTAAAAATAGGAAAAAATCGTTGCCAAATGATTTAAATTCAAGATCTGTTTTTAAAATGTATAATGGGACTTAATACTCATGTTTTGAGGTGGTTGTCTTCAAACTTTTAATTAAACATCTGAGTTTTAGAAATGAAAAAATAAAACAACTGGATTAAGATTCTGTGGAAAGTCCAGAAATCAAAACAAGGTCTCTTAAGTAAATACATCCTTCTAAGGACATGCAACAGTCGATATCCGAATAACTTATAGCTTTGAAGGGAACTGTTTCTAATCATCTTAAAGGTATTCTATGGTACTTTGTGCTGGACATGCCAATTTTATAATGGCCTCTTCTAAAACCAGGTACCTAAAAGCCAAACTTTCAGTCAGAACTTTGCCATATTGGTATCATATAGCGATTGGTGCCATATAGTGATTGTCAAACTGCACCGAGGGCACCCCACGCAATTCTGCATTTGTATATTCTGTATCGCAGTACAAACTTTGTAAAGGCCATGGATAGTGTGAGTTTTAGTGTTGATCTGCGTAGTGTAGTGTTCTGTTGTTCCTCCGGCAATTTAGCCACAGGGGCCCTAGTAGGACCCAGGGTACCCACCCTTTGCCCTAGGTGTAGTAGGGAATGGAAAGGTCTCTGATGGGGCGAAACTTGAATGATGCCTGAGCTTACCTACCAGGGAGGATTCCAAGGGGGGGGGGACTCTGGAATGTGAAAAAAGGAATGGGGAGGAAAATGAACAGGTGAACATAAAGAAGATCGATGAAAGGAAAGCTTTCCGCCTGGAAATAGGAAGTCAAAGGTATAGAGGGGAACCCTGTAGAAATGCCCACGCGTCGTCACAGGGGAGGGGACTGTTAAGAGCAGGAAAAGATTTGTGGCCATAGGGGATTAAAGTCATAGGGACAGGGCGCCCTATGTGGGGAACAGAGATCGCACTGTGGACATGCATTGCTTCTCTGTTATTAATCCCACACCGACCAAGCCAGCTAAAGCCGGTGTCAGCAAATCCCACATTCTCCAGAAGAGGGGAAATTTGACGTCAACAGGGGGTTTCCTTGTAGGTTGCCCCCTCCACTGCAGTTTGGGGTAGGGGCTGTTAGAATATCACTCTCTACATGCACTCAGCCCAGATGCACACCTCCTCTCATACAATCCTAAAAAGGGTGACAAAGGGTGATCTTTGGTCCTTGAGGTTGTCACAGACATTCTCTCAGATATGCTAGACAAGCTGTACTTGCTACCTGGGAATCTAAAACGCTGATGGAACTGATATTCGGGTGACACTCAAGTCAAGTGGACCCAATTTCGGCGAAGTACGGACGGTCTATGACAGCCAAATCCTTTGCTTGTTTGTTGTTGTTTGTTTGTTATTTGGTTTTTAGGAGCATTAGCAACTAAGACCATATTGCTCCGGGATATGCGGTGGTCATTCCCTGACCTTTCCGCATCCTCCGTATTTGGTGGTGACGGGCTCGAACCCCAGTCTAATCAAGAAGCGTGTGCTACTCACTGCTGCTCCTTCCCACCTGGCTACGGAGGCGCCTCCTTTGCTTGCATCTTCACGATGGTGGGACTGTTAGTAATCCTGGGTATAACCTCCATGCACAAGTACATGGTGGGTGACCACCCAGGTGTGAACCAATGTAAGCAGGTGTGGCGCCCATACCACATGGAGGAACGTCGCCCCTCTGTGTTGTGCCAAGCAGTACTAGGTGGAAGATGACTCTCATCAACCGGTGCAATACCACCACTTTGCTTATTGGAGGCTTGAAGTGGTGCAACCCATGTTTAGTCTCCAGAGCTAAGTTCTGGTCAACCCTTCCCCATCTCTTCCATCATGCAGTATGATTGATGACTTTGAGGTTATGATGAACATCGTGGCGAGATCTAATGTTCCTTACATTTCGAGGGTACAGCTCTAAAACGGTGTTCGCAGGCCGGTCGCTAGTTAGTACACAGGACCGAACATATTGGTAACTGTCTAGGCGGCGCCTCCGTAGCCAGGTGGGTAGGAGCAGCAGTGCGTAGCATACGCTTCGATCCCGGGCAGGAGCAGCAGTGCGTAGCATATGCTTCTTGATTAGACAGGGGTTCGAGTCCGTGACCACCAAATACGGAGAATGTGGAAAGGTCAGGAAATGACCACCGCATATCCCCGGTGCAATATGGCCTTAGGTGCTAATGCTCCTAAAAACCAAATAACAGCAACTCTCTAGGAGGCTTCCGGATCAGCTAGTGTATAATCTTGCTACCTTTACTCTGCCAGATAGTGACTGGAGGGAGTCCGAGTAGTGTGTATGCGGGGGGGGGGGCATTGTCGAGGCCACGTTATGTCAAGGATCTGGGTATATTCTTACCATGTTTACGCCATATCCAAAAATTTCATTACTTCATACAGCATGTCCCACCCATTTTTTCTTACTACTGAATACACCATGAATTGTCAAACTAATAGAGGAAGTTTATCTGCGAAAAGATCTAAACCTCCCAAGCACTTCCTAATTCATTTCACAAATATACGTGGTCTCAATTCTAATCTCAACGATGTCCATTTCCACTTGAGGTCTGCCGAACCCCACGTACTTTTTCTGACAGAATCTCAGTTATCGGTTGATTCAACTACTGCTCATCTCAGTTGCCCAAATTATTCACTGTATGATTCCTTTCGCCTCAAAGGTGGTACTTGTGCATATATATCCGTTCCGATATTCCCTGTCAGAGACTTAATTTTGAATCTCCTCTTTTAGATCTTCTCTGGCTCAAAATCTTTCTACCTCATTGTGTCAAATTCATCTGTTGTCTCGACCGTTCTCCCAACTCTACTGCTCATTTGGAGCTCTTTGACTTCCTCTCTTTGCAACTTGACTTTCTCCAGTCCAACTTTCCTAACAGTGAGGTAATTTTCCTTGGTGATTTTAATGTTCACAACTCCAGCTGGCTTCCGTTTTCTAGTCACACCGACCCAGCTGGTCGAGATGCTGAGGCTTTGCAATTACTAATGACCTTGCACAGATTGTTCATTTAACTACAAGGATACCGGACAATCCTAACCATACAGCCAACACGCTTGATCTTTTTCTCACAAACAACCCTTCTAAGTATACGGTCGAAGTGAGAGGTCCTTTAGGCACCTCAGATCACTCCATTGTCTCTTCTCCAATGGAGCCTTTATCTCATGGCTATGCCTAACTTCGTATTGTTTGGCATTACAAGAATGCAAAATAGGATGACCTGCGAGATTTATTTTCTTCTTTTCCTTGGTCGGATTACTGTTTCAAAACTTCTGATGTCAACGTTTGCTCAGATCGGGTCAGTGAAATTATTCTTGCAGGAATGGAATCCTCTATCCCACACTCCTCTTTAAAATCTCGTCCTTTATCTAAACCTTGGTTTTCCAATAAATGTGCTAAGGCTGTTCAAGAGAAGAATGTTGCATATCGTAATTGGCTTTTTCTAATTTTTTGGTTTCATTTTCTGCCTACACCAAAGCTCGCAACAATTGTAAAGCAGTTATTAATCAGTCCGAACTAGAGTTTGAACAGGCTAAGAGTAGAAAACTTGCTTCTTGCCCTAATGGTAGCCGAGCATTCTGGTCTCTTGCCAAAGCTATTGGCCGCAACCTTTGCCCATCTCTGCTCCAACCTAGATGGTTCTGTTGTCACTTCAGCCAAGGATGCTAAGAAAGCTCCAGGTCCCGATGGTATTTCTCCACTTGTTCTCAAAACCTGTGCTCCTGAACTTACTCCTATTCTTTGCGCCTTTTTTCACTTTCTTATTCCAAAGGTGTTTTTCCTTCTGCTTGGAAATTTGCTCATATCCAGCCAGTTCCTAAAAAGGGTGACAAATCCCTCCCATCCAATTATCGTCCCATTGCAATTACTTCCACTCTTTCTAAAGTAATGGAGAAATAAATTAACCGCCAACTCTTAAACTACCTAGAAACCTCCATCTGATCAACAATCGCCAGTATTGATTCCGTTAGTGTCGATCCACTAGTGATATTCTGGCTTACATTACCCATTTATGGACTAATTCAATGGAAAAGTTCGGTATAACACAAGCAGTTGCTCTTGACATCTCAAATGCTTTTGATCGTGTTTGGCATAAAGGTCTTCTAAACAAGCTTCTATCTTATGGTTTGCCAACTGTTTTTTGTATTTGGTTATCCAGTTTTCTCTCTGATCGCTCACTGAGAGTGGTGGTAGATGGTTCTCTGTCTTCTAACTTCTCCACTAATGCCGGTGTCCTACAAGGTTCAGTTCTTTCCCCGACTCTTTTCCTCTTGTATATTAATTACCTTCTTCCATTGACTGGAAATCCTTTCCATAGTTTTGCCGATGATAGCACATTGCATTCCACTTTCCATTTTGAGAAACCTTGACCTTCTCAATCAGCTTCAACTTCTCGAATATCTGCTGCCAATTCCTTAAATGCGGATGTTCAAGTAATTCTCTAGTGGGGCAAAGACAACCTATAGTTGATTTGAATCCTTCTAAAACTCAGTCTTGTCTTATATCTCGCAAAAAGGATTCTTCTGCTCCTATGCTTATCTTTGGTGACACTCCGATTTCTAGGCAAATTGATATATCTCTTTTGGGGATTACCCTGACTTCTAATCTCTCTTGGCACAAGCACATTACAAATATTGCTTCCTCTGCATCTAAAAAACTTGGTTTTCTCTTTCGCTCTCGGCGTTACTTTTCTTCCAAGCAGCTGCTCACTCTGTACAAATCGCAAATCCGCCCTGCCATGGAATATTGTTCCCACATCTGGGGTGGTGCCCCCAAAACCTCTCTCAGGCTTCTTTGATTCCATTCAGAAGAGGGCAGTTAGGTTAATTAATGACTCATCTCTAACAGAGTCTCTCCACTCTGTCTCATAGACGTACTGTTTCTGCTGCATGCCTCTTCTACAGATACTTCCATGGGCACTGTTCTTCTGAATTGGCTTCTATAATTCCTGCTCTCCCTTTCAAAACAGTCGAACACGTGCAGCCAACATCCATTTACTGTCCAACTTCAAACTCACAGAACCAACTTTTCATCTTCCTCGTTTATTCATTCAACTGCCGTTTTCTGGAACAACCTTCCTTCATACGTATTTTCTGAAAATTACAGTCTACAGAAGTTCAAGTGTTAATGTCAACAAATATCTTCTTTTGTCTTCTCAACCTCCAATCCAAGCACGGTACTAAGTACTGCAGATTCTAATACCTCGTGTTTGGGGTTTACATATAAAAAAAAAAAATTACACTTTTTAATTTACGTATTTAGGAGCAGACTGAAAAACAGCACATAACGCTTAACTTGCAAATATGGCTTATATATATGTATATATATATATATATTTTTTTTTTTCAGTGTACAACAGTTAACACTTATAGGACATTCTCATTCATTCCCCATTACAGTACCCTTGAATAGGACAGCACACACACTTTTTTTCTTTCTTTTTTGCAGGTTAAGTGAACTCTAAAATAATAATAGTATACAAATAACATATATTTTTACGGTTAGGCATATAAAATAATTATACACACATATAACTTATATATTTATGTCTGGAAAAGTGTTACAAAAGAAGAATGTTATAAATCCATCATATCCGACAGTGTGGACGCGATAGAGAGCTGCAAAAAAGTAGAGTGCCATACACACACTACCACTCGATGAACTTACATACTCCAAGACAGTAACTCCCAGGCAAGAGTAGTAGTACAGAAGAAAGGCATATAATAATGAGATACTTAAATTAGCTTCTCAGCATAACCCAAATGTCAAGTGGAATTAAAGTTCGCTGCTCAAGAAGCACACAAAATTATGTAACTTCTCGCTCCTCACACTCGTTTTTTGTTACGTTGCTTAAAACTCTGTAGACTAAATTTTAGAATGTTGTTATTGGGCATCTTTGAGGCTTCGGTTGCTTCTGGTAGATTTTTCAGCTGATATACTCACTACTTTGTTCATGTAGCGGAGCAAAAGACGACTGTGTTCTTCCAGAGTGTAAAAGCCGTTGGGATTGGAAGTGGCAAATATGGATTTCTCTTTATCTTCATTCGAGGAAACAGACGCAGACTGGGTTGAGTCACTGTCAAGTATAAAAGAAACGAGAAATAAAAGTTTTTATTTATGAATCGAAAGAAAACAATGCAGCAATAGAAAACAGATTCAGCATAACCACAAAGACCCAACATAAATATTGACTGTAAATGTATTTTTAATTTTATTTTCTGTGTCCACGAAATAGAACTACCCACCTAATAACGTATTGGGCTTTATTGATCTCTCATAACTGCTTAAACAAGTAGTAGCACAGAGGTTATCGGTGGTCATCATATTAAGAACCGCGATCCTCAATGTCCGGAGTGCGATGGGTTCACACGTCGTACACTCGCCACAGTGGTTACGATATCTTATGAGAGTTGAGTCGGTTTGGGCCGAGAGTTGCAGTATACAACTCTCTCTTCAAACTTTACAGACAGCACACACTGATATATCATGGGTTTGGTGCAAAAACAAAATAAGAAAAACCAACATCACACTTCGTGTAGCTTGTTCAATCTCATCCACAGATGCTCGGTATATCGGGTGAGTTGGGCAGGCCAGTGAAGAAGGGTTGTTGTCTTCCGAATCTTCTGTGACCCATTTCTGCGATGCCTGTTCCTGGAATTTTGGGGTAACCTGTTGAAGGATGCCATCGCCTTTGGGGAAAAAAATAAACCGAAGATTTTGGCAAGTGTACTTGATTTCGATTACAGTATTCGGATATTCGAATTCAAATTATTTTAATGGCACTGGAGCTTGTTATTCATATCCGTATAGTTTTATTCGTTTGTACATGTGTATCCACAAGACAATTTATATGTTGTTCTGGGGAAATCTTATTTCCTCCTCCTGAAATCGGCTAACTGCAGCCTTGATTGAAATAGACATTGAAAATTCCTTCGGCCGTGAATGAACCCATACCTCTTTAAACGATTGACGGTGTATCGTGCCGATATGCTGCCATAGGAGATTGACTACTATGTTTAGATAATCTACTGCCGTCAGACATTGCTCTAGTATCAAAAAATCTTATACCAGAAAATCCTTTCGGGTATTTTTCCCTGGGATAGTCCAGCAGGTTATAGTAGATCTTGGCCGCCTTCACCTGGCGGGAGTGGGGTGGTGACTGGTGTTCCTACTTCCCATCTTCTAAGAACCGGGTACCAGCCGAAAACATAAGAACACAGCATATCACTACACTTACACATCCAACACACTACATAAAAATGGCCGGTTTTGGTGTAAGCCAGTACACAAGATGTACAACGGTGGCTAATGCGGGGAAACCTGGGATCCGCGTCAACAACACATGAATGTCCCCTGAATCAGAAAATCCAAAAACAAGTGGCAGAACATTTGTCACTTCTGCTCCTGCCAACGCAGTTGGCAAGAAACCTTAGTTGCTGTTTTTCTTGGGTTTGATCCTGCAATGAACCTTCTTCCACCCTTTGTTTTGCTGGTTAATATGAGACTTCTGTTGAGCTCTCTGACTGCTAGTAGATTGCTGTTTGTTGAGCTCTTTATCTTTTGGAGAATACCAGCGGTGATCAGTCTCTAGGATGAGATGCGTGTGTCCATCTGTGGACAGTGTCTCTTCATCGGTTTCTGCTGTAGCCTACTTGTCTAGGTTGTTGTGCTGTAGCTGAGGCGATGACCAATGCACAGTATAGTTGATTTGTAATGTGAATGCGAAATTTGTATTGTTAATAATTGTATACTGTACTGTACCATTTCTATGTGTATTGCGGATTTGCCAGATTTCTTTGGTTAGCTGCCTCTTTACTCAATAAATGAAATGAAATGAATGGCAGAACATTGTCCACATCGTGACACTACCTGCACCATGTCGTGCATGATTCAAATATTCTGAATATCAGGATGGTAGACAGAAAATTACACTGAGTAGAATCGTCCATTTGATTATCCCATAAAAAGACTGTCAGAAGACGGTGCATTTTTAATACATACACCTAATAAAAATAGACAGTTTAGTCTGGAATGCGGAAACCGTTATGTGGGACGATGATTTCTATTAAAAGCCATTGTAGGACGATAATTTCTATTAAACTGCAAGTCACAAAGTAAGTTCTGGCTGCACTAATCAGAACACTGTTTAACCATTGCAAGAAAACCTGACATCCTTTGATCGTGTTTTACCCGGACCTTAAACTGCTATTAATTTACTTCTGGACGAAGGGTGCTGATATTACGAAGCGTAATTACTATACAGTCAGAAGATAACATAATTTAAAAAAAATTAAATGGTTTGCTGATTTTTTATAGTCTCCTTGTGACTTAGGCTTCGCTGGGGGTTACACTAATTCCTTTTTTTGGTAGGGGCTGGTAGCACAATTGATGTAATCACCGTCCTTCCCCCCCACTGTGTGCAAAAGGGCTGGGATCGAATCCCGTCAATGGCCTGAGGACGTTTTTTCACAATTTGCTGTGTTATTAGCTTCAGGCCAGGTTTCACGGTTCCTTCCCCCTCCAGGAAACCAGGGTTTTTCGTCCAGCAAATGGACTACCGAATACACGCAATGCACAGACACAATATGTTGATGCCTCATAGCCTTAGATGATATGGCGCTTAACAGGCACTCTAAGCACTAATTGACCTTTTGAATTTTTGTAGGCTGCCAGCTTTCACCACATATGGAGGAAACTTGTTCAGCAATTAAAAATTCCCCAGCTGAAAGATCATTCTACAATCCAGTTTAAACTTCTTCACCTGTAATTCGAAGTTATGGCTCCTAGTTCTGGAATCATTGATAACAAAAATTTCACTCTCCTTCAATTTGCTTTCTCATCTCAGGGCCTTATACAACTCACTTAGGTCTTCCCAAAGGTGCCTAGTTACTCAGCTCAGTATAACTCGTGTTCAAAGTCTTTCCTCACATGAATGAGGAAAGACTTCGAATATGAGTACCCTTTTGTCGATCTTACCAAAACGTTTCCCGTCTTTGGATTCTTTCAAGAACTTGATGTCATTTTTAAGTGAGGTCTCCATACTTGAACACAGTATTCCAAGTGTGGTCTTACAACTACCTTATAGAATAGGATTATGACCATTCTATCTCTACAAGCAAATGTTCGATAAATCATCGAGAAGTGGGCCTTTCTTTTCGATTGTCTACATTGCTCAGAGAACGTTATGTCTGCCCATATCGCAACTTTCTTTCTTCCTTTACTCTTTTGAATTAAACCCCACCAAGCAGTTTTTTGGAGTTGCTGTTCCACAAGTGGACGTGCGTGCGCGCGTGTCTTGTTTAGTTTTTCTGCCCACTTTGCTACTAGGAACCGTCGATCTCCAGTAATGCTGCTTTCCAGTAGCTGCCTACGCCACGAGGAGGTGAGGTGGAGTATAACTATTCTTCTCGTACTGCCATGAAAGAATACGGCAAAAAGAAAGGCTCGCAGATGAGCCGGCCCAAGTGTATGACTTCACATTTTGCTGCATTAAAACATAGCTGCCACTTAATTTTTTGATGGTCAAGCCTATCCAAGTATCCTGAAGAAGTCCGCATGGCGCTGCTAATTTTCTGCCCTCCTGATCTTGCCATCATCTGCAGAAATTTCGACATCGCACCCTATACCCTTCGTCAATGCCATGTAGGAAAATCAGAAACAACAGAAATCCTAATACCGATCCTTGGGACCCGGCTTCTTTCTTTAGTCCAATTTGACGGATTACCGTTAATCTCGATCTGTCTCTCGTCGTGCAGCCATGGCAGATTTAAACTGAAGTTCAGAAGCCACCCCACAAAACACATGTCCATCGCCGTCACCATACGACCCATTAATGGATTATCCCCGTGAACCAAACCTATTCCAGCGTATACAGTAACCGCTTTTGCAGGAATGAGTCAAATTCTCTGTTAAAATCCAAATAAACAATGTCGACATTATTTCCTTCGTCAAGCTCATGAGGAACCCTGTGAAAATAGCTAACCATGTTAGTTAAACATTATTTCTCCTTAATAAAACCATGTTGTTTTTCCATGAGAGTTCCATTTCTATCTCAATTATCCAGTATTGTACTCGTAATCATTACCTCCATGATTTCCCCTACCAGTGAAGTTAGATTAACTGATTGGTAGTTACCCACTTAGCTCTTAGAACCGCCTTTAAGTACTGGCTATACGTTCGCACTTTCTCAGTCCAAATCTCTCTGGAGTTCTCTAATGCTCTCATAGTTTTCCTTAATTGTTCAATGCACTCTCTTGCTACCCTCCCCCCCTCAAAATTAATTGTATCCATATCAGCTCCAGGAGTTTTAATCGCCTTTTGGCGGAAAAATGTTTGTGATAAAATCTTCTGTAATTTCAGTCTCTCCAATTCCATGCTGCCTATAACTGTAGGCTGCATGGAATTGGTGATAACTATAACTGCATATGCTGCCTATCAGTGACAGTTTCTCCTCACCATTAAAGGTCTTGTATCCGTAAATATCGGATGCGAATACCTGTTCATATCATCTGATACATCAGCTACGTTATTTAAGACTTTTCGTCACCTATTAAGCAAGGGTCCGATCTGATTCGTTATTTTCTTCTTTGTTTCCACATAAACTGTTTGTCTGCATTCTTTTCTCTCCTAACCATCAATTTCTCATAATCAGCCTTTGCAGCTAACTTTTTTTGGGGTAATGTTAGATCAACTTGTAGCTGCTATAGACTTCAGTACTTTTCAATTCTCGATAGAATACAAAAATTTACCTGTTAAAATAAAAGGAAAGTTTCCTCTTATTTGTGGCCCAAACGATCAGTTAAGCTGTTGTTCCGTGATTATTACTAAAAATGCTGTATCAATAAAAAGAAAAGGAGCCTGTTTAACTTTACATTTAATTATTGACAAATTCAAATATTTCGAAAATAATTTTAAAAATTAAGCTAAATTTCATTAGCCAAATTCTTTATAAAAATTTATTAAAAATTATTGAAAGCGTTTAATCTCATAAAAGAGTTTTTCTTTTCTCATTAACCAGTTTTCTTGAATAGCTATTGCAATGTCCGTTTTTCGGTTTAAGGCCATTACGTTGTTTTTAAAATAAATACACTCGCTTAGAAACATTTTATATAGTTCCTGTACAAAATGTAACCAGATATTCCGTTTAGTTATTTATAGTTATTCAAATATAATGTTTTAAGTCAAATTTCAGTTCTTCTAGTTCGTTGTTCCATTTAAATGCAAATAAAGGCAGCGTGCTAATTTGGGATTTACTACAGTCAAGTTCATTCGCAAATATTTAACGCTTTATTAATTCTTTTCTTCTAGGCACGAGAGGTGGTCCTGTGCACATTTTCTACAAAATGAAATAATAGCCACGCTTTTGTTGTATATAAACAAGAAAATAGTCGAAAAAGCTCTCCAGAAATACGAATTTTTTGAATTAGTCTTGCGCTGTTTTATAGACGCGAAGCATGAATGCTCAAAGCTGCACTAAAATAATATTTATGTATTCGCTAGCAATTTCCACGTGGTCTGGTTGAAATAAAAACAACAGCGGTATTAACATTAATGTAATAAATGTAGAAAGATATTTATTGTAACAAGGATTTGGTTTTTAGTTCAATAGCGAAATCTCTACTGTCAAGCTACATTATAAATTTGATTTTACAGCGAAATATTCGCAATTTGTGAATATATTTTGCGTCAGAATATGGCAAGAGATCTCTGTTGATATCATATCAGTTGAAATTCGTTCACTGTTTACAGGATTTCAACACTTAAAGGGTTCAAGAGTTTTAGGAAGATATTTAATATACTATGAACAAAAATATGGGACGATACGGTGGAAATATACCTGAAGTTGCTTCAATATGCACTCAGTTAGCCTTCTCACTATTTAAGAACTCTTCTTTTGATATTTAAAGCAACTTCTCGTGATGAGAATTTCCAACCGGCGTTGCATGAGACGAATGTGCGTTTTCTCAGTTGCGTCGAAATGGCAAATGTTCCACTGCTTTTATTTACTCTCAACAGACAACTAAATGTAGCCACTGTGTCCTGTATCGATCCTTTCTTACCTTCTTAGTCTTAATACAGATAAATTATACAAAGAGGTGTATGTGATGACCTCTGTATGTTTGTGTGTGTTTCTCTCTTTTCGTGAGTAACAGAATGATGAACTTCCTCTTAATGTTCCAGAGAGAGGGAAGAATCCATTTAATAAATTTGCATTACACACACCCAAATGTACGATATGATAATGTGACTTGGAGTTCCAGCCTGCTTGGTCCCGATGCCATTTTCACATGTGAGAGGGGGAGGCCAAGAGGGAATTGCAATTTACATTATATCTTTAAATGTTTTTCCGATTTTTGGCCCCTATAAACAAACAGCTCTGATAGTTCATGGCGGTTCCGTTAAATCTATTCCCTCCTATAAGTAGACAGAGTTTCTTTAGCTTCCATAACAAAACAGGTGCTCCCAGTTCTAGAAATTACTTCTGAAGCGATGCATTAGTGTAGATAGAAGTGAAGATTTGAAGGATGGGAAGTTATTTTTCCAATTGCAGTACGTGTTGGGGACTTTTAGCCATTGTAAGAAGTCAGTAAGAATTGATTTTGGACGCCGATCAAAAATTGGTTCATTAGCGAAACTGCTTTAGGGATGAAAACATATACAATTTAGTCGTAATGAGCATTAAAGGCAACAGTCGCTTATCAATAGCATTTAAGAAAACATTAAATAGATCGAGGGTTAGCTTAAAGATGTTTCGGATCGATAAATAAACATTTTAATGGAAAGCGACTTCAAAGGAAAACAGCTGCTTCTCAATGTCGCAAGGCATGCAAGAGGTAATCTATTTAAATTTATTATAAATTCGCTGTGGTGGCGTTGTTTTGGATGAATAAGCACCTATTGAATATCGAAGTATAAGCATGGTGAATCCGGATTCTTATTCGTCCACTGTCAACTAGATATATTATGACTGGCAAAGTCAAAGGCTGAATTTTCTGGTCAGTGTAATTTTACGAAATAGTGTGACAATCCGAAGAAATCATCCTGCCCCCATCCCCGATGTCATTTAATCAATGAAGAATGCTCTATATTGACTGCTATGGCTTCGAACCACTGATTTGTTAGACTTTCTGTACTAATGGACTTTTACGATAATTTTTGCAAAAGGACATTTCTCCTGCCATAAGCGCAGTGCATTGACTTGTTTTGAAGAGAACTGGAATCTCCGGCTCCTACGTAAATCCCACGGAGCATACACGAAATGAATTAGAGAGGTGTGTGAGAAATCGACCATGGAAGCTGATTTCAAAGGTTGCATTCAAAGATTCTCGTGGGAAATGGCGAAAGATTTCCCTTTAGACTTGAAAATTTGGTGGTAAGTTCCCTCTTTGGCCTTGAGTACAACAAACGTAATTATACACCATAATAAAATCGTTTTTTACCACTTACAAGAATGTCTAAATACTTTTGATAGCAGTGTATGTGACTTAAAGAACGTGAGTTCTTTCAGTCACATATTGGCCTTTGAAACTGCAGATGAAAGACGTAGTAGCTGTGCCCACCATTAGCGGATTAAGGTCGGTTGAGGCCCCGGGCGCAGAAGAAAATATTGGGCCCCTTAAAAAAAGAGAGAGACAGGAAAATAAAAATACATGTTAATCATTTTTTTTAAATAAATAAAAAATATTATGTACTATTAATGTTTTATTTCCAATAAAATTTGAATATAATATAATATAATATAATTAATAATAACATAATAATAATAATCACAAAGTTTTGAACTAATAGTTGAACATATTAGTTCAACTAATTTGTTGGGGTTTTGCGTGGGCCCTTCAGAAGTCGGGGCCCAGGGCGCGCGCCCGCCGTAAATCCACCTCTGGTGCCCACCTTGATTTCTGCGCATGTGCGGATATCTATGGATATACGTTGTCAGTCATTAGTTCTGATATGCACATTAAGTTCATGGGCGCCGGGAAAGATGTTTTGATAGATAAATAAATCTTTATTGCTGAAGATACACACTCAGTGATTACTGAATTGTGACAGTCCCATCCGCAATGGACTGTGCCGCATAGCTCACAGCACAAAAAAATCGAAGTTTCGTACGCTAGAGCTAGTCAAAGTGATAAAGTAGCAGCTATGGGACGTAGTAAAGATATCATGGAATTTCAGAAGGGCATGATGTAGGAGTTCATGCTTCAAGTTCTTTCATATCGGAAACGTCACATCTTGTCGGTTGCTCACGACCCACTGTGGTTAAGGAGTACAAAGAATTTTGTCGAACTGTAAAGGATTACGTAAAGTGGGTTTTCGTGGTGAGCGAAGGGTGCAATGCATTGTATGGGCTCAATGACATGTCACTGTGCGGCAGTTGACATCACAATACAATACTGAGGATTTAACAACAATATCCCAAATGCACCACATTTCAGACGACCCAGGAGACTCCCTCGCCTCACTGCTGATCATTGTCGACGACGAATGCTATGACGTCAACAACACATTGGTTAGACACTGGAAATGAGTCTGCTGCTTGGATGAGCCCAAATACCTGGTACAAATCGCCGACGGATGCCTTTGTGTGTGGCGCAAGCAACACGAATCCAAGGACCCATCGTGCATGGTGCACATTGTTCAGACAGGTGATGGTGGTTGCTTAATATGGATTATATTTTGGTGGCAGCAAGAACTAGGAACCTGATGCGTATGGATAAACGTTTTAATGGTGAGATCTATCCCCAGCTCTTAAGAGATCATGTGAACCCTACGATGTTGCATTTTTTTTCCTGAAGAGAAATGGAATCTTCCAAGACGATAATGCTCTGTGTCATTGGACTCTCAATATGCGCGATTGGTTCAAGGAACACCATCTTGATTGGCCTCCAAAATTCTTTGGATTTTCATCCAATTGAACACCTGTGTGATGTTTTGGGAGGGGAAGTGAGGCGTACTCACACGCAACTATAATCTATTCCGACACTGTGGAAAGTATTGAAGGCAGCATGGCTGCAAATCCCTACGGACGTCTTCAGACATCTAGTGGAGTCAATGCCTAGTCGAATAGCGTTGTTATCTGCATGAAGGGTGGCCCAACACAATATTAGGTAGGTAGCCATAATTCAGTGATCACTTAGTGTATGTACCAACAGCGAATACAAGTATTAAATCAAAGTTCCCTCTACTGCCGGAAAAATCCAGGGGATAGACATATTTTAACAAACTAGACCACTTGCCACATCTAGCCCCTACTTTTTACTTCCTGTTCCCAAAAATGAATGGTCTTGAAGGGAAGCAGGACCAAGTCTGCAGAATAGGTAAAACGTGCTGTGACCTTGCGCATGTCCAGGTCAGACGAATCGAATATGCACGTGGGAAATAGTAGTACACGTTGCTGATCGTGCACATAAAATTTGTTTATATTTGCCACAGTAACATGGAGTATTATATTCGTATTTTACTGTATATTTTATATATTTCAAATATATAATTTATTTATGAAATTAATTGAAATTTTCGTTTTTCTTCGATTAATTGGTAACAATATTAACAAATCTTACCAATTAATTAGTAATTAACGAACTAATATATAAAAATAATTGTTTTCATTCTACTGCACATACATTTTTAGTAATACTTTAATTATTCCTTCATGGATTTTCAAAAAAAAAACAAAACAAAACATTAATTCGCTACGTATTTCACGGATTTTATTTTATATATTTAACTCTCTTTTTTTTTTAAGAGAAACTCCAGTTAAATAGATTAAAGCAAATGTTTGGATAGTTACCAGGTGGTAACTATCCAAAGAAATGTTTAGAGGTAGAGGATTCGTGGTGTGGGCAGAAACCACTGACGTACAGACCCGCATTTTTTTCTGTCTCGTTACATCGACAGTCGGGATGAAATTCTGGATCCCATTGTTCAATTATTCAAGGGGCTATCTGGAAACAGTTACTTTTAATGAGCGACAGTTCCATTCCTCACAGACAAAACCGAAGGATTTCTTCAGGATACTGCAATCGAACGAACGAACTGAACTATCTTCCATCTAGTTTATCGACTTGACGCTCTCTTTGAGTCTGCAGAGTTCATATGGATGCTTTTGTTTGCCACACTCATTATGGTGTATTACATATTTGAAGTACACATTTTTGTACAGCGTTATTTATATCTATTGAGAAATTCGATTGTCCAATTCTCGGTTCTAGTGTGAGTGATATATTTGGGATCATAAAAAGGTTCCAGAGATCCGTGGAAAGGCAAGTTTCTGTAGATGCTGCAGATGTCAATTGAAGAGGATCTTCAGAGCAGTAATCTGTAATAAAAAAAATAAAACACTTACAAACCAAGAAAGTTCATTTCTGTACTAATTATTTCGTAATGTACAGAATTTTAATGTACATTAAAAAACAAAGTTAAAAACTTAGTTTGAAATTAGAAACAGTTTCTTAAATGTTCCTAGAAAAGCCTTTTGATTTATAGAATGGTTTTGTCAGTTTTTTCCTTAATTTACGACTTAATTTAATATTTTAATTAATTAATATAATTAATTTATATTAATTAGTTCCTAATAAAATATTGTGCAGGCTGAATTAGAAATTTCAGCGGTTTTAAGGAACTTTAAAATGATTTTACTTAATTAAAAGAATTATTTCATATATTAAAGTAATAATTAATAATTTTATATTAATATAAAAATAATTATAATTTATACGTCGTTTTTATGTGTTTAATACAAACTTTTAAAAGAAGTAGTCTAATCTTAATTTTCAATCAAAATCAGATGGGGTTTCTCGCGACATATTTCGAATTAAACTTCTTAATTTCTTCCGGGATAATTGAAGGAACTTTCGATCAGTTGAAGTTTCTCCCATCTGGCAAGGGACAACGCTGATAGATCGCTAGCTCACCATATAACCCTTGAGCATAAAACCCCTTGCTTCGAGAATCTTTATTTGACTCCGTCGGTTCCTTCTGGTTCGCGACGCAGAAGGGAATTATCTGGTAGATAAGTAATGAAAAGAAGAGTTACTTGACAGCACGAACAACTCACCGATGAGAAGAGATAATAAAAATGCTAATAGCCTCGCAGTTTTTAACACATTTGTGTATGGCTTCATCATTAACGTGCACTTTGCAGGGAAAAAGTGGCAAGTTTTTAAACTACCGGGCCACGCCAGTCCCATTAACCGTAGACACGGAAGGGCCAGAACAGGGATACACACACGAAGAGATTCTTTTCTTTTAAATTATAGACCATGAATTTTTAACGCTCGTCAAATTAACAACCCACCTAGCAAATTTTAACTTGTCTTACGTTTTTAATGTCCCCGAGTGGGGACATATTTCTTCTTTAACGGAGTTTCTTGAACCGGTTTTGGCATACTTCGATATTTAGTTATTTGTCAATAAGTAAGAATCCCTTGGACTACAACGATGCGCACAATTAGAAATAAATACGCGTATTAGCGCATCTGGTGACGTCATCAGTGTTTAATGTTTATGAAGAACCATTGTTGATTGTCACTAGTGGCTGTCCGACATTTTGTTTTTTGGCTGTAGAGTATTTTGGTGTTTTCTGAGAAACGATAAATCTTATTAGTTACACCTTGGGGGGTAAGAAAAAGCGGTGAGGCTCCCTCTTACATTTGTTACCACGTGCCAAACTCTAGACCCACATAAATATCTTTCTAACGTATTCTCTCAGAAAAAGTCAAAACTTTTAACTTTGCAGACACGCAATTTTACGAGGAAAAACTGCATCCAGCACACATCCCATCCATATCCTAAGGTGCCGTGCATTACGGGGAGAGGTGGGGGGCAACAAATCTTCCGTGTTAATCGGCGCAAAGTGCATTAGCCAAGTTGAAGGGAGCGTTTAAAGCGGGAACATCTCTGCAAACATAAAGCGGTTGTTAACTTCGGACGCTGTCAGCAGAGGGCTCCATGAAAACAGCGCAGATGCTTGGAGTTTCCAGCACGCACGATGCATGCAAATCTTCGCTCGTGATTGCCTGTCGTCACCCGGCATACAAAAAACACGAGGTGTGTGCGCGCACACACATACAGACGCACATACATCGAGGGGGAAAAAATGCTTCCAAACTTGTGGAAAGTGATGGGCAAGTACTTTAATTCATCACTGGCTCCATTAGAAAAAGCAGGCACAGGGTGACGGGTTGCCTGGCTTTATTTGAAGTTTCATGCCAGAAGGCAAGTGCATTGTCAGAGATGTGGTCAAGTGGTGATGAATTGAATGCTTTTTCTTGCCGATAAAGTACATCAGCCGTTGAATGTGAAGCGCCGTTTTCCTTAATACTTTTTTTTTTCCAGAACGTTTATAGGTTTTTAATATACAGAAAACTCGAAGATTCGTCTTAAAGGCGGTTCTTAGGTTGGCAGTTCACTTCGGTTGGAAAGACTTACGAAATTAAAATTATCAGGTGCTAATGCATACCGCCGAAAACACTTAACTTGCCTCCGCCTTTCTCTATCTCTGTGCATAAGTGTGTTGCAGGCTTTGCTCGAATAAAGGGATTATGAATGGCAAAGAGGGTTAATAAACAACTGCTTCAACAAAAAACTATTCTTTCCACGAATTTTTAAACTCCATGAGCTTTTACAGCAACGCAGAATATTCTTAAATTTTTAATTTTTACAATTTAAATACTCCTCTGATTTTAATTAATTAATTATATATGTATTATACCGTATGATTTGTGCATTCGCGGCTGCTGTGATCCGGGTTCGAATTCGAACTCAACAGAAGGAGATTGTATGGGTTCTTTCGTACCCTGCCCTGGCTCAGCTAGTCGGTCTTGAGCGATGATTGCAAGGCTGTTTATATCAGAAACTAGGCCCTCGGGGGTAGAATCATATTAATTGCTGTCCTTCCCACACCGGATGGAACAAGCCCTGGTTTGAATCCATGACCGATCGACCGAAATCCTATGGGCTTTTTTGTACAACCTGGTTGAGTTAGTCAGTCTCATGGGAGGGATAGATGGTGCATTCCATTAGAAGAAAGCAAGCAATCTGCCTGGAAGGATATAGTTTTGAAATATTTAATTCGGTCCAACAAACTGACACATGCAGTTTTAGAAAACATAATGGCACCACATGGCGTTAGGCGATTTGGCGGTTAACGCACATCTAAGAACGAACTGAGGAAGATATGTGAAAACTGCCTTTTCAAGCGCTTAGATTCCATTTTAAATTCCAACAGCTTTGATGACCCAATGTACAAAGTTCCCACTTTTTTTTAAAGGGAATTTTACCAAATTTAATTTTAATTTCATTTTAAATTTTAGAGCTGAACCTCCAGTTGTAGAAAGAGGCACTTGTCTTTTTGTTCAGATAATTAAAATTATTTATTTATGAATAGAAAAAAGTAACCATGTTCACTCTGCTGAGAGAATAAGTTAATTTTTAATGGCGTATATAAAGACAGATAAAGTTGGGCATACTTGATCAGAAGTGATTTCGTAATCATCTCCAATATTTCTGTTGCATTAGACTTGTCAATAACCAAGGCTATATGTATGACTTTTGCTATATTCACTTGTAATTCTATTGGCGTTGCCACTGGCGAGCATAATCCTGACAAATACTGTCACTGGGACTATTATTTAAAGATGTCAGGTAATTTTGTGGGAGCTCTTTATGTATGAAATTATAATCAATCTTCCTGCATGTTTTTCTGAATTCTATTGATCACACAGAAATCCTTTCTTATTTTTGGTAAAGGCTAACTGTGCAAAGAAGCGGATTTTTTCTACATCAGCCGAAAAATAAATAATTCTCCAATATTCATATTAAATCGATTCTCCCAATTCCTAATTTCTGAATGTAAGTTTAGATTACACTGACAATAGTATATTGACGGTTGCGCACACGAACTGAAACCGAGATCCAAAGGCAGACACACGGGTCTGTGTGTTAAGCAACTAAGGCTATGAGGCGTCGGTATATTTTGTCTATAATTGAGTTTCCGAGGGATAAAACTCAATTATAGACACAATAAAGGCAGTCGACATGGATGACGAGTACAATGTTGAGTCAGTTTTGTGTGTTATAACCACTGGGGAAACAAAATTGTGAGAGTAGGAGTGTGTTATAGGCCTAATGACTGTGATGAGTATATCAAACAGCTATAGAGAGAAATAGGGTGGGCCATTGAATCAGAATGTCTTATAATGGGGGAATTTAACTTCTCCGATCTTGACTGGAATTTGTGAATTGATCACTCAGACACTAGCAAGACTTTTGTAGATGTTAGAGAGGCAACAAGAGGAAGCTCTCTTTATCTCGTTATCAGCAGTGGTTCGTCATGCATTAAGAATCTGCAGATAAAACCACTCACTGGCAGAGATCACAGTGTATCGATGCTGGATTTACTTAAAGGCAACTATTGTGAAGGTAAAGAGAAAGGCTTTTGCTTTCGTAGGGGTGATTACAGTGGTCTGAGACAATTTTTTATATTCTATGCCGTGGGACCAACTGATGATTTACCAACAGCAAATTCTAAATGGGAAGTAATCAAAGAAGCTACTAGGCTTTTAATACCAAAGAAGAAATGCTGCGCAAGGCTAAGTGGATACCTAAATGGATATCAGATGAACTAGTGAGACAGGTGGCAGAGAAGAAAAGTGCATGGGAAGCATATAAATTATCAGGCCACAGAAGCCCAAGGACAAATTACTGCTATGGATAAAGGAATGGTTTATAGGAGGAAGACAGAGAGGGGTTATTAACGGGCACTACTCTTCGTGTACTAATATTATTAGTGGATTCCCCCAGGGTTCATTGCTGGGCCCATTGTTGTTTTCAATATTTATTAATGACAGTACATCAGGCTTAATGTCAAAGTTTGTAGTTGATACAAACTTTGACGTTAAGCAAAGGTTGGCAGGGTGGTTAACAATAGTAATAACGGTATGCTACTGCAACACTGAAAAATTAGGTGGTTGGGCTGAGAAATGAGAGTTGAAGTTTAACGTTGACGAATGCAAGGTTTGAGAAATGCATATGGGTAGCAGTATCGCAGAGTAACTTATCAACTGTATGGTAGTGGAAAATGGGGGTAACTCTGCAGTCACATATGAAATTCTCTGAGCAGCAGTGTGGATATGCTGCCAGAACAACTCATGGCGTTTTGTCAATGATATATAGAAATTTTTCTAGCAGAGATAAGGAGGTGATTATTCCTTTGTACATGGCCATGGTTAGGCCTCATCTTGAGTATTGTATGCAGGACTGGGGTCTCGCTTTAGGAACGATGTATATCTGCTGGAATGGGTGCAGAGAAGGGCAACCAGATTGGTAAAGGGAAGAAAAGGGTACTCTTACCTAGAAAGGCTTCAGTTCTGGAGACTAGACACCTGCGGGGAGTATGATTGAAGTGTTTAAGCCTTGAATGGATTGAGTAAGCTAAAGGTTAATGTCGTTGTTTCTTTTGCTGAGACTACACACACGAGGGACATAAATTTAAGTTGAGGAAGGATGGTTGCAGGATAGATGCGCGAAAGTTTGCTTTCAGCCAGCGGGTGGTTGATCGTTGGAACAAGCTTCCATCTGTTGTTATTGAAGTGGATAGTTTGATAAGTTCAAGGAAGAACTGTTCAAATTCTTGGAGGATATGGATGAGTGAGGTGTATGTTTTTGGCTGATGCTATATAAGCTTGCTTTCTTGCATCTTTTGCCACTACTAGTGCTAGGTTAGCTACCATATGATCACTGTCCAGATCATGCTTCAAGAATTCATTAAGAACAACGCTGCACATGGCAAAGCCTAGGATTGAACCCTGAAGACATCCACGCTCCACCTGATATAACTTTGTCACATCCAGACCCAATAACAACATCCCTGTTCCAAAAGTAATCCTTCAGAACGTGATATAAATTGCTGTGGAAAATGACAGTTCAAGTCCTGCGGAGAATACCTCCTCGTCTCCCACCACAGCGCATTGAATGCACCTTTAAAATTTGTGAATAAACTCTGGACATATTGATAAGGATATTCATTTACAAGGCGCAGTACTTTACATATGACATCTTCGGTTGAGTGACCTTTTAAAACTATATATTGTTTTAATGATGTTAAACCCTTTAAGCTCATCCAAAATCATAAATATTTTGAGAATTTCACTCAAACGTTATTCGTGCCTTATATAATAATAATAATTATTATTATAATTTAACAATCCCTTGTGTAACCCATATCCGTATGTGTATATTGTCTGTATAAGTGTCGGGTTTTTTAGCCAGTGAACAGGCTGAAAAACCCGAAATAACTCACGAGGACACCCTACTCCCTGCGCTTAAAATCGGTTTATCTACAAACTCTATTAAAGAGGATTCAGAAATTTCTTCAATCGTTGAAGGGATCAGAACCAGACCTCTCCAAACGAATGACCGGTGGCAATACCACTATACTGTCACGGTAGACTGCTTGCATGATGTGGGCAATTTCCTACACGTTCACCAGATACCACCCATTGCAAAAATATTCGGTTACAGTGTAACGTTCACCAAGCTTCTCCTCCTCTCATCATCCAAACTCTTGCCAAGCTCACAGGACTAATGCAAGAAGCATAGTTCAGTGTTCTCCTAGATGGTATTCGCCACTTTATTGACACCTATCGCGACATTTAGTCGCTGGCGATACTTCATTTTCATACATGATACATCATAGTGGAGGCCATATTTCGTACTGATATATTCCACAATTTTTGTTTTTAATCCAGAGTTCCATATTAATTTCACTTAAAAGTGACTATTAAAAAATTGTATACTGCAAATTCGAAATACTTCTCTTTGTACAAAAAGAAATTAGCGCAAAATCCTACAGTAATAAATTAGATCTATACTAAAACTAAATTAAACTGGAATTTATAACGGAAAATATTAAGGAATTTAGAACAGAAACTTAAATCTAAATTAAATTTCAGAATTTACTTCAAAAATATGTCTCTGTGTGTGTCGTGCCTACTCTTTTAGTTAAGGTTGTTTTTTTTTAAGTTAATGGTGGGGTATTTAAGAATTCTAATCGCTCCACGATCAGAAGGGCTGAAGGCATTGAAAATCATTACGATGGCTAATAATACAGAAAAATAGCCTTTAAACCGCTGAATATATACATCGAACGTTTCGTCTCCTTGTTAGAATTACCCATCCTCAGGTTGTGAATAAGTTAAATGAAAATGATGGACTGAATGTAACAGTGACTAAATGACCTATTATTCTGAATGGATTGGTAGACCACTATTGCACTCAAGTCCACGATTCTTGGAAGCACGGTCAAGTATCACCCAAAGGAATCAACAGATATTTAAATTCCATCGTTTCACTTAGTAACTTTGTGAGGAGTATTCTTCATATCAGTTTACTGCAAATACCTAAACGACAGTTTTGTTTCTATACAAAATCAAGATCATTAAATTAATAAGATATTGATCAAAAAGTTTGACATCAAGGGATAAAAAAATTCGCTGAACTTTGATCTTTTCTGTGACATAATTAGTCGAAAATCAGAGCTTTTTTTTCAATACATATCGAAATCTAATCGATATCTAATGTTCTTTATAATTATTAAATTATTTTATCACCTTCGAATTCCACATTTTTTTGATATTGCTTATTATATAACGTACGGCAATTAAAGACACAAAAAGAACGCAGATCTCTAAATAATTAATATTTTATTGCACCTAAATACTCACGTAAATATCATAGTTTAAGATAAATTCAAATTGGCTTGTTGTAAGTTGTAAAGCGATGGACACGCCAGTAGTTATACGACGTTTGAGTTTACTAAAGTATGAAATCCATTGAAACTCATCGTAGGATGGTTAATGATGGAGAACTATTTGTCACAAAGTAGGGTGTACGAACGAGACCAAAATATTTAAGATGTATTTGGTGATCTGGAGGATTCTTCTCAATCTAGCAGGGCTAAACATTTAGTACATACTGATGTGGTAATCTCCAGTTTCTAAAAATAGTTAAAAGATATTATATATATTAAATATAGTAAATATATATATATTAAATATATTAAAATATGTTTAATATATTAAAACAGAACTTTTTCATTTAAACAACCGAAGAATACATCGGCCGTATTTTGTATTCAAAATCCAGTCGCTCGGAACAGTTCTATAAAAGATTATTCGTAATGGATATCACGCAAATAAACAAGCAGTAAACAGATTTAACTTTAATGCATGTGTTTTGCTTTTATCGGTGGCTCCATCTCTTGACTATAAGCAACACCAGCAATTTTAAGTATTTTAAATATTGTTTGATGCAGATATAAAGTATTGTTTGATGCAAATATAAAGACAAAAGCTTTTATTTACGGTAATCCTCAAAAAAGGCTATATTGCCGATATAGCAATCAAATATTGCAAACCAATATCCTATAAATATATATATTTAAAATATTATTATAGGATATTGGTTTGCAATATTTGATTGCTATATCGGCAATATAGCCTTTTTTGAGGATTACCGTAAATAAAAGCTTTTGTCTTTATATTTGCATCAAACAATAGATTTTCTCTCCATATTAGAATTAATAATAACAATATCAGAATTTTTATCAGCGTAACCAATCAAGTTTCAGGCTTAATTAAGCTTTCTTCTTTGCATTCGGATCGTTATCAGTATATGATTTTGTATTTGATTTGACGCTGGTGGTTCCTATTCTCCTGTTTGGACACATCTCTTTAAAGAAGTAAAGAATGCTTTAGAAAAAAAAATTAAAAACGTATAGATACTAAATACCAAGATTTGCTATTACACGAACCAATCTGAAGAGCATAGTAATATTGATCACAATACAACTTTTTTTTTTTTTAAGTAATCCCCTTATTTAAAAAATAAAGTCACATTGGGATCAATCAGCGTTCATCCAAGATGGTAATAAACTTGTCGTATTTCTAATAGGATAAATTTCATTTATCCTATTAGCAATTTAAATTAGTTGTAATAGTCAAAATAATTGAACTTTAAAAATATTCAAATGCCATAAATTTGACACTTAGTCTTCACTACTTTAAACGTTTCAGAATGCTTATTATAATGTGGCACGTTGCTTTTTCGCTTGCTATCAGATATTTCTTCTATCTTCTTCTAAGCATGTTAAACATGCTTGCAAAATTATTAATGTATTGAGGAGAGGAAATGGAGAAAGATCAAATTTTCAGTTATGTGATTTACTTCCAAAGCTGTACCTAAATTGTCTTATTCGATTGTTTCAAGAATCAGTAGCGATCTGTGTGAAAGCTTTGCAAAAGTCAGAAAGTAAATATGGCTGCAATAAAAGTTGTTACGTCATTGTATCCGGTACTTTCAGCTTTTTCATTCTGCGTGTAGTGTAATCTGCCTTTAATTTCTTAAAGAATTACAGATTATTCTCAAATTTATCGTGTTGCTTCCTGTACCACTTCTTCAGTGAAGGCAGATTGCATAATTATTTTGCCAATTACCGTTCCTTGTTATACCTGTACACAGGGCCGTGTTTAAAATTGTTGAGGACTAATCTATAACATATATGAGGCCCCTTCTCTCTTACCTGTGATAATATTAAAAAAAAAGAATTTTTTAAGATGGAGCGAGGCCCCTTGTAATGTGAGGCCCTAAGCTGTAGCTTGTTTAGCTTATGTGTAAATCCGACCCTGCCTATATACCATGCCGCTAAAAGAATATTTAAAATACTTTCCAACTTAATTTTCATGATTGGATGTTCTAGTGGCGCCATCTCGTCGCAAACAGAGTAATATTTCGTCCAGTTGGATTTGCTTGTTTTCCAGCCTCGATCTTATGATTTTTATATTCTTGACAATCTATAAATGAAGATAGCGTTTATTCACCCACTATTCATTAAATGCAGGACACTCAAAGTGAAATTTTCTTTTTCCAGGACACATTTTCAATCTGGAAGATTTTTAAAGTGAACCTCACAATAAAATAAACTAGAAAAGAGGAAAACACTTAACAAAAAAAATAAACTTTCGTTACTATTAAAAATTATCTCTTATGTGACACTGTTGCACTTGCAAAAGTGTTACACGTGTCTATCAAAAAGTGGGACTGCATTCTTCCAAATTTAGAACCACTTAATATCAATTTAAAATTGAAATGTTATTTTCATTCGACTCGCCATCGTATATCAGAAATAAGTCGTACTTGGTATTGTTAAATTTGTGTACCATCTGGCGATGCTCCTCTTTCATACTAAAAGCGTGTAAAGGATAGACCAGAAATATTTCTTATCGCTGACTGTCCATTGTTTATATAAAATAAATTAAAAAAAACTGGTGTTAAAAATTCCAATCATGTGTTGTTATATAAATGAATGAATTAAGCACAGTTTAAAATCTCTTTAAAACCGATAAATCTATTATAGAAAATTTCGTTTCCTGTACAGGCTTGCAAATTGACTTCAAGTGATTTTTTCAAAGGTATCGATCTTTCATACACGATAATTTCATCGTCTTATATTTAATGGTGTTAACTATTTAAAGCGCATAAACTGATTGAGCAGTTGTTTCATGCGAATGATAAATACTATTTTGAAGAACATCTTCTCTTTTTAAGCCGAGCGACTTCTATAAAAAAATGCTGTTATCATCAATAAATAAAATCTTTACTGAGATATTAACATACAAAGGCTACACCGTGGTGCCATCTATCGCCGTCTTTGAAAATTATACTTTTTTCAACTTGTTTTTGAAATCTGAAGGTTGAGAAATTTTACGTTATTGCGTACAGATTCAGTTTCGACAAAACCATAATATTAATTCTCTTTTAATTTTATAATTAACGTGAATTAAAAATTTTACATTATACAGTATTTAATGTTGCCATTTTTTTTTTTTATTGGTAGCGTTTTCTGTCAGAATTCTGATATTTAAATCATAATAACTTCATCATGAACAATATTAGGCCTTTAAGCTGGAAAACTTCGGATTTTAATCCTTTAATGACTTTGTAAAGCAAGTGGCAGAGGTGCCACTTAGTCAGAAGTATTATACGACGTAACGAGCTGCAATAAAATAAAAAAAAATGAAAAAATACCTCATTAATAAAATAATCTAAACCTGGCACCTGCCTGTCAAAAATAGCTCTCCGGCGTTTCCTTTTAATCAAGAATCTAAAATTATTTCTAGCTTCCTAAGTATTAGTGTAAGTGTGTGATGTTGTCTAACGGCACCAGGGGTTTCCCCCATCTCCGCGTTGTTTTCGTTGTGGTGAACCAGTTCACTGGGAAATGCCAGAGATTTAAGTGTGTGGGAATTGTTCATGTGTTGTGTTCAGTAACATTTTTCTGTAACGTTGTCCCATTTACACCCCGTGGAGGTAGACCAGGAACTCAGTAGCTGTAGATCCACTCTGGCAGGTCCTGCCGCTTAATTTCCTGGGATTTCGGCGGCTAGGACCTTAAAAAAAAATAATAATAAAAATAAAAAATAAAAACAAATAAATAAAATAAAAAATAAAAACAAATAAATAAAATGAAATATATAAAAATAAAATAAACAAATAAAGAAAAAATATGAATAAGTGAAAAATCTGCGCTATCATAGGGGTAATATCGCTTTGGTTTGCTAGGCCGAGTTTTGGGCGTAAGGTAATTTTATCATGTTAAGTTTTTGATGTGTGGGGCTTTCGCTATGATGAAGGTAGAGAGGGGAGGAAGACTGGAGATTGGGGGGAAAAGACAGAAATATGGGGCCAATAGAGTAGATAGCCCCAGTTTTCAGTGGGCATGCCCATGCCCCATCAGAGTAGAAGTTTGGGGGTGGAGGAGAGGGAACAAAAAACGTCCCCTCCCCACAAGGAAGTGGGAATAACAGGTGAAGAGGGCTAGGGTGTCCTCTTCAGATCGCCATCAGGCTGTTTGCAGCTGTGCTGCGTTTAGTCTGTTCTCTACTCTCTGTGCTGCATTCTGTTCTGTTTTGTCACACATGGGGCGAGCCCCGTCCTTGCTTTTCTTTTCCGTGTGATCAGCACTCTTCTTGTCCAAGTACTGGTCCCCTGCAGGGTTTCAGTTTTCTGTCACATTTGGCGGCGATTTTTGTCAATCTCTGTGTACGTTGCTGTAGATAGCTATTAGTGTTTTTCTCCTGGTGAATAGGTCTTGCGCATAGTGGGACAGTGCCCTATATTCATCCTCAGGGTCCAGGAAGTGGTGCTCCAGTCCTTTTGGGAAGTATCTCAACCTTGTTATTAGTAGTCCTCTGAGGTCTTCATAGTATTGACAATCATAGACTATGTGGCTCCAGCTTTCACTTTCCCCACATATGCAGTTGGGGTCCTCAACGAGTCCGAAGCCAAACAGCTCCTCCTTGTAGAGTCCGTGTTTGGTTAATAGTGTTGTCATATGATACCCTGGGAAGTACCACGGTGACTGCTTTGGGTATATTTTCCGGAGGTCTGGTAGAAATATTTTTGTTACTTCGCATTTTGTAGTCTCTGTCCACCTTCTCTGCCAAAGATCTAGTAGGTGGGTCTGTAGCCTAATCTTTTCGTGTTTTAGGTTGCCCGCCGGGTCAGTCGTATTGTTCCTAAGTATTGTTAAACTTTTACTCAAATAGTTGATCAATTTTTTTCTTACAGTTTTCATGGAATAATTAAATTCAAGTACCTGTCAGCTGCTGCGCCACCGTTTATGCAACACTTCTACTACGAGGGAACTGACTAAGCGTTTTCTACTAAGCTTCGTTTTGCTACTTGATTGATGGAATCAAAATTCCATCTTCTGCTTCATCAGTTGGAATTCTTTTAATTAAGAGGAGCCAACCACATACGATACAATATATGTTCTATGGTGGATTAGCGAGTTAATTACAGCTGTAAAAACAATGCCAGATAGGGTGCTTCCTTGCGGCGCGTTTGCTTGTAATTGTCTGATATACATTTTATTTCCTACGGAGAGTTGGATGGTTCTGCTATCAAGAATGTATATAAGAAACTTCAATACGTGGACTGTGGCTCTCGTGCATAGAACAGTTGGCATTGTCATCGTCCACCCACACCGAGTGGAAAAGACCTGAGTTCAAATCCTGTCAATGATGCGAGGAACATTTATGGGCGTTTTTCACAAGGTGGCTGAGTTAGTGGGTTTCAGGCGAGGGGCACATGGTTTTTTTTTTCTCTCCCGGAAACTTAGGATTTTCGTCCATCAAACAGGAAATGGACCACAGAACATATATAGTTTACTGACATATTATATACAGAGCAATATGGCTTAAGTTGCTGATGCGCCTAAAAAACCCAGTAACAACAAACCAATCACTTAACCTGTGATATGATAGTAACCTTGAAGAAGCTGTCGTTGTTGTAGTAGGATTTTAGGAGCATCAGCGACTAAGGCCATATTCAATTTTATTTTATTTAGCATTAGCATTAGCATTAGTAGAGGCATTTGATGCAAGAAAGCAAGCTTATGCAGCATCAGCCAAAAAAAAAAAAAAAAAACCCACTTCCACTTCACCCCTCTGTTCGTTCAAAATACCTGTCCAGCTGAGCCTTAAACTTATTTAGGCTATCAACTTCCACGACAAGGGATGGAAGTCTGTTCCACCAACCAACCACCCGCTGGCTAAAGGCAAATTTCCGCACGTCTATCCTACATCTGTCTTTCCTCAATTTGAATTTATGCCCTCTCAGGTGATTTTTCTGAGCTAGAGGAAGAATCCCATCAGCATTGAGCATGCTTAAACCATTCAAGGCTTTATACACCTCTATCAGATCACCTCGCTGGTGCCTAGTCTCCAGACACTGTAATTTGCAAAACTTAAGCCTTTCTTCGTAAGAGCACCCCTTTGTTCCATTTACTAATCTTGTTGCCCTTCTCTGTACTCGTTCCAGCAGCTCTATATCCTTCTTGAAATGAGGCCTCCAGACCTGTATACAGTACTCTAGGTGTGGCCTGACCATTGCCTTAAACAATGGAATAATCACCTCCTTATCCCTGCTGGAAAAATTCCTGTATATCATTGACAATACTCCATGAGCTACTCTTGCAACCCGTCTGCACTGCTCAGAGAACTTCATATCTGCCTGCACAACCACCCCCAAGTCCCTTTCATTCTCTACCACTGTCAGTGTAGTACCACAGAGCTGATACGTTGCTCTGGGGTTGCTGTTTCCCATGTGTAGTACTTTACATTTGTCAATGTTAAACTTCATTTGCCACCTCTCAGCCCATCTGCTCAACCTTTCCAGATCCTGTTGCAGCAGCATAGTATCAGTAGTGTCCTTGACAACCCTGCCAACCTTTGTATCGTCTGCAAACTTGGACATTAAGCTTGATATACCATCATCAATATCATTTATAAATACAGAAAACAATTTCCTACGGAGAGTTGGATGGTTCTGTTGCTCAAAGAGAAAGAGGCACCCTATCTGGTATTATTTTTACAGCTGCAATTAGCCTGCCAAGCCACCATAGAACAGATATTGTATCGTATGTGGATGGCTCTTCTTAACCAAAAGAAATCAAACCGATGAAGCAGACAAGCGAGCCATCAACAAGAAATGCAGAAGTAGCTCACGATTTTTGACCTGCAAGTTAACCCAGAAAAAATGTACCGTTATGGTCTTCTGATAGGCACAAAATACCATGTATATTGTCTGTAAATTGCGTGGGTTCCGAAGTAGATTTTCTGTTTGCTGGACGAAAAGATTTTGGGAGAAAAAACCAACTACCCTCGCCTGAAACTAACTAACTCAGTCACGCAGTGAAAAAGGCCCATAAGAATTCTTCACGTCATCGAGGGGACTCGAACTCAGGTCTTTTCTACCTGGTGTGGGGAGAATGGCGATTCTACCAACCGTGCTACCCACGAGGGCTTGAAGGAGCTGAAGCAAAGCTGGGAGATCGACACTATCAAGCAAAGCTTATAAATCCAGATGTGACTGCCGTCTGTGTTCCCTCCTCAAACGATTGGTAGTCATAAGCAGATTACTCGCCGTCGATCTGTCGTAAAAAAGCATGATGAATTTACAAGGTTTGTGAGGGAGAATCTGGTTGGTTAGTTGGTGTTTTCAGCACTATTTGCTCAAGGAGCTTCAATGCATAAGCAGAATGAGAAATGGGGCTGAAGTGCTTGGCTGGGAAATTTTTGGAAGTGGCTTAACAGAATACATATTTCATGTTGGAAGGAATAATTCTCATTGTAATACTGTATTGAAAATTATTCGGGGGGGGGGGGGGGAACAATTAAATAATTAGGTGGGTTCAAGCATTTAATCATAAACTGCGGAATTTTGTCGGTCCTCACAGTAACCATTGCAGCCACTTGATTAACAGCAGATAAACACCCTCATTAAATATTGAAGTATCCCTGGAATCCTGATGACTTCACTAAAAATGTGCAACTAAGTCCATTCAGACTTCCAGATCAAACCTTGAGAGAGTTCGTAGTGTTTCTGTGGATAAGGTCGGGCATCCTAATGAGGTATAACTTCAAGGTGGTTTTATAGAGTATGCTATTCGGTCTGGAATTATTGCTGTCGACATGGATCAATATTCATGTAGAATGGATAAAACTCGTATAATTCCTCAATGACCATGGCCTATGAATCGGTCTCAGTGCTCCACAGAATTGACCGCCCACGTCACTGGACATAACCCTTCAGATTTTTGCCGGCGAAGGTGGTATCTTTGAGAATCTATTCTAATGCGCGTGTATATATATCTATAAACACAAACTGTAAGTTTTCTAAATAAAAACAAATAAATTAGTCAACAATTTATCAGTTATGTCTGTGTCTATTGTTTTAGTTTTATTTTATATTGTTCATAAATGCGTTTTGTTTTCTAAGATTCAAACAACCACAGTCGTGTAATCATTAGGAACCGAACTCATGTATATATATATATATATATATATATATATATATATATATATATATATATATATATAAAATTGCGTAAAATTATCTCCTGAAGTTGCGCGATATCTTCTTTAATCACCCTGTACAAAATGCATATGTGAAGGTTAGATCGGACGACTTCAGTGGTCATTCTATTGGGCCAAGACGCCCGTTATAGTTGTTTGATGCTTATCATTTAGGAATTTCCTAACTTTCGAGGGGAATTAATGTCCAAACTGTCCACTTACTGCAAGAAAATGACTATTTTTTCCCCCTTCAATTTTAGGATAAATAGCTATCTTATGTTCTTCAGCTGTAAAAAAATAATCAAAGAATCTTCTCTGAAAAATTTGTCAATCAACAATATTACAACCCGGATAAATCAATTCATTTTCAGTTGGGTATTCGGTTATTGACGGGTTAATCAACACAATTGCATTGATTAACATGTCCACTGTTCGAGAAAATTTCATCAGACTGCGTGAACGTATTGAATAAATTTGAATGAATAAATTGTACTAATTGTGTACTGTTCGCAAAGGCGCCCTTAGGCAGCAGCGAGTGGGGGCCCGCGCTAGAAATACATAAACACTTTTCTGTTTATGACAAAGTAAAAATAACTGGAAACGAAAAACTGAAAAACGCAGAATTTTTTGAAAGTTGGCGATCAAAACACATTCTGAGTATGGTGAAAATGAAGCACTCCTCAGGAGTTAGGTTCCAATATTTTTTATTAATTTAACCAATAAACGTGATCAGTTAATAAACCTAAAATAAAATTAAAACTTTAATGGCTTCTTTTAAGTAATTTAAAAAGAGTGTGGGTCCCAGCACAGATCGTGATAAAAACACATGGCAATTTTGTAATTCCCGATAATAAAAGTTTAAAATGCTGAAAATAGAACTTAGATTATGATAAATATTGAATTCATTTATAATAACTGTGTTATGGAATTTTGGGACATCATATCTGGAAATGCAACTCCCAGCAGTGTTTTTGATGATGACCCTTACCAGAGTCATCATCAAAAACACTGCCTAAGCAAGAGGATGCTCTTGTGCGCCTTGAGGTCACTCTTCGGACCTTTGGCGCCTCCGTAGCCAGGTGGGAAGGAGCAGCAGTGCGTAGCACACGCTTCTTGATTAGACCGGGGTTCGAGCCCGTCACCACCAAATACGGAGGATGCAGAAAGGTCAGGGAATGACCACCGCATATCCCGGAGCAATATGGCCTTAGTTGCTAATGCTCCCAAATAACAAACAACAACAACTCTTCGGACCTTTGACCTTACACGGTTCTTAGCACAGGTGACTAGAGGATGTCAAGCGCTTGACCTTGTGGGGGGGAATTGAAAATGTTATTATTTGTCTTTTGATTTTGTTGCTGTTTTGTTGTGTTGTGTTTTGACTTCCACTCTACTGAAGTCACAATCCCACCCCACAAACGCAAATATTACATACATGCATACCAATTTCTATATATATAAACCATACTATAGTACAATACACCATCTCTCCCTCATCAACTATTCTCAATTTACAAATTATTAACATCCGTTTGTTATCAGCTGTATCTTACTTAATATGAATCCTCGATGGTTACTCAATCATTCTATTACATCAGTAAAACTCATTTCAACTCTTATTACCCTCTTTGTATATTTTTTTCTAGTCTTTAACACATGAAGTGTATTGCAACTGGTATCCTCTTACGTCAGTAACATTCACTATAAATCTCTCATTCTACCTTAGTTACTCTCTAGTTATCATCTTGGTCATCCCCTTTACCACCCTTACGTTATTTTATAATCATTAACATTCATAACAAATTGTCTCAACTTTAGTAATTAACTTGCCTAATACAACAGGAATGCTCTTTTTTAAAAAGGATTATCACTCAATTCCTTACAGAGCTAGATTATGAGTCCTTGGGTTCAGGATTCGAGAAAAAAAAGGAACAGACTTACGTTCCGGAATGGCCGCTACTTCCAATTTCTTTCCGTTTGGCTTCCTTCGTGGCAGACAGGCTTTCTTCTATTTCTTGGGCACACTGCCTTCCGATGCTGGACAAGGCTTTCTTTCTCTTTTCGGCTCACGTATCTTTAAACTTAATCACCGCCTTCACTGCCTTCCGATGCCGGACCAGGCTTTCTTTTTCTCACTTTTTTTTTTTTTTTCTTCTTCATCTTGCTACCACCAGATGTGAACTCCGATCACCAAAAAATCTACTCCTACTTCAACCCGCAACTCACGACTTTCTCTTTAGACCACAGAGAAGTTAGATACAGAGTGGACGCTTGCTCCATTACTCCCCCCGAACTTTTCTTTTTCCATCAAGTTTAGAACGCCTCCCCAAGGACTCGTAGCCAATCTTCATACTCTGCTTAATTTTCCATTCCTTTCTAAAACGTCTCACTAGCGCACAAACCAACCCTTCTCTAGAAATTTCTTATTTTTTTCACACGGCCTTTTCATGTTTGCTGGTCACCTTCAAAACATTCAGTTTCGTGTTCACACCTTCTCTGCTAAATATGGCCAACTTGCCAAAATATCAGTCACCCTTACGCCGTTTTCTTTTGACACGAACACTGGATGTCCACTAATTTCCTGTTTATTTACTAAGTGGCTTAGATCAAAAGAGACACTTCGTAATCCCATTTCGCGTCCTATTGTTCTTGCCCTTTCACGCCTGTTTTCAAATGGCACCCCTTCTCTAGTGCTGACCGCTGTCTCTGTTTGCTCTCTATATTACTCGAAATTACTTGTTTCCATTTAGCCACTATTTAACATATACGTCTATAACTTTCCCACCCCCAAATCCAGTGTTTCTTCAAACTTGAACCTTATTTACATTCAAACTAAATATCCAATCTTAATACTTACTATCTTTAACTTAATATGCCCTTTCCATAGCCCTTCCGGGATTTATTTTAGCAAAACAAATATATCTATTTTATTTGTAAGATCTACATCTTACAACCTAATATTTCACAACCTACCAGACATCAAGTTCCTGCCTAGCAATTTCCAATTTCAATCGGATCACCTGCCAATTGCACGCCAGTTATCCATTTATGGCAATTCCCTTTAGTTACCTGATGAGTATGCCGCTGAATTTCCTAGGGTTGTCTTCTCTGCTAAATATCTCAAGCAGGACATCGTTTTCCAGTGCTTGTACGGATTTGGCTGGGGATGCCTCTATGCTGAGTCGATAAAGGATGCGATTATGGTCTTGTCCGAACAATTGAAGTTCATTGCACTCCGTGGTGCAGCTAAGAAAGTCAGGATTTGTGGCAGGTCAAATCGGTGTCAAATCATATTTCAAATCGGTGGCAGGTCAAATCAGATTTTCCATATCCGGATTTCTTTCCATCACAGGAGGACTGGTTACCTAGGGCACCGATGAATGACATAGAAATATCTAGAGAGACCCTGATTGATGTCATTAACAAATTGCCGTAAAAAGCTATTGTAGGATCAGATGGATTCCCACTGAAATATGGAGCACATAAATTGTTGACCTTGTACTTCACATTTTCAGACGAATTTTACAATCTGGAATCGCTCCATCAAGTTGGAGATCTTATTATATATCAAGCCTATTCCAAAGATTAGGAAATCTGAATCTCCGAAAGATCTGCGACCAATCTCCATCAGTTGCCATTTACTTAAAATCTTTGAAAAAGCGATTCAGCCGGCAATTGCCCAGCACTGCTTTGGTTACATTCCGGAGTACCTTCATACCGTTTTGCACAAGAGATCAACAACTACCAATCTTCTAGATACCCTCTTCAGAATCCAACAGGTCCTCAACAACAAATCCCGGATTGACATCATCTTCCTGGACATTAAATCGGCATACGAAAGAATATACCTTTCTGCTCTGTTTATCATACTTAAGCACTACTTTGGTCTGGCAGATACCTTGCTACAAATCTTGAAGTCCATCCTACTTCTCAGACATTGTCTGTTACCGTCAATGACTTCCAGGTATCTTTCGACGTCACGAGGCATCTCACAGGGTAGTGTGCTTTCAACTATCCTCTACGCAGCAGTTTTGGAACCTTTTCTAGCATGTAATGCTAACTTTGTCCGAGTTCAAATCACCCTCATCAGCTCCTTGATATTAATAAACAGGCCTCTACACAGATAATGAAACTGGAAAACTATCTAGCCATAATTGGGATACATCTGAACCCTTCCAAATCTGCTGAACTTTCTATAACCAAAAAAAGGAGTTAAAAATTATGTTCAGATCTTCGTTAACGGGTGCAAATGGATGGTGAGTCCAACATACATCCTAGGCCTCACCTAGGATGTTGGACTCACCTTCCAGCCTCACTTTGTGAGGATGAGACAGAAGAGGTACGCGGTACTTTGGGCAGTGCGTCAGGAGCTCGTTGGCATGCATCAGTCAGTGCTGCTTTGTCGGTGCATCCTGAGGTGCATTACTCCTATCCCTCTCTACGCATCTGAACTTTAGTCATATGCTCCTGCCTTCCACCTAAACGAGTACCTCAGTCTGGAATATTGGTTGCTCAGATGGATGAGCAGGGTGGTGAATCACCCTTTCACTATCTCCAGATCCATCCTCCCAGCTAATCTAATCACCACTCCCTGGAGACTTCTCATTACGAAAAGAAATACACTCACGCTGGCTCGGCTTATCACAGGCCAAATTGATACTCCATCTGTGTCTTCCTTAATCTCTGGCCCAAAGAAGACAAGAGGAGAATGCCCCGACTTCTGCCTCCCTCTGCGGTTTACGATTACAAATATTGATTCCCTTAGGGGCATGTTTTCGGCCAACTGACTACAAATCTACAATAAACTGGGCATCCACCCTGATAAGTTCTATGAGGACATTTTTCAGCTCTATATTACCGTGAACCTAAATAAGGGACCCCTCAAATAATACTTATTACTCGCCCAGGACCTCGCAAATGCTAGGGACGGCTCTAACTGCTCGTAACTACTTGCTAGTGCTATTTAGAGCCATTAACAACTCATTATAAATGTATAGTTTAGTCTTTCCCATGGGAAATGTTCAGATTGTCCTAAGTAGAGTAATCATAGTCACCGAGACATAATTTTAATCTTTAACTGTAACTTATTGCCCAGCAAGAAACAATAGCTGTTGCTCAAATGCAAAACTTTTTAACCACTTTTCAGAGCATCTAAAGAATCTAATGAATTTATCCAGGTCGTGCTGAAGCAGTGTACTTCCATTTGTTATCATCTTTTACAGATTGGAGGATTTACAGATCCTCCAAAGTGAATATGGTCATGCGCAAATCATACTGCCTTCTTTTTTGTCGGCGAACTGTTCGAGTACAGTCGTAGTGCTTTTTTTTTTTTTTTATCTACAAAATATATGTATGTACTTTTAAGATGTAGTTATATTTTTTTAGTTTTAAAGAATTTTTATAAAAAGTTTAATTTTTTTTAAATTCAAAATATAAAAATATTAATATTTCCATAAGTGTTTTAAGCTCTGTCACTAAATATTTGATTCAATTCTTTATTTTTGTTAATGGAGCGGTAATAAGGCAATACTGTACTTTGTATTAGTGTTTCTCCATGGTGGACTGTTAAGAAATTTGAGATGAGCCTCCAAAAGTTTTAAGGTTGGTTAAAGTATTCCATAAGTATTTAACAGTTTCTGAAATATTTTATGATTTTTTTTTGTTTCAAACGTGTATATAATTATACGTATATACCTGTATTTATATAGACTCTATAACTCTTGCAAGATTCATTGTGAAAGATATTCAGTAGCAGCTAATTAGTGTTGTGCTTGTTTAAAAAAAAAAACAAACAAACTTAAATATTAAATTATATTTATGCGCAATATGAAGAAAATCTGGAAAACTTAAAAGAAGACTAAAAAAACAAAATTTATTTATGTTTGATGCAGAAACATAAATATACTATGATAGAATACAATATATTGTAGAGTTCTACAAACATCCACTTTGTAACACCTGCAAGGAAGCATCTGAGTCTACGTGGACAGTATTCCTATGCCACGGTTTTGAACATTTTTTTTGAATTCCTGTCACGATGAATCAGGACTTATTTGCTGTAATTAGGTGAACTTTGAAAAGTGGCTGCTCAGTTTAGATTACAATTTTATGGAAGAGTACGTTCCAGCCTTTACTCTTCCATAAAATAAATTCTTCAGGGCTCGGCGGGAATTAACGGAAATTTATTTATTTGTAATTTAGGTTTTGGGAAAAAGCATAAAGTTAGGAAAACTATATAAAGCCATTTCTGTACATAGCTATAAGCGAACGGAGTTTGTAGTGTATTGATCTCATATACTGCGCCACGAGTTGCCTTGGTATTGCACTACTTTTTTTTGCTCTTTATACTTTCAGAGCAGCTCAATACCAAGGCAACCCTTGGTTGACCCACAATATGAGATTGATGCATTTAGTAGCTCATAAGTATGTAAGGCAGAAAGAGGCTGTACCCGATTTGTATAATTGGCTTTATTTCTTTGTTTTATTTGGCTAAGAAGGCATATTGCTTCTTGTCCATGGTTTATAGGAACCTTTGTTAGTAGGGAAAAGGAAAGGATGTCATTATCCCTCTATACAAGACGATGGCTAGATCAGGTTTGGAATATTACAATCAGGTCTGGAGTGCACACATTTAAAAAAAAGATATAGGTGCGGACTGAAAAGGTTGACAACTAGATGTCTCAGGGTATTGATGTGCATGAGCGATGAAAGGGCTAATAAAATTAATAAAGCAAGTTCATTCTCCTTTGTAGGTGATTGATTGAGTTTTATTGGCGCATCAGCAACTTAGGCTTTTGTAGGTGAGATAAGACACAGGGGCACAAAAATCAAAATAAGGATATGAACAAAACAAGGCAATGTATGCAGCATTTTAGCATTAGCAGAGGCATATGATGCAAGAAAGCAAGCTTATGCAACATCAGCCAAAAAAAAAAAAAAAAAAAAAGAAAAAAAAAAGGCCCCCATTTCACCCCTTCGTTTGTTTCAAATACCTGTCCAGCTAAGCCTTAAATTTATTTAGGCTATCAACTTCCACAACAAAAGATGGACTTCTGCTCCACCAACCAACTACCCGCTGGCTAAAGGCAAATTTCCGCACATCTGTCTTTCCTCAATTTGAATTTATGCCCTCTCAGGTGATTATTAGCATTAGTAACGGCCGCATGGTGCAAGAAAGCCTATGGCTTATGCTGCACCAGCCAAAAAACAATGATAAAAAAAATATAAATAAATAACTAAATAATAATAATTAATAAAAAAAAAGGAAATTAAACCTATCATCCTATCATCCCTTACCCGAAAGCACTATCCAGATGATCTTTGAATTTCCCCAAACTGTCGGCCTCTACCACCCATGAAGGCAACTTATTCCAGTAATTTATAACTCGCTGGCTAAAATAAAACTTCCTGCAGTCCAATCTAAACATTTCCCCCCGTAACTTGAATTTATGTCCCCTAGTTCTAGCACCATTTATAATCTTGAAAATTTTGTCCTCATTCATTTTACTGATGGCTCTCAGAGCCTTAAACACCTCAATCAAATCTCCTCTAAGGTGTCTAGTTTCCAAACTCTGCAACCCACATATTCGAAGTCTTTCTTCATAAGGACGCCCCTTTGCCGATCTCATCAGGCGAATTTACCCGCCTTTGCACCCTTTCAAGAAGCTCGATGTCTTTCTTTAGGTGCGGTCTCCATACTTGAACACAGTATTCCAAGTGTGGTCTAACATAAGCCTTATATAATGGGATTATCACGTCCCTATCTCTACTTGCAAAAGTTCGATAGATCATCGCTAGGACACCATCGGCTTTCCTTGTAACCTGTTTACAATGCTCAAAGAATTTCATGTCTGACCGTATCGTAACACTCAAGTCCCTTTCCTCCAGTACTGGGTTTAGTTGAACTCCACCAAGTGAATAAGTTATTTTGGGATTACTGTTTCCCAGGTGTAATACCTTGTTACATTAAAGCATAGCTGCCATTTTTCTGACCATTCCTGAAGTCTATCTAGGTCTCTCTGAAGAAGCTCAGCTTGACAGTGATCATTAAATTCTCTACCAATTTTAACATCATCTGCAAATTTAGACATCACGCCCTCTATCCCTTCATCAATGTCGTTTATAAAAATTAAAAACAACAGTGGTCCTAATACTGATCCTTGGGGAACCCCACTTCTTACATCAACCCAATCTGAGGAATAGCCATTTATCACAACCCTCTGCCTCCTGCCCTGAAGCCATCCTTCTATCCATCTAAGGATTTTCCCAGTGATTCCAACCTGTTCCAGCTTATAAAGCAACCGCTCATGTGGGACTGAGTCAAAAGCTTTGCTGAAATCTAAATAAACAATGTCGAAATTATTCCCTAAATCCAGCTCGTGAGTGACCCTTTCGAAATAGCGAACCAGATTTGTTAAACATGATTTTCCCTTTACAAAACCATGCTGAGTATCCTTGAGAATTTCAATTCGATCCAAATGATCCTGAATTCCACCCTTGATCATTGCCTCCATGATTTTCCCTACTACTGAAGTCAGACTGACAGGTCGATAATTTCCAACTTCACTTTTAGAGCCACCCTTATGTATGGGAGATACATTAGCACTTTTCCAATCCAAGGGGATCTCCCCAGAGTCTATTGATGCTCGCATAATTAGCCTCAATGGTTCAATGCACTCACTTCCCGCCTCTCTTAAGATTATAGGGTATATTCCATCAACTCCAGGAGCCTTACTGGTCTGTAGGCTCGAAAGTTTTTTCATTAAATAATCTTGCGAAATTTCAATATCATTAATTACATATTTTTTAACTTCGCTCCCACAATTTCCCTTTGCCACAAAAGGCTTTTCATTTGTAAATATCGATGCAAAATAACTGTTGAGTTCATCTGCAACGGCAGCTGGTGTATTTATTACTATTCCCTTACGTAAAGATCCGATCTGGTTTGTCCTGCTCTTCTTGGCATTTATATATGTGAAGAATTCTTTATCCCCCCCTCTTTGCTCTGTTTGCTAGTGATTTCTCATAAACTGCCTTTGCTTATCGAACCTTTTCTGTGCCTCTATTACACATCACCTTGTAGCTGTTTAGGCTTCAGTACTTTTTATTGCTCTGTAACCTTTCCATGCCACCTTTTTCTGCTCAAGTAATGTGGCAACTTCACTTATTCATCCAACTTGGAACCCTCCTCGTGGAGTATTTTTTAATGGGATATACGCATTCAAGGCATCTGTGATTAATGTTTTAAAAGCGTACTACAGTTCAATTGTATTCATTCTCTGCGCGATATCTACCCAGTTAATAGAGGCCATGTAGTACCTTAAGGCATCGTAATTTCCTTTTCTGAAATTAAAACCCATTCCTTTGCCTTTTACTTCTGCTACCTCTCTCGTCATCATCCACCGTAGAACTCCGTGATCACTTCCTGCTACTGGTTCCTCTACTGTCAGCCCTGTTATGTCATCTGATTCATGTGTGATGATGAGGTCTAGGATATTCTTTTCTCTAGTACTTTCCCTGACATGTTGATACAAATAACAGTCATCTAGTTGATTTAAAAATTTTGTTCCTCATGTCGAGTTTCCTTCCCATTTACTCCAATCAATTAGAGGCAAATTGAAATCACCCATAATAAGGCATTGACGCTTACTTGCCCATTCCATTTGCATGTAGAGGCTTTTGTCATAATCTTCACAATCACCTGGTCTGTAGATTACTCCTACTCGCATTATACTCTTTGTTTCCAACTATCTCACACCATACAGACTCTATACTAGCATGTGAAATGTCTGAATCCGAGAAAGCTATCGTCGCACTCAGGCTGCTTCTGATAAGAAGCATTACCCCACCACCCCTTCTGTCTACTCTATCCTTCCTAAATACATTATACAAGCCGTACTGGAACTCATAATCCCCAATTTCCGGGTGGCACCACGTCTCTGTAAGCCCTATTATGTCCGCGTTACTTGTTTTAACCAGCAGTTCGAATTCGCTCATTTTATTGACGACACTTCTAACGTTACTGTATAAACAATTAAGATTTACTGTTCTTGTATATTTAACAACCCTAACACAACCCTTGAAGTTTTTCAGGCTCTCTTCCCTGATATTAGCTACCCGCTCACGTGAAACGTTTCTGCCCCCAAAACATCTAGATAATACGTCCAGTTGGGGTAACAGATAAGAACTCTTAAGGTATGTGCAAGAGTTAATTTGACCAATATTATCAGATAAACGCGTGTCAGTATTACCCACATCCCCCCTAACTAGCAGTTTCCCTGAACCTTTAAGGTATCCTCAATAATACTGGCAAAAACTTTTGCACCACCTTTTTTTAAGTGTATCCCGTCTCTACAAAACAAATTCCTTCTACCTACAAGTGTGGGCCATGCTGACAGAAATTTGCCCCCTAAAGCCTTGCAGATTCCTTCAAGTCTTGAGTTAATCCACAAGGCTCTTAACATATAATCCCTCCTATCGTGTCTGGGCAGCATTGCAGACACATAGACATTATGGCCTAGCTCGCGACATTTCCTCAGCATGGTCCTATATTTTTCCAACAAATCGTCAGATCGTGTACGTTTAATATCATTTGTCCCCACATGAATAATAATATTTTCTTTACCCCCTTTAAAATCTGACAATCTGTTGGTGCATTTCTGAGCAAGAGGAAGAATCCCATCAGCATTGAGCATGCTCAAACCATTCAAGGCTTTATACACCTCTATCAGATCAGCTCGCTGGTGCCTAGTCTCCAGACACTGTAATTTGCAAAACTTAAGCCTTTCTTCGTAAGAGCACCCCTTTGTTCCATTCACTAATCTTGTTGCCCTTCTCTGTACTCGTGCCAAAAGCTCTACATCCTTCTTAAAATGAAGCCTCCAGACCTGTATACGGCACTCAAGGTGTAGCCTGACCATTGCCTTATACAAGGGGATAATCACCTCCTTATCCCTGCTAGCAAAAGTCCTGTATATCATTGACAATACACCATGAGCTACTCTTGCAAACCATCTACACTGCTCAGAAAACTTCATATCTGCCTGCACAATTACGCCCAGATCCTTTTCATTCTCTACCACTGTCAGTGTAGTACCACAGAGTTGATACGTTACTCTGGGGTTATTGCTTCCCATATGCAGTATTTTACATTTGTCAATGTTAAACTTCATTTGCCACCTCTCAGCCCATTTGCTCAACTTTTCTAGATCCTGTTGCAGCAGCGTACTTGCATTCGTGTTCTTAACAACCCTGCCAACCTTCGCATCGTCTGCAAACGTGGACATTAAGCTTGATATACCGTCATCAATATCATTTATAAATACAGAAAACAACAGTGGACCCAACATTGAACCCTGAGGGACTACACTAATAACATTAGTCTACGATGAGCAGTGTCCATTGATTACCACTTTCTGTCTTCTCCCACTCAACCATCCCTTTATCCATAGCAACAATTTGCCTCCAATGCTACACTGCTCCAATTTTTTCAGCAGTCTTCCATGTAAAACAGTATCAAAAGCCTTTCTAAGATCCAAGTATATAATATCAAAGTTATTCCCTGTATCCAGTTCCCTTGTGACCACATCATAGTATCCAATAAAATTGGTCAGACAAGACCCTTAACAAAACCATGCTATGTTCGAGCTATAACTGAAGTCTTGTTTAGATAATCCTGATGCTCCTGCAGAGCTTCTTTAACCAGTGCCTCCATTAATTTTCCGGGAACAGAAGTTAAACCGACAGGTCTATAATTACTTGTGTCGCCCTTTGAATCCTCCTTTGTGAATTGGGGTCACATTTGCACATCTCCAGTTCATGGGTTCCTCCCCTGAGTCCAAGGAAGCTCTCATAATTATGGCTAAGGGTTTGCTTATTTCCTTTGCTGCCTCCTTTAATATAACTGGATAGATCCCATCCACCCAGGGTGCCTTTTTTATGTTTATCTTCAACAATTTCTCCTCTACTTTACTCTTAGTTATTACAAAATCATCTAGCTCATCTTCCAAAGTTCCACCTCTGGCATCCCCCCCCCCTGAATAACTCCTCATGTGTGAATTTAGATGCAAAATACTCATTTAGTTTGTTAGCTACCTAAGCAGGATCCTCAACTGTTGAACCATCAATATCCAGTGGACCAATCTGATTCATCCCTTTCCTTCTAGAGTTTATATAGGTAAAGAACTCTTTTCTGTTTTTCTTTGCATTCTTTGTAAAGGATTTCTCATAGTCTGCCTTTGCCTGCCTAATCTCCTTTGTGACTTGGTTACAGACCAGCTTATATCTATCATAGGCTTCCATGTCACCCATTAATTTGTATAATATCCCATGCATTTTTGTTCTCTGTCACATGTCTCATTAGTTCATCTGACATCCATTTAGGCCTCAACCTTGAACAATATTTCTTAGTTGGTATGTAAAGCCTAGTAGCTTCCAAGATAAATTCTTTGAATGCTTCCCATTTTGAATTTGCTGTTGGTAACATCATCCAATTGAAATTGTATGATGTTACCAATTCCAATAGAAGCAGTGCAAGAATCACTTTCTCCTCTGCCAGTGGCTACTATTAATCTATTAGTCCTTGTATCCTCCAACCTAGCAGTTTTCCGACCCACCTAACACTGCCTCGATAGCATCAGCAAATATTCTTGCACCCTTTCTATTTAAGTGTATCCCATCCCTGTAGAAGCAATCTCTCCTGTGAACAAGTACAGTCCAGGCTGAAAAAAATTCTACCCCTTGAGCCTTGCACAATCTTTCTAGGGCCGAATTGATCGACAAGGCTCTCATCATATACTCCCTCCTATCGTGCCTGGGCAGAATTGCAGATACTTTCAAATTCAACCCTAATTCACGGCTTTTTTTCAACAGTGACCTGTACTTGTTAAGTAATTCTGCTGGTCTCCTACTCTTAATATCATTAGTGCCAACGTGCACAACAATATCACCTTTTGTACCCTTAAAAGATGATATCCTCTCTACAACGACATCAACCTTTGCCCCTGGTAGACATACCCTGGTCATGTTCCATCTATCCTTTTTACAAAGCATGTTCCCCGTTTCCCTGACAATAGAGTCACCAACAACTACTAGTTCCTGTGGGACTAGCACATTCTGCCTTGGAGGTTGCCGCTGTGTTGCGTGATGACCAAGTGCAAGCTCTGGCGTTGATGTGGGCAGCTGAGAACTTGATGGGCCCCTCAATTTAGATCCTTCGAGGGCATCCACCCTGTCCTTCAAGCTCTCATAGAGGCCCATAACAACGCTAAGTTGTCGCCTGATTTCCTCACACTCCTTACATCGCGCACACCCCTTGGCAATATCAAGTCCCGTACTTTGATTGCCCCACAAACATCAAGCAAGCAGTGCATTTTAAAAGGCTGTGGGTTTCAGAGGGCAACTGCCCCCCTCCGTTCTCCCCTGAGCCACAGCACTTCCATTAGCTTGAGCCTTTTGCTTTGCTACTCTGGTTTTAGCTACATAGTGTAAGAAGCTACAGTCTTCTTGCATTATATAGCTACATGGGCCAAAAAAATAAGAAAATACAATTATGCACTTCCCTCTCATATAGGCAACTATCCAGTTGACCTTTGAATTTCTTCAAACTGTCAGCCTCAACCACCTGCGCAGGCAACTTGTGCAGTGTAATCAACGACTCGCTGGCTAAAATAAAACTTCTATAATCTAGTCTAAACATCTTCTCCTGTAATTTGAATTTATGTCCCCTACCTCTAAATTCTTTCATTCATTCATTTTACTAACCTTTCTCAGGGCTTTATAAAACTCAACCAGTTCCCCCTAAGGTGCCGTTGCCGAAATTTGCAGACAACATAATTGAAGTCTTTCCCTCGTACTCGTCCTCTTTGCCTCACTCACTATGCCTTATACTGTGGGATTATGACCTTTCTATCTCTACAAGATATTGTTCTATAAATCATCCGTAGGACACTATGGCTTTCTTGAACGCCTGTTTACACTGCTCAGAAAACTTCATATATGCCTGTATCGTAACTCTCAGATCCCTTTTTTTCCATTACAGTTTTTAATTCATCCCCACCAAGTGTATAAGTTACTTTGAGTTTACTATTCCCCAAGTGTAATCACATTTTGCTACATTAAAATGTATCCGCTACCCTTCTGAGTATTCTTTCAGCCTATTCAAGTCACCATGAAGTAGCACTGCTTGGCATTGATCATTAACGACTCTCCCAATTTTAACATCGCCCACAAACTTTGACATCACGCTCTATATCCCTTCGTCGATGTCATTTATGAAAATGAGAAACAACAGTGATCCAAAAACCGATCCTTTGGTGAACCCACTTCTGACGTTACTCCAGTCTGAAGAATATCCATTAATGAAAACCCTCTGCTTTCTACCCTGCAATCCACCTTAGAATCTTTCCAGTAATTCTGACGTGTTCCATCTTGTACATTAACCTCTCATAAGGGACTGAGTCAAATGCCTTGATAAAATCCAAATATCCATCCAAATTTTTGGATGGATATTTAGATTTTTTTGGATATTTGAATCTTTGGATCTGTGTCAAAATAACTTACCATGTTAGTTAAACATGATTTTCCCTTAAAAGTACAAAACCATATTTTTTGTCATTTAGAGAGCCATTTCTGCCCAAATGTCACTGAATTGCACTCTTAATGATTGCATTCAAGATTTTCCCTACAATGAAGTCTGATTAACCGGCCAATAGTTACTAACTTCTCTCTTATTGCTTTTATGCATTGGCGATACGTTGCTAGTTCTCCAATACAAAGGATCTCCCTCCATTCGAGTCCAATAATGCCCTCATAATTAACCTCAATGTTTCGGTACACTCTGACCGTGTATATTCCATTACTTACTACTTAACTAATAATAAATAAAATATTTAAAAATGTAAATTTAATTTAAAATAAAAAAAATGAATTTAATAAAAATTTATATTATAAAATAAATAAAAATATTAAATATATTTCCTTTCAGATTTTTAATAAAAATTTAAAGAGACACCTATTTCACGGACGGACCTTTTGAGATTTAATAAAATAAGTACATAGCAACAATATTGCACAACTTTTGTAAGTTGTGTGAATTTACATTTTCCTCGGTTGTTTTACACAACATTCCTATCATGGAATTTTCTGTTTTTTCCCTCTGTCCAAAGTAAACGAAATACGAACACAGAATTAACCATAAAATGCACAGTTGGGCGCAACAGTTCATCTTCTGTGCAGAGCATACAGAAGGCAAAATGCCATATCGATCCGAATACCACACTTATGGTGTCCTCTGAAGGCTAAATCTATCATGGTTGGAATTGTTTCATGAGAAAATTAACATTTATAATAATGCGCTGAACTGCAACGGTCAAAGTTCATAACAGCTGATATTGGTTATCTAACTGCCAATAAACCGTCCAGATAAGTACTTGGAAGCTTGGGACGATTATTAGCCTTATAATCTAGCCAAAATAAGCTGCTGCATTCTTAACAGCTCATTCAGAATACGTTGTAATGTATGTGCGATAAGCAGGCCCTTTCAGAAGACCAGAAAGGCCTGTGGCACTTTTAGCTTCTCCACATCCCATGCCATAACAATGAATAAAAATAGATGAAAACAAAATAAGGCACAAAAAGAGACATATTTTGGATGCATTTTTATTTAACAATTGCTTTTGGAGCGTTTTCTCTGTGAAATTCAGTAATCGTTGAGGAAATATATATAAATCTCTTAGAAAAGTATTTGAGGTCCAAACTAATGGCCTTCACGTGCCACTCCCAGACTCCTGATAAGCCTTCAATGTTGGGCTCTTGGTAAAACTATGAAATAGGATCTAAACTAATCTGATTACAGTTCCAAAACCAGCATAATCTGGCTCCATTCGTCAACAGAGTGACTCTCATGAGTGGCACAGTGTTCATAATCATACCGTGGATGAAAAGGCTGAGTTCTAATCCCATGAATTACCCGAGGTATTTTTATTGGGGTTTTTACAACGTGGTTGAATTATATTCATCAATTGTGATCGAGTTTTTCATCCTGAAAATAGCAAAATCAACTGAAGAATGTACGCAGTTAGTACACAATATACTGACGCCTCATAAACTTAATTACCTTGACGATTAGCACACACGCACATCAGTGTTAATAAGACCATAATGTCAGTAAATCCTTAACGTATTTGAGGGCAGGTGGAAGGTTAACTATATTATCAGATTCCTATTTTGTTCAAGCATGTGATGATTATTGTCTTCAATCACCAAGGACTGCGTTTTCTGGATTCTTCTCGTCCGCATATAGTGAACTCAATCAAGATAATATTACGTGGAGTGTGGTAGATGGTGTTTGGGAAATCTCGGCAATTTCCATACCTTCTGGTTTCTGAAAAAGGTGCTGAAGAGATCGCGATTGGTTTTATCAGTTGGTGAAGAAATTACGAGGATGGTAATTTCACCTGCGCTTGGTGATACAATGGATTTATGTTAAACCATGGTTCTTAATTGGCCGGATTAAGATTATTCTGTGTAATTTTGTAACCTTAGATAGCAGCGTACTTGCCTACTCAAAGTTAATAGTAAACTAATAAGAAGAAAAACAACGTTGTGTGAGAGGAACTGCGCAGTGCCAGATACCATCAATAACGCTAACTGCAGAGGACTGTAAAGAATCTACAACTATCCTATTCTCTCCACGCTACATACAAGGTAGTCCTCTAATTAAAATTACTCCAGGGGGCAGCACCTATATCTGTCGTACGAGCGCAAAAAAGGAAACACTTGCACTAAAAGGAAAGTTCCATCTACGCTAACAGACGATCACTCTTCTTCCGTCTTCCATAAAGGACGGTTGATGTCGCTGTCACGTGTGCGACAGTTGATGAACGGCGGTTGTAATTAGTCGACTGAGGCATCCCTACTTGCACTGACAAGAAGTGACCCTTGGAGTCGCCCGACTTCCGTCCTCTCTTTGAGAGAAAAGTTTGGTGTGTGTGTACGGACTGTCTTGAATTCAATGGAGTGAAAAATGCGCGAGGGGGATCCTTCACGCGCGAGGGATTAGACTCAGCAAGATGGGCATTTTTAATGAAGGTACACGTCTGCTGAAGTTGTTGTTGGCTTTGTCTTGTGGAGTTCTGAATTATTTGGAGATTAAAATAAATGTGAATTCCCTCCACCAGTTTAGATAAATTCCATTTAATTCAAAAGTAATTTAAATTATCTTAATAACATGCCTAATCACTACATAGATAAGCCACTGTATTGCCCCAGTTGTCAGGGTGAGTTGGAGACTGGATGCTTTAAGTAAGACATCGGTAATCAAGTGGAGGAGGCATTTTAATAAAGATAAGACGGTGGTCAAGCACTGCTCTATCAGCAGGAAAGATTATGCTGATCCTCTTTGAGTCTGAAGACATCATCTTTCTGAGCACTAGATATCCCACAAGGTAACTGGCGATTTATTATTTGCAGATGCTACAGTATGGTTTGAAGGGTACAATGAAGTGGGGGGGAAAGGCCAGAAATATTGAAAAACGATGGTTTCTGCTTCAGGATAAAGCTTTCCAACCTGAAACATGTGGCACGAGAGATACCAACCTCTATCAGAGGTACATCACTACAACATCAACCCTACATCCCCGATCTTGCCTCTTGCGATTTTTTGGGAATTCTGACCCTCCAAATGAGCAAAGAGAGCGCAAATTTGGGAACTATATGTAGGCGAAAAATTAGTTTACAAAACCTTCAAAGAATCTTTTATTGATATTGTTGTTTACTCAAAATAAATGAACTTAAAATTTTCAGAGTTTGTTTATAAAGAAGGTCAGCATTCTTGTTCTTAATGGATGGATACGGAAGGAGGGGTGATCGGAGGGATACTGAATTTCTTAGATCTTGATAAGCAGACCTAAATAAACAGAGTTTGCGATGCGTCTTCATAAGTTTCTCCTCTGTTTAGTAAATTGGACATTCGAGCCCCAAATGGAAGAGTTAAAGGAAACAAACCGACGGGGAAAAAGAAAGAAAAACATCCACTTCCATTGCTCGTTAATGTAATTAGGACTTCTTGCCGTTTTTAAGACATAATTAGTGTTTTCTCGAAGCACTGAAAACGGAAATCTTCCGCAACACCCTTGGACCAAGTTCACTGATAACGGATAAAAATTTAAAAATGTATAAATACGCGTCATTCATTTACGGGGAAAAAGAGCAGATAAGAAAATAATGAGATATGAAGAAGGATGGGAACATCCCCTCCGCTCTCTCATCCCTCATCCGGAGGGCGCGATACTATCCGGCCCCTGATGTAATCTGGATTTCCAGGTGAGCGGGGAATCTATCAGGAAAACCTCCGTTCTAACAATTACCACCACACGAACTCTGGGGCTGCTCGCACATCTGTCAGCAGCTTCGTCATTCTTTGCCATCCCCACTGCATCCCCCTGATCCCCCCTCCATCAACAGATCCTCAGCCGGAGTCTGGCTGGCTCAGATATACTATAACGACGGCTCATTTTGCCTCGACGAAATTCATTAATCAGCTTGAAGCTTCGTTTCTGACAAATTGTTTCGGAGCAGTTTACGATCCACTGCCGAAAGTTGCTAGAAAGGCACGGGAACCCTCGGATTCCTGGCGTTCTTGGAATTCGCGCGTGGAAACGGATGCAGCAGCAGCAGCATCAGGCAAGATGAGCTCTCTCCGTCTCTGTCTGCCTCCTCCTCCTCCTCCTCCTCCGGTTTTTTATTTTATTCTCATCGACTAGACAGTGACAGTTAAAATAATTACCGCCCACCGTTTTTTAAAGCTCCCTGCCTGACGTAAGACATGTTTCTTGGCGCTGCAAAGACGTTGTGTTAAAAGAACCAATGACAGCTACTCGCGACCTTCTGGAAGTATTTAAAAGTCGGTGATTTATTGTCTGCCCAGCTAAATAAACCATTATTTTCTTCTCGGAGAGGAATTTCTTATCTCCATTGTTCCTTCTGATGCTTTATTTAGTATATGCTATCTCTGTTGTAAGAGGGAACAATTTTAAAAGAAATTTTCTTTCTTTCTTTTTAGTTTTTCTCAAATGCTAATCTATAGTTCGCTTCGGGGAGTTATGCGATGACAAAATATAAAATACTTTTCTATTTAATAATGGAATAGAAATGATACGCGTAATTCTCTGTATATAATGCGTACTTATTCAGAGAAACATCCTTTACCATCTGTACCTTCTCCTTTAGCATCTTACATCGTTGAAGAGAAATCCACAGATGTTCAGGGCACGTGAAAAGCATAGTTCTTTTTGAACAGTTTTAATCTTTCGTATTTATCATTCGCATATTTTAATTCAAATCATGTTTCATGTATAAAACATATTTAACAACACATTTCCAGAACTTATGATTCTAAAACTTTCCCCCCAAGTGACTAACAGAATGTAGTCTGAAATTTGGTTGTCCATGACGTATTTAACTTGTTGAAGTTTGAATGTTTTTGCCTATAATGAGTTCCATCTCACTTTTGCGGTATAGCAGCTTGACAAAGTGCAGTGCTATTGAAAAGACAATCAGTCTAGTTCCGTGTTCATTGTGGTCATCATTTGCCACTTCTGGCAATATGGTTTTCATCAGTTATGTTTATTTGTTTATTTTTGACTGGAGAATCGATATGTAAGCTATGAGGAACTTGTTTCAGTTTCATTTTTTAAGAAAACTGTTCTTTTTTGAAGCCAGATGGATACCGCTCGAAAGAACTTGATCATTTGGAGTCTCCTTTCTGAAATAAAATGACTTTACTTCAAATTTCTTAGGCACAGCAAAGTTATATTTGATATTCGAGTGGACATTGGCCTGTGAGTTTCTTGAATCTTAACTATCGATGCAAGAATTTGAACATACTGGACATGAATCCGCACTTGGGTTGTTAATTTTACGAAAGCGGGTGCAGACTTTCCCAAGAAATATATCTATTGCTTTTCCTATTAATGGGAGTACATTTTATGGTACGATCGAACATCAGAATCCTGTTGGATAACACTGATAAAAAAAAAAATACCAGTTTGTTTTGCTGTTTTCGGGTTGAAAAATCAAACAGGAACAAGCTCCGCTTGAAGAGGTCCTTTACTTATTGACTCGATTAGACCGGGACTTTTCCAAATGAGAACATAAACACCATCTTAATGAGGATTTCGCCAACTACTTCGGTGGGGGAGTGGTTCATGTGTACAATGTTCCAAGTACCAGCACGTGTTTGGCAGCAGCGCGCATTGTTGATGGCCTAGTCTCAAGTGCAGCAGACATTCTTAGAGAAATTTCTCCATTCGTGTCAAAATTATGGCGTTGCTGCCAAGCGATAATCCTTCACGATAAGTCTTCTGCCAGTGGCTCCTTCTTCATTCTGTCAATCCCAGGTTCCGACTAGAACAAGTATGCGGGCTTCACGATGGGTGAACCTTGAACTGTCTGATCTTCCTAATACGGGGATCCCGTATCTCCTAAATGATGCTCAATATTTTGTACATTGTACAAAGAAATAATGAACGCTACGTTGACAAACATCAACTTTATTTTACGAGTAAAATAAGGAAAGTAAAATAAATTAGAGTAAATTATTATGGTAAAATAAATTGTATGATATGAGTATAACACATACTCATGATAATTGTAGTTCCATTCCATGTCATGCCATTGTTTCTCAAGCGGATGACGCTTGGAATGACTGCAATATCTGGTATGACGTTTTCCAGGGTAGAACAGTGAGACAGAATTTGTGGGTTATCTAATGGATCTTTATTGCAGCTTTTCTAGTTGTTTCATAAAAAACCACCCGATGAAAAGGGGGGAGGGGTCAAATTTGTGAAGCAAATTCAAGTTTCGGATGGGCAGAAGCATTCTCCTCCTTGGGGGAGGAGAATTGGTTTCGCAACTTGTTACTTATTTGGCGAGGTTTCGCTTAAAATGACACCAGAGATCGCATTCCTGCGATCTCTGGTGGAATTAATCTATTGACATGATTTTTGATACGATGGTATTTCTAAAACCTTCTTGAAAGTATCAGAGCATTGTTCCGAATTTATCATGTTTCTGCAGTGTGAAGGTAGTGATTGAAGTCGGTGGGGACCGTTCCGCCATCGGAACTGAGGCTAAAACCTCCCCAGGGACTAACAGTGCGAAACTATAAATTTTTGGCACTTTGCCGCTTCATCAAAAGCGTCTCTGGTCTCAGTGCTACAAAACAACATTCGAAATGGCCAGATAAACACATTCTAAATTCATCACACGTGTTATATTTAACTGGTGACACTGCAGTTTATTCATAGAAGTGCACTTTACATGTTCTTTAAGCTATTCTGTCTTAGGTATCACTGTTTAGAACCATACACAGAAGAATTGCAATTACATTGCAGAAGTATCGTCCTCCTTTCGGAATGAGATTGAATAAATAGTTTTAAAAAAAGGTCCAAACTACGAGATGCCGCCACGGTGGAAGATGGCAGTCTCTTGAAGTTTCTATGGCGTTCCTCAAACCATTCTTTCAAGCATTTGGCACGGTGGATGGTTGCAATGTCATCTTGGAAGAACCCTTTTCAATAGGGATACATATCTTGTATTCACGGTGCTTTCCTATGGGAACAAGGGTGTACTGCTAAAAATAACGTCTCACGTCGTTATACCTCCTCAAGCAAAATCTATTTTTGGTACACAGCATGATAGTTCCGGTGTGGCTTTCTCCATATGTCCACTCATCCATGAACGCTGAAAACCTTCAATCGGGACTCATTTTACCATATGACAATGCCTCCATTCCTCTTGTGTTCACATGGCCATGTTCCTTCACAATGCAGCCATGTGTTCCAGTTGATGTCCAAAATTAGTGGCTTCCATGAAGGCTCCAACTGCCGAAATGCATTCTTTGTAAGGTACTTCGCAGTGTGGTAGTGAAAGCTTAAATTATTCTGTCGTTTAGTGATAACTACAATTGCTAATCTGCTCAAGACATTGAGAATCAAGCTCCGTCACCTTACATTTTCGATCACAATTGCATCTGTTCAAGGATGTTTACCGGGTTTAAGGCGTGTACTGTTATTTCTATGAACCCCTTGGAAGTCAGTAGAGATACTACAGGGGATCTGTTTATAGTATCCGCAAGTTTCTAGAAATATTTATAAATTGAAAGAATGCAAAGAGTTTTACTAAACTGGGGGTCCCAGAAATTTTTTTCAAATTAAAGGGGTTTCCACTTCACTAAAATTTGAGAACCTGTTATAGTGCTTTCAAACGTGATAGATTTATCCTAAATTTACATGGTTCTAATAAAGGGATCAGGAAGTGTAGATCACCTAAGGAATGTCACTTGCTTCAAAAAGTCCGACTTATATCCTGTGTCAATAACGCAAAGAATTTCCTACTACTTTTCAAGAGAGTGTGAATTTTGCTTGCGTCAGGCCGTACTGTAAGATTTCTGCACTAGAGCGATAAACTCCATTGTCATTAAAATATTAATCTGATTTTTTCTTCCTCCCAACATACAATGAGACCGTAAAACACACCCAATTCACAGACACAAAAGAAGAACAGTGTTTCCATGAATTTTCCCGAATGTGAGTCAAAATTCCCAAATTAATAAAATACGCAATATGTAGTTGCAGCAATCAAGACCTCGGTGGTTTGGACGAAGGCCCAATCCAGTCTCTAAACAATTAAAACCAAATTTAACGGCACAATGAACATCATATTAAGTTATTCCATTTTGTATTTTTTTGCATTCTAAACTAGTTTTTTCAACTTTTTTTCTTGAATATCATAAAACCATAGATTAGCTTATTAAACATCATGGGATCCACTTGTCCTGTGGGAGAGTTGTCCCATTACTTTTGGAAGGATTTGTGTTTTCATTCACCTTTAGAGCTAAAAACAAACTTTGTCTTCATGACTAGAAACAATAAACTAGTTTTCCTGATGTCTTCATAAAGACTCCAACGATAATCAGATCATTTTGTCACACACTACACATATTATTCGAAGTTGGCGTTTATTTTTCACTTAAAATAAATTTCCTTTCGGTTGTTGTTTATGTCATTATCAATAAAAGATTGCCCTCACAGTTTCACTTCTGAACTTACATATTCTACCTAAAATTCACGCCTAAGAAAACTTTACTATTTTACTTTATGGAAGTAACCATGGTAACAATGTGATAATTAAAAGTGGTAATTATTTTTAATTTTAAAAAGTTTATATATAATATTTCTTACTGTATGAATTTTAAGGTTTATTTTTTAAGTTTTATTTTGTAATTATTTGTTATTTTAACACGAAAATCTTTATATTTTTTACTTCAACATTGTCTTCAGATGATTTAATTTAAGGATTGCTTTTCTTGTGAATTTAATTAAATAAAATTAAGAACAAAAGATTTTTTTTTCCTCACATAATAAAACTCGATGTTTATTTTAAACGCCAGATGGAGCCACCATGCCACCCATAAATCCAAGCATCCATAACCACGATTCCCAAAAGCTAACTTTGTTTTTATTTTTGTTTATAAAAATTTGAAATAATTAATAGAAGTTTGAACTTATTCCTGACTTCACAATAGTAAGCTAGCATTAGCTGAAACGATTTACCGATATTAAACTATACAGGATGTTAAATTGATTTATTTTTTCACAAGTTGCAATAATCTCTAATGCAAAATTAAGTTTAAAAATCTATCTGTTACACAACTACCAACTGTTAAATTAAACATAATTATCAGATTAAAATAAACACGTAAGTATTAAGTTGGGAATATAAATAAATTATTGTTTTTTGTTGTTCGCTTAACTCCCTTTAAAAATAGTTAGATTCTGACCTGCAAATATCACTAAAGGAATAAAATTTCTTTACATCTTCATGTTCTCTGTTTCTCTATCTTCATATACCTTAGTCACGCCTTGTTTACATCTATATTTTTATCCTCTAAAATAAATATTATTTCTAATAATAGTCCAATATTTTATGAACAAGAGATGTGCATAGCTTTTCTCTTATCTCTTGTCGAATGTGCAGCTTCTAAACTTATACGAGAAAATAAGAGATCGAAAGAAAAATTGAAACTGCGTCTACTACGCTCGGTTATGCGTCGACAGAAGCGTTATAAATATCCCCCCGCACGAGATATTCTGTCCGTTTATAGCGAAATGAAAACGCATTGGAATGAGAAATCCTTACCTGACAAGAAGATTGAAATATTCCAGCTACTTCACTGATAGTAAGGAATTGCAAGTTCTTTCTCTTTCTTCGGGAATCTGGAGTGCACGTGACGCGATCCACGAATAGAGGAAAAGTCATCGAAGAAAAGAAGACATTTCAGCTAGTTTCTGATACAAGACACCACATGATCAAATAACCCGAGTGAAATTTCAAATAAGATTCGCGCTCGTGTAAAAGCGATACATTGGACCGACTGTAGGAAATGTCCAATAAGTCCCCACGCTATAAGGAGAGTTTCAAACACGAAGTTGGCAAAATCTTGAGAAATTTCGCTTTTCCGAAAAGAGGTGCTTCGGTTGAAATATGCTCAAACAGCTCGTTTTTTCAGGATGATGAAAGTAAGGCGAAGTTTTGTTTTCTTTCAAAAAATTCTGTTCTATTTTGATCTCCTCATTCTAACTGATGATTTCTGTGGAAGGTTGGCCTTCTGATTGTGGGATTTTCTTTTAGGTAGAAGATTATATGCCAAAGATATAACAGAGAACATTTATTCTTATCGAAAAGAATAGCCTTAAATTCTTTCATATGGAATTAATATGGACTCTTTTTTTTCACTACTTCTTTTGCTCTCAGCCTACGTTTTCGAGTCAAACCGCAGGTCTTCATGTTTACCTCCGGATATCTGTTCTTCTTGTAAATCTTAACATGCTATGCATTTACCAAATATCCATCAACGTTTGCTATAACAGCACAGCTCCACAAAGTTACTGCATACTTATCTCTCTTATAAAAGAGAAATCTAAGTATTTTGTCCCTCTTATCGCTGGGTGACCAACAAACGTTTTAAATTGTATATCTGATACAAACTTCCAGTTTCCTCTCCCCTGTAGATGGTGTACCTGAATACAGATGCCGGATATATATATTACTTCAGGAGCGAAGTTAATCTCTTGAAATACAGACATCTCAAAAGGGATCTACATTCCAAGCGGTGGGGAGAAACCACTCTATAGGGACAGCTAAAGGAAAAACAAATATCTGACCTTTACTTGTATGAAAGCTAGATAACTATTTTCTTATTTGAAATAGGTGAATGGTGGAACACGACACCTATGCAGGGGTTGGCTGTTCATTCATCTTTCTTAAACCGGACTGCAAAGTAGTGGAGAACGGAAAAGTGTGTTTGCAGATGATTGGACATCAGCCGAAAGATATTTCGAATCACCTGGCGTAAGCTGCAAGTGGTATCTTGAAGAGGAATGTCAAACACATGACCCGCGTGTTTGACATTCCTGTTTGCACACAAAATAGCAAATAAGAAGCTGTTGGCCTTTGATAAGACACACATGCATCACTATGTAAATTTATTTTAACATGCATACATTTCGGATTTTGTATTTAAACTGCTGTACGGCAAAGAATTAAAATTATATATATAATTTTATCAGAATTTGCTACAAAAAGAATACTTTAGAGCAGTTTAAAATAATTATTATAGCAAATAAAATAATTAAAATACTTTTCACAATTTTATTCAACAGTTTAAATTAAACGTATCAATATCGAATATTTCTTTGCATAAAATTTAAATAATAAGCACGTTATTTATACTTTATAGGCATATTGTATTTAAGCACAGAGTAGCTAAATGTAATAAGCAGTCTGAATATCCATTTTGTTTTACTCTCCCCTTGAAGCTGTCTGCTAGAAAGAACTTCCTTGAAAATGAATCACCAACGTACTTCAAAACTTGCCACCATTCGGTGATCGACAGCTGTAGTACGGTTTACGTTTTTTAATTCGCATCCATCATAGGTCAAATAGATCATTCCTTGTCCATGACACATAATATACTTGTCCTACAGCACAGTAAAACATTTTAAAGTATGAAAGCCTGGCTTCGGATCCTATCAAAATGAGGGGAGTTTTTGCTTTTTATTTTCCCACCGTAGCTGTGATGGATCATCCAAGTTAAAGATGCAAATCGACCCTAGACGACCAAACCAACCCGAATGATAAACTCCATTCCATGGAATGTAGTTTTCCATCCAGGGTTTTTTCCTTCCATGGAGTTTTTCATCCAGATCGGTTTGGTCGTCTATAGTCCGAACTGGATGAAACCTTGATGAAAAACTTCTTCATCCAGGAATGGATGGAACGGAATTTTTCATCCATGTTATACGAGTAGATGCAAACTGACTAAATGTTTGGGAGTTCTCTGATGAGAACTCTCAAATGTTATGGTCGCATTTCACCATGGTAAGCAGATACAGTTCCTCCAGAGCTGATCTCAATCACTTATGCATGCCGCTTACCTTAAGCCGCAAGTCTTTCAGAGAATCAACCAGTAAAATTCTTAAATAACAAACACCACATGTGGCTTAAGAAACTTAGGTAAATTTCCAGTTTCTTCAAAGTCATCAGTGATTTTTTTCCCTACTCCTCCAATAAAGAAATCATAAACATTTAGCTCTGAAAATTTGTAAATATCTTTCTGCCAAACCTGGGTCACAAAAAAGGGGCTTGAAACGTAACAAGATACTTCCGTCGTATAGCTAATTTCGCCACCACCCCCTTTGATCATTTCCGACGCCACACACGTAGCAGAAAGGCGTTTCGCCTTACTTCTTCCTCATCTCCAGTTAGATTTCTTAATCCACCTGTCAGATTAGTTGAGATTAATCCAAGTTCAGTGCGAAACAGATACCGTTTTCGATGCAGGACTCCTTTATTTAATTTAAAAAGACACCAATGCATCAATACGTTGTACAAGATTAGGGAGAAGTATTTCCCCAACAAGCACTTGTTGCAAATTGAGAAACATGTGGCCACCAATGGCGTCCAACTTATACAACATCCCAGGAGTCATTCTACGGAGATTACAGTTAAGAGTGCAGAAGGAGGAGGTCGGCAGACCTCCCACAATCCAACCCCACCGTGAAACAACGTATTGTAGTGAGCTCACTCACCGCAGCACGTGTTCCTCTGTCTTTCTCTCTCTCTCTCTCTAGCGGTACCCTTTCCTAATGCTACCCGGGTTCACCTATTCATCACAGCCACCGTAGCAGAACACGGCCGTCTCGGTAGGAAACAACCGGACCCCCGGTCGTAACTCGCGTGCTTCTCCGTAGTGATGAAAGGCCGGTTGCGCAGTTGACGTAATTTTTCAGCCGGTTTAGAGTGTCAGGAGGGAAACAACCACCCTTTCACAACACCACCCTTCTCTTTCACGCGCTGCTTGCCTTTGACCTCAGCGGAAGAGCCAACCGTGGGTGTCGGAGGCATGGGCAATGAGCCACGACGTGTCACGGCCATCGGAAGAAAACGCCGCCACGAACAGTGTCACACTATGTCGTGGTCAGCGGACCAGGGGAGGGACGCTGAACGATGTGGTGACCTCTCCGGAATCGGGACATGGTCAGTGAGTGAGGGGATATAAATAACTCGGCAACTAGAGCCTGCCACCCCATTTGGGTTCGCTTCTGTTTCTCAGATGTTCTTGCGATAAGTGCAGAGACGAATATTTTCAGGCTTAGGATTTCTCTTCAAGAATCGATGTGGAAAAGAGGAGGAGGAGGATGCTGGTTTCAGTGAAATCTGGAGAGAATGGAAAGTCTCGCCATTGAAAGTAGAGGATAAGTGATAAGGGAAGTAAAATAATTATGAACAAATCATGCAAATTAGAAGGAAGACAGAGATAGACAATTTGTCATAAGAGGAAGAATGTCCGCTAGCGCCCAGAGTAGATTTTGATCAGTTAAGAGCACGTGAGGATTAAAAATAGCCTGTTCTGTTTTCAAAGAGTGCAAATTCCTGTACATATCATTGACAAAACCCCATGAGTTAATCTTGCAGACTGTCTGCACTGCTCAGAAAACTTCATATCTGACTGCACAATCGGGCGGGGTTATTCTGTCTCGTGGCTTGAAGTGTACGCTTATTTTTTTGCGGATCCATCTTAAAAAAAAAAAAAAAACGGGACCACTTACTGACGCCTCATAGTCTTAATTGCCCTGGCGCTAATCCAAAGGACAAAGAAAGAAAAAAGTTTCTAAAATGTAGGATTTATAAGAGATAACACATTTATATGTATTTTTTTGTTGTTGTTTGTTTTAATAGAGAATGGTCGCCTATTTTAGACTGTGCCTGTATCATCAGTCCGGCCCTGTATATACAATATAAATAACTCACTGATCAAACTAATGTAATATATACTTCTTTCTGTTTAATATTCCTGTAATACGCAGCATAATTTCCTAATTCTCCACCCCACAATGTCAGTAAAAAATAATAGCGTGTAGTTTGTAACAGGTTGAAAAAAAATGTAATAAATATTTAAGGGCATTCGAAATAAATGGCATGGAACACGTTCTACTGGCTGTCATCCCTTAAGGTCATGGAAAAGGTGATTGGGAGTCGGAAAAAAGTATGGCCTAGCCTTCAAAAATACCTTTAAATTGGTTTGTTTCAATTTCATGTAACCCCAAATAAAAAGCAATATAAACATATCAAGAAAAAAATGCATAGCACAGTAATTTTGCAGCTTTATGCATTTCGAATAATTCAACTTTTCTCGTATTAAGACTCTTACATATTACTTCCAACTTTCGGTTACTAAGCCGGACCTTGTTTTACTTTATGTTTAATTATTTTTACTTAACTACTTAGTAAAATATTCTGTTTCTTTAAACAACCTCAATGTCCAGAAAACAAAGATGAAAACATCAACCTAGCAAATCCTATACTGTACACGGTTAGTTATAGTACTCTCTTTGGGAGAATCCCATTACCCATTCTCCCTCGTGGGTAGGAACGCCGTCTTCCCCACACCGGGTAGAAAAGACCTGGGTTCGAGTCCTATCGATGACTTCAGGAATTTTTGTGCCTTTTTCCCATCGTGGCCGAGTTATTCGGTCCCAGGCAGAATGTTTATTTTTTCCTCAGAAATTTGGGTTTTTCATTCAGCAAACAGAAAATCGATCATAGAACTCACTCAATTTACAGACAATATGCACAGAGCAATATGGCCTTAGTCGCTAATGCTCCTAAAACTCTACAACAACAACTGCCTATTCAGATAAAAAGTTAGAAAGAAACAACACAAACAAAATTGCAAAACTAACTTTAGTTTTGTATAAACCAGCATTTTCGTTAAAATTAGTTCTCTTTCTTAACATCTAGATACTTATACAAATCGTCAACAGTTTGTTGCCCAAAAAACCTCTTTCGGTTTGGAAAGTAGATTGGTGTGACGTTGATGGCAGTGAGAGGAAGCCATGTTGCGATGGTCCAGTAACTGTCAGTAATGTACATAGTCTGTTTCCATTATTTTAAAGAAAAATTAGACTTTAGAAACTAAATAAAATAACTATTTGTCTTCCTTTTCGGGTACTTACCGTGCTGAAATCTGAAGAAGGCGCTGTCTACCAATAATAATCAACAAAGGCCATTTTGCGACCATAGCTTTTCTGTCCTGTGCCTGATTCTAGCGTGCGTTTGGAGCTCATCACAAAAATTTACACATATTTTGCACTGAAACTCATTAGGTTAACTTGATGTCACACACACGCCTTTTTTTTCTCGCTAATCACTGATAATGAAACGGAGTCCCTGTAATTCCCCACCAGAGAAGTCTTTCTTCAAAGATTCTCGCATGTCCATCCCTTGAGACAAAACGGAAGTAAGGTCTTCCAATTCAGAGTATCCATCTCGCAGCGACAACGTAAAATAGTGCCTTTATAGCAAGCCGCCCTGAGCGAGATGCAACATGACACTGGCAGTGTGGAGAATCTAAAAAACTGGGCGAGACAAAAGCTCCTTGTGGAAGCTGCTATATGACTTGAAGACATAATTTTGTCTTCTGCAAAAGAACATTACAGTCCCGCAATCAAGATGGCTGATACAAAAAAAAAAAAACAAAAAAACAAAATGACTATTTTTGAAACCGAGATGATATTACCTTGTCATATATCACATCGTTGGGGCATCTGCCTATGGACAGAATAATTTATGTCGGTGTCTTTGTTGATTTACAGTACACTTTTTGCGCTTGCGCGTCCGAAAAGAAATGGCTTCTTAATAAAAAAAAAATAGCAATTTATTTTACAATGGAAGTACTATTTCTTAAGCAGATACGTTTTAAGTGTTGTACAGAATATCTAATATGAGATTTACGTTCTCGAAGGATTCGATTTAGACAAGAATTTGCGCTCGTGCCAAATCTTAAATCTTTCTTCAAGAAGTAGACGGATGTAATTTAGAGAAAATTGTAGAAAATCTGGTTAGGGTGAACACCTGAAAACTGCTGTTTAGCATTAAGAGCTTATTTTATTTATTTATTTTTTTTTCAATTTCCTTTCAAGACAGAGTTAAGATATTGGCATCCATGATTAATAATGAGACTAATTTTGTAATTATCTAAATTTCAGTTTCAAAACATTAGAAAATGCTGAAACTCAGTACAGATAAAAAAAAAAAAAAACATTAAGGTGTGGAACATGTATATAAATAGTGGTAAGACTTACAGCGCACGTAAATTGTCTCCAGAAAGTTTTCTTAAGATACGATAAGACTCAGATATGTGAACCTGTGGAGGCACTTCAGATTTTCTTGTCATTTATAGCTACTCCATCTCGGTGCGCTCACTTCGGTAGGCTTAAATCCAGTGGATAATTAGGAGGTTTAATGGCGAAATTGCTAGACGCTTTTGGGACATACTAATCACACGGCGATACCAGCAGCCATCGCACCTGTCAGGGTCTTCAAGGAGAACGAAAGGAGCGCCACTGTTGACAGCAGCAAGTTGAGAAAATAGGATTAACGAAGCAGCCCGATGTCTTCCCCCATCCCCTCAACTTTCCCCTCTATCCAGCGCTAGCAAACAAAAAGGGAACAATAGTGGTTATGGTATTTTAACGGTACCGCAGGCAAGCCACGAGGCTGCTGATGTTCTGGCGACACGGTAGAGCTCCCTAACGAAGGTAATCTATCACCATTTTTAGTTGTCCGTCTAAAAGAACCGTCTCGTTGCCTAAGATCATCTGTTTCCTGTCTATTCTGGGGTCCAGGCACAATACTCTAACTATAGTGTTTTGTAATTTGGGCTGTTAATCCTTAAACTTCGTGTCACTCTTCTGGATTATAGTTAGCTTTTTTTCTGCACTCTCTTTTTGTTTCCCGAACATTTTGTACACATGAAAAGCTACTGAAATGGTGTTGGAATAATCTTCTCGTAGACCACACAAATTCCGGTCAGAATTACAGAAAGGTGTAGTTCCGTTTTCTGCTGTTAGAATCATTAAAGATGTAAGGAGGAACAAAACGAGTATTACTGAACTTTAATGAGAGGAAAATGATTCTTGTGAGGAATCAGTGAAGCATTACACGCGGGACAGCACCTTGTATTTCTTAAATATTTATGATCGTTTCCGTAAAATCATATGTAAGACTGGTTAATAACGAAATAAGACAATGGGCTGTGCTGTGCTGTGTTAGGACACGCCCTTGATGATCTTTTACGTTCAAACAGTTATACAGATCTGGCGTGAAATGCCTGACACACACCTTGCTCTCCATGGGACTGTAGAGGATGCATGTGGATGTGATGTTCAGACGGAATTAGAAAATTCTTTAGAATATGAGAAAATCTGTACTGGCATCGTCACTCAGATCTCAGTTTCTTTTTTTCAAGACTAACAAACATGCACCATCATAGAAGAACAATGGAGGATATTACTTAACTTGACAGCTCTCTATGAACTTCGGATGTTGGAGCTCCACTACAGAACTTCGGATGTTGAGCAGAAGATGGAGATCTGCTACAGAACTTCAATGTTCGAAGGCGATCCAACAGGAACATTTGCGAGGTATGGTCATTTCTAGTTTTTTTTGTTTTTTTTTAGTTTTCTTGATCTGCATCTGCTGATTTAAACAAGAATGCGCGAAGTCACGAGAATAAACCGTGGGCCTCCACCACACTCGCAGCAACTGAAATTGGCTTACAAACATGTTCCGACATGTCAGAAATTATTAATGAAGCAGTTGTCTAGTTTTGTTATGCCGGAGAGACTGGATGTAGGTATAGGAGATTGTTTTGTGGCAAGCTGGAGTATCCTCCATTGAATAACCTTGGCAGATTTCTAAGCTTTCACCTTGGGCTGATAGAAACTTCAACAACCAGACAATTACTTTCTGTTACCATCTAATCATAATTGGTGTCACCTTGAGTCGCGATTATATTTTATGCTTAGAGTGGATGACTACAGCCTTGAATCGATCGAAGTCAGTTAGGAGTACTCTCAAGAAACAACCTGTGGTAGGCTGATTTGGATGCCGATGACCACAGAATGGAGGTATATTTAAACAATGGGATAGATTGTATAAAGCCAGCATGCAAGATCGTATTTTGATATTACGATCATTGAATAATATTATTCAATGATTTTCCCCTATATACAATCTTTATATCCTATTTATTTTTCCTATTTATTCTATAGCAGGTATAAACGCAACAGACGACTCAAGGTCACTCATTAGACCATCTCTTTCAAAACTTTAGCGAAATTGGAAGCCGAGTGCGTGACCTTGAGCTGCCAGTTGCTTTTCTCCTTGCTATACGTACCCTCAGTAATAAGTTATATCCAACTGAACAGCTGGCATTAATATTGTCAATAGATGTAGTTAAAAGCCTAATAATCACAACTCCAGATTATGTTTGTAATTTGCATAATAATTGATTCCCACGGTTGGGTTATGTTTTCAATCCTCTGGCGGGCATAAAATGATACTTTAATAGTTATACAATTTCCATACTTATTCATTTCAACTTCTAACAGTTACTCTTCGTAGTACTAAAATTAGTTAATAATAAAATTTAACAATCAGCGAAGAATTTCTAACTCGCATAGAAGTAGACGTATTCAGCTTAGATAATAAAATTGATGAAAAGCCAGTCAAGTAGTGATAGCTGGCACGTTCTATTAATAATGCGATGAATTTGCGAAAAATTCTTCTCGCTAATTTTCCTCCAGGCAAAACGTAGAAAATAAATGTATTCTTTAACTGCTTGAGCGTTGTCATTCCCTTTTTTGTGATAGGGGTGTAACTGAATGCCACGCACCTTTGCACATCTATAATTAGGAGAAGTGTTTCTGGAAAGGTATGTTGGCTAGGTAGGAACCTTTTAATTTTAGATCAGATTACTTCTAAAACAAGACTACACCGGGTATTTTTATCGCTCTTCAATCTTGAGCTCTCGACTGCGGTGTTTTCAGGTGAATCACTCCTAGCCTATTGTAATCAGTGGCCACTGTGATATCTTGGAACAGACAACGTTCGTCGTTAATGATGCTTATCAATTTGGGGATTACATTTACCCTCGGAAAACACAAAGTAAAATGCTAATCTCTCAAGTAAGTTGGTATCTAAGTGATTTCGTTTTTACTGAACCCCTGAGTGTTGTTTGAATCGTTGATTGCGTGCAGATTCCAGTTTTTCAAACCAAATTAAATGTTCCTTGACAGTAGAACATCGAAAAATAAAAAGTGGTTTGTAATAGAACTCGAAAATCCAAATTCGGATAACCAGAAACCATGAAAGTTTACTCTATTCACTTCTTCTGTTCTTAATAAATAATTTTACACCGACAACGTTCTACAACTGAGGAATGAGGAAGGCTTCCTAATGCGAAATGGAAACTCGCCAGAATTTCAGACGGGAGAAATTTGCAATGGGTAGAGAAATGTAGCCTTTGGTAATATCCAGGATTGATTGTTTAACACGGCCAGAAGAGGAGAACCTAAATCTATCCTACGTGACCATCTGGCTCCTCTCAGTTACGGATTTAATGTAATTAGTCCATTTCAATTTTCGATGTGTTTAAAATAATAATTGTGCAGAATCTAATTGGTTGACTGTATTGTACTCATACTCGTATATTAAAAAAATTGAGCACGTCCCTCCCTCTATCTCCTGTAGGATACTAATACTCCAACGTATTATATATCTTAAGGCGTACAGCAATAGATATTAGCCACTGTGAGCATTTGAATGTAGTCTCCACTGTGATCTTACAGACAGTGGATAGAAAAGAGTAAAACTTGGTGAAACGAGGGCTCTCAAGCTCATGATGCAAAGTATAGCATCCTTCTGATTCTGATTTCACACACGTATGCGATAAATGGTACCAATTTTGATGTCAGTGATGCTCCCTGTCCTACAGGAATTAAATATTCAATTTTGCAGAAGAATCCTCTGATTGTTGGTGCAATCAGAGGATACTTCTGTGGCTGGATGGAATTTAATAACAGCAGGACTGAATGGTAATTCAGTTAAAATATGATTTGGTCTAATTCCTTCCAAGTCGCATAATTTCAATTCGAAACAGGATCGAAGGTATTTTTGAGACCGCATGAAGCTTTAGATGTATTCTGTATGGGTTTGGTGGTACAGATCCCTGATATTGATGCGTACGAAGTATTTTACTGATATGGAATAGGCCCTGTGGTTATTTTGAAGGAACAGTGACATCACAGGTACAGGCGCAACGTCTTCTGTAGTTAGATTTCAAAAATCCAAAGGGTTAAATTGTCTGGAGAAAAGCATCAGAAATAGATCATGGGAAAAATAGTCAAAAATCAAAGATGGACAGATGGATACAATAGAAAGAATAAATAATGGTATTAATAATGTGTATGCCAAAGAATATTATAATGCTTTGGATGAAATAAAGCAGTATCAGTAAGGATATAATCAGCATCACGACTAAGGCAATGAAAGATATGCTCTTGGGGTAGCAGTCTAAGTTAATCATGCGCGCTTTTAAAAAGATATAAAATCACCTCAATAATGAGGACTGTTTTATTTTTTGTAGTCCCCAAAATCAAGGCTATTTACTTTCGAGGTAAAATCTCGGTTTGAGTTCAATATTCTAAATTGAATTCCACACTCTCCATATAAAGGATTTGCATCGAACTCGTGACATGGGAGTGACCAGCGACAAATAAAATTAACCAGCCGACTGACTTCGTTAGAGTATTTTTGCCATGTTACGCTTCAACGTTCTTGGCAGCAGTCCATAACGAATGACCTATCATAATTTCTGTGAAATGCGTACTTCTTTTTAAAGGTTCGTAAAAATAGTTGAACTCTTTTAATAGTATTCCTAACGACTCCATCATCTATTGTTTCTGCCTGTCTTTACAACGATCTGCCATTGCAAACTCATCGTATTGTCGCCTTCTGTATTGGACATGCGCCTCTCCTGGCTATCAACTAGTCGAAACTGTATTTTACGTTGCCTAGAACAAAATGTATAGCTTAGACGCCCGAGAGATAGAGAAAGAAAAAGTAAAAGAAAAAAAAAAAGTGATTACAGATCTTTCCTGTCATCCAGATCGAGCGACAGTAATAGACACGTACAGCAGGACAGCCCATCTCGTGTTCTTTACGTCCCTTAACCGAAACAGTTCTTCTCATTCTTGAAAAGAAGCGCAGATGCATTCTTAGAGCAAAATGAACAGTGAGGAGAAGATAGCGCGGCTATCCGACACATGGCATCCTCTAAGCCTTCCTCTTTCTTTCTTGGTGCCAAGCAGCTCCACCCCCTTTCAGAAAGTAAATTCACAGCTCGCATTTTCTCCGACCGTCTGTAGCGTTCCTTGCGTTCCACACCATTCCACGATAGAGGTCACTACAGGGTATCTGTCACCTACCCTAAAATACATCATCCATTGCGTTGCCATTCTTAGATGTAATTGTGTGGTAGAACTACTGGTCTTGAGCCGGCACAGATAATTCCTTTGTGTGTTCCTCTCCTTGTTCAACAATCCTTAGACTAGCATTACGTAGTCATCTGGGACAAAATAGCTTTCCACACAGTTTAGAAAAAACTAAAACGCATGAAGGCTGTTTATTACTTTGTACCTTCCGCCATAGTCGTCTCATCTCAACCTTGGTGAGTAACAGAGCTTCTGTTTGGGGAGAATCTGCAACGTAATCTTGTTCCGGTCCTGAATGAATATAAAGGTTACACCAGGAGATGCAACAGTAAAGTTGGTCTTTGTTGTGCATCGATATTTCAACATAACTCAGCAGACAACAACAGAAATCAAAGATAGATTTAAATTTTTAGGGAACAATAATCGTAGAAAAATCTATTAATATCGCATTTTGTCCATCTGTAATTATCTTAATTGTATTGTGAACCTCAGCAACTTATCTGAACAGAACAGTATTGCGAAATCGTTTTAAAAGTTTCTGATAAAATAATTTACTGTCTTTTACAAACTATTTAATCTATAACTGGTTAATGGTATCTATGTGACTTTAGATCTTTTACAACAGTAAAATCTCAGGCCTGGAATGCTATGCGCAATCTTAATTAGTGTTTCATCAACTGTAATTATTATTTTTTTATTAATTCTGAAATGGTATAGCTTTTAGATTCGAATCTTAAAGGATTTAGAGTAATCTCAAAAGTCGTCTTCTTAAACGGTGCATGTATTTTTTAAATTTTATTTATTTTTACTCGTACTTTTAATAAAATTTATTTTTAAAACTGGAGTGTTAGCTTGTAAGCTTCCTTCACATAAGCATCAATTAAGGACCATCTTAAACTCGCATGTACACTCAGTGGACAGAAATCATGGGATACCTACCTACTAACGGGTAGACCAACTTTCGCCCGGATAAGGGCAGTCACATGGCGAAGCATTGAGTCCATTAGTTCACGAAAGCGTTCCACAGGCATTTCCATCCATGCTTGCTGCACCGCTGGCCATAATTCCTTAAACAGTTCAACAGCCAACAGATCAAATTCATCCAACTTAATGCGCAGGGGCCACGGTAGTTCCAGACCAGCTAAAAGTAATTGCAAATGAAGAAAGTATCGAACATCATGATCCTTCAAGAACCTTATACCCACGCCAAGCAGGTGCGGGGTTACCCACTTGCATACAAAATAATCCAAGCAGATAATGAAACTCCCTGGCGGCAATTGTAGTCAGGAACCCTGAACTCACCACCACCAAAATATCAAGTCTCTGCACATCCTGGGCAGTGTTCCTGCATGTCATATGTCTCCGTGGAACCTGCCTCCCGGCTGCTAAGACTCCAGGGCCGGCAAACAACAACCATCACAACACACATATATACTTACACACACACACTTACACACACACTTGCCGGCTATAAATAACCTACAGATGCTGCAGCGGTATATAGGGGTAACCCTGGAGGCCGCAATCAATACAAGAATCCCTTGTCCCTTGTCTCCGTGGAACCTTTTATTTGGTTTCTATATATAACAGACCTGGAGAGTATATTCTACCAGCAATAAACTATCTGGAAAACATAGCTGCCCTCTTTCCCAATGAGAAAATTATCGTGGGGGCGGATGTAAACTGCCGCTCTCCTACTTGGTTTGCGGGGTCTGATGACCATGGTGGCACCCGCAATGGGCAGCGATTGGAAGAGTTTATCTCCAATTCACAGCTTACCATATTAAATAGGCCACACAATTTGCCAACATTTTCATCCACTCTCTGGGAATCAAATATTGATATCACCCTGGCTAGCAGACAGATGGCTGGCTGGTGTATCCAGGAAGCCTGGACCGCCTCGGACCACCGGGACATTCCACTCTGACCTCCATAACATTCCAAATGTCTAGAATCCAACAGCGACCACTGAATCTCAAACTCACGCTGAACAGATTTAAATTAAAAAATGCTAACTGGGATAATTTCATAGCAGCTCTGGACATCTCTGTCATGCAACTTCCGGCGGGGGACTATAACTTGCTGGATCCAGAAGTGCACCAGACAACTGTTACCAGGGTTATTACAAACGCCTGTACCCCAACATTTAAACGAAAAAATCCGCTCCCCAGGGCTGTTTCCTGGTGGTCCCCAGAGCTGCAGCGCCTCCGCAGAGAGGTAATTAGTAAAAGGAAAGCTTTCCAAAGAGCAAGGAGATCATGGCCACCACCAGAGGTGGACAATAATATAGAATAACCAGGAAGACCTATACGGCTCTAATCCACCAAAGGAAAAGGACATCTTGCCAACATCTGGTGGCATCGACTGGGAATGCCTATCCATGGGGGATTGTATATAAAATTACCATAAATAAACTCCTCAGGGGAGAGGTTCTGACAACCACTATCTGGGAGCAGTCAATTAATAATAATATACTGAATACCATTTTCCAGCTACCAATCTCTGACCTCACACCAATGCAAGCCCAACTGTGCCTCCAATGAATGCTACACCGTGCAGGAAACCGAACAGCCCATCACCCTGGAGGAACTTCGTCGAGCAGTATTGAGACTCAAGGACAGTAAATGGCCAAGCCTGACCTTCTCGAGCCCGAGATGGTCAGAAGAGTAACAGACTACAAGCTATACTTACTGCTGAACCTTTTCAACCACTGTCTGGTAAAAGGATCCTTTCCACTTGATTGATTGGAAAACAGCTAATCTTCGACTTCTCCTCAACAATCCCAATAAACCGCCGCAAGAGCCAACATCATACAGACAAATCGTCCTCCTAACTGTTCTCAGCAAACTCTTTGAGAGGCTCATCTTCTTCAGAATTCACAAGTATTATACAAGCAGAAACCTACAGGCCGACAACCAGTATGGATTCCGTCAGGGACGCTCGACAGTAGACGCACTAAATAACCTGATAACACCTACTCAATCCAAACCTGAAAAATACTTCCGTGTAATTGCAAGTGACTTCGCCGCGGTGTTTGACTCACTTTTGTGGCCGAGCAGACTCAGGCAAGCACAGATTTCTCAAAATCTCTACTCCTGCGTTAAAAGCTATCTATATGACGGATCTATCAATGTAGAGACACCCTAGTCCAGGGTGATCAGAAAGATCCACAGGGCTCGGTCCTAGGACCAACTTTCTGGAACATGATCCTGGATGAGTTCCCAAATCAAGACCTTGGGCATGTTAATTCCCAAGCCTATTTGATCCTTTCCATGCCTGCCAGCTCATGGGCCCAGCTTGAAATTTCTGCTAACCTAGCAGTCTCCTCCAGGAGTGGGCTACCTAGCACAACCTGACAATCTCGGCTGAGAAAAGCTCCAGCATCCTCCTGAAAGGGTACCTAAGCTCAACCAGACCACCGCAGAATAAGATCAATGCCACAACCATCAAGCACCGCAATCAGTTTAAGCACCTTGGTGTAATCCTGGACTCAAAACTGTCCTTCACACACGTACCTCCTCACACCTACAGTATACCCACCTGCGGGTGGCAAAGGTCACCCGCAGGGACTGGGGTTTAAACCGATGTACCCTAGCCTGTTTTACAAAGCAGTCTTTATTCCAACCATGTCATATGCTGCAGGGGTCTTGTATCACCGGGCAACTATTGTTGCAAATCAGAAGAAATTAGGCGCCTCCGTAGCCAGGTGGGCAGGAGCAGCAGTGCGTAGCACATGCTTCTTGATTAGACCGGGGTTCGAGCCCATGAGCCACCAAATACGGAGTATGCGGAAAGGGCAGGGGATGACCACCACATATCCCCGGAGCAATATGGCCTTAGTTGCTAATGCTCCTAAAAACCAAACAACAACAACATCAGAAGAAATTAGCCACCATTCAAAGCGCAATACTACTTACCATCACCAGAGCCTGCTGCACGGTGGGGCGCCTCCGTAGCCAGGTGGGAAGGAGCAGCAGAGCGCAGCACACGCTTCTTGATTAGACCGGGGTTCGAGCCCGTCACCACCAAATACGGAGGATGCGGAAAGGTCAAGGAATGACTACCGCATATCCCGGAGCAATATGGCCTTAGTTGCTAATGCTCCTAAAAACCAACAAAACAAACAAACAAGCTGCACAGTGAGCACTCCTGCACTCCACGTCCTCGCTGGAGTCCTCCCTCTAGACCTTGAAATAATTAGATGGGGCATGTTGTATCATCTGTCCAAAGGAATATTCACTACCATCATTGGATTCACCACCAGCCCAGCAATCAATCGCAAGACAGAGTAAAGGCGCCTTCTCCCTCACCTGCAGCAGGCATGGCAGGACAGATGGACGATATCCACTAAGGGAGCAATTACAAAAAAATTCATCCCTGAAGTAACGCTCGCGTTCCCAAAGGCCTCAAGCTGGTTTTCCCCTGGCCTGTACATAACGTACCTCCTCACAGGCCATGGGTCGATAGAAGAAAAATTAACGTCTCCGGACATCTCAGATGATCCACTGTGTCACTGATGAATCTTGGCACCATATAATGTAGGACTGTTCGGACTATGAAGACTTGAGATCTATTCTGATCACAAAGATTATTAATCTATTCTAATCACAAATATACTAATTCATACCCATGACAATTATAAATACTTCACCACTTTTGCACAGGATGTCTTCAACAGCCGAAGAACATTAAGGAGCCTCTTAAACCACCAATACCAATTACTTGAGAGAGATTCTGGGCACCTCTCTCCAGTAGCATCAACCGCCAACCTCATCGAAGCTCAATTGAACTGAAATTCACTTCTTTCATCCAAGTTCCATCGGGCTGATATCTACAATCGAATCTGCAGGCAAGATCAACTGGGACATGATCCCACGCAAGACTCCAAACCCAGACATTGGAGACACCAGCAGCTTCCCTGCCACAAGCAACATTGGCAATCAAACCGAGCACTTTAGCCTGGTTTTCTTTTACTCTCCTACCCGGCCGGGAGGTGACAGGTTCCTGTCTCATCCTCCCTGTCGCCCCTTTCTTCCCCCTGGTGAGGTATGTGCCTGCCTCAGTGACTTTCTGAGGTCGCTTTCTCTATCGTCTCCATACTTCTGTCTTTCCCCCCCAGTCTTCAGTCTCCCTCACTACTCTGTCTAACTTGCAGTGTACACCCCACACAACTTATCAATTAACAACGTTCAAATTTAAACCATGCTTACATAAAGCTCTCTTGGCCTTTTAAATTCTACCGATAACCCCTTTTTTTAATTTATTTTATTTATTTATTTTTTTCACATAGGCCCTTGCCCACTGAAATCTTCGGAAGCGGGGTGGTAGGGCCTGCCAGAGTACAAAAAATCTACTGGGTACCTGACCTGCCACCCCAGGGCCAAGTGCGGTAACGATGAGGCTAAATGGTCAGAAGAAGAACGGTACACAACACTACACATCCGTCGACTCCCCACACACTTTTTAAATCTCTGGCCTTCTGTGATACACAAATAGATGGGGGAAATAGGAAAACAGGCAGAAATGGGGAAAACCCCTGGTGCCGTCAGATAACTAACACACTTTGCACTTTGTCCATAATTCCGTCGCATTCCTGGGTGGAGGATCAAGGCTCGAACGGACCTTTCCACACAATTCCAAAGATTCTGCACAGGGTTCATGTCCGATGAACAGGGAGGAGAGGCCATTCCATGGTGGTAAAATCTGTGGAATGCTCTTAGAACCATGATCTAGCCACCACTGCTCTGTGGGGAGGCGTATTGTCCTGCTGGAAGGTCCATTTACCCGTGGATGCACGATTACGATGAAGAAAAGCAGATGGTCTGCAAGGGTGGACACGTAACCTGGACTGTTCAGAGATGCGTCTAGACGTACCAGAGGTCCCAACGTGTGCCAGTTGAACACGCCCCAGACCATTACCGACTGTTCACCTGCCTGAACATTTCCTTGTTGACATGACGGGTGCATAGCTTCTTGCGGATACGCACCATACAATCCGCTGGAAACGGGACTCATCGAACCAGGAAACCCGTCTCCAATAATCCAAGGTCCGGTGCCCATGTTTTTTCGCCCAGTTGAGGCGTAGAGTCCTGTGTCGCGGTGTTAGCAATAGGACTCTGGTGGGTCAGTGGCTCACATAACCTATTGTGGCTAATGATCGTCTCATGGTTTTGGTGGAGACGTTTCTGGCACCTCCCTCGTTGAAGTCTGCGGTGATTTATGCTACTGTCGCTCTCTGGTTGGCTGAAACAATGCGAGAAAGATGTCGAAGGCTGCTTACATCCACCACCTTTCTCCGCCAACAGCGCTGTTCGTGATGAAATGTTATTCCGGAAATGGCGTATTCCCAATTCATTCTTGATACTATCGAACGTGGATAGTGCAACTTTTGTACCCCCCCCTACGTGATAGAGTGACCCATGCGTTGGACACCCACCTATCATCCTTCTTTCAAAATCGGTTAACTCACGACGTTTATCCATACTGACATCGAATTACCGTCTACGTGAATGCAGTGCACCTTTATTCCAACCGAGCGGTGGGTTCGTCCTCTAGCGAGAGGGGGTGACAGCGTTGCGTTGCCCAGGAACCAAATATCCCATGAATTCTATCCTTTCAGTGTACTTATAATTTATTTCAATGCCTGCTAGTATTTTCATTGTAATCACTAATCCTGAGGTAAAATGAAGGGTTTCAATTTTCTGTTCATATGCTTATGTACAGGATTTATTTTTAAGAATTCTAGAGGAGATAAACTTCTTTCAAATGCGCAGTTTGATGGCATTGCTATCTGTTTGAATATTTTATTACTGAGTTCATTTTATTGCATTTCAAATAGGCCCATTAAGATAATTTAAGTATTGAGTCAAATAAAGATTTTATTTTTGTGATGAATGCAAGAATTTGTAATGAAGATTTTTCAAATCTTACACAGTTTGTAATGAAGATTTTCCAATAAACTTCGATTCTAATCAAATTTACAACGCATACAGGAGTCTTTCTCTGAATGGAGCGCTTTTATTTTGGAACCTGTTGTTAATAGTGGAAATATAAAGGTTTGATTGATTAATGAAATATTAAATTGGAGCTATTTTGATAGAAATTGTGACAGACATCTTTAGTTAGAGTTGAGCTAAATTTAAAATACATGTGAGAAGCCTTAGGAAGGATCATGGTACAGAAATCCTCTTGAGGTAGTCACCATCTCTGTTTTGGTCTGTACCTCATTTCTTCAGAGTTCCAACACAATTGATATGCCAAGATCGAGATCATAGAAATATCTAAATTAATTCGCTAAATTATTGTAAATTTCCCCCCATGTATAATACGATTGTCCCTTATTACTCACGTATTAATATCATCGAATTTTGTTTTGTTTGTGGCTATAAAGCCAATTCTTCATGTGACTTTCTACGCTCTTTGAACCATCATGGGATGCAGCATGTCCCTGTAAATAGCGCTTCACTGCCACGCAGATCCGCATACCAGGGAAGTTGGTATTTAGAATTGGAATAAAGTTCAACTTAGTTGAGGCGTCTCTAATTAAAAAGAGAATTAGTCTTTTGCATTCGGAATTCCATTAGCTGGAAAGAAAGCAAACTTCTGAAATCTGCAATACAGAAATCGTTGGAACGGATCTTTCATTTCTCTGAAGGCGCGATCAAAAAACGTTGCTTTTCAATTTTATTTTCGCAACCCACAAACAGACAAACTAACCGAGGAACACACAACACAATATAGCTCCATACACAAAGCTAAATGTTCCTACTTAAGTGCTAAATAGTTACAGGGGGGGCTCCTCTTCCTAAATGTTCATCCATGATTATTTTAGTCACTATCAAATAAAGATGATAAGAAAATCTTACTGCGGCTAATTAATATTATTTCATTAATATTGGCAGTTGGCTGAGGGTCTCACAAAATACGAAGCCTTTGCAAGTTATTCTTTAAGATAAAAAAGACATTTTATTTATTTTAAGTCGTATTATTCGTCTTAAAGAATTAAAATTATACTCAATCTTATTTTGACGTTTTGAAGCAAAATTTAGACATCTAGAATATTCAACACCAACGAATCAATATAAAGGCACATGCAAATAGTATTTATAATTACAGTTATGCATTATTTCAGTATGAATAGTTTACCGTCATTATTATATTAGCTGGATTTAAAGTATATCAGTACACCCGGACTCCGACGCTGCCCACATTTCATAACTGGTACAATCATTGATATTTGGTCCTACCCAAGCAACATGTGTTGGGCACAATTATAAATATGCTCGTAGGCCTTAAAGGAGACAGCAGTACGATTGTGAATGCAAATGCCGCGACAGACGGAGTTAATGAACTTCCAGCGTGGAACAATAATAGGATGCCACATAAGCAGTCTATACGTGTCCCTTCGAACGTACTGAAGATCCCTAGATCGATGACTGGTGTATGATTTGCAAATAGAAGTGGCCTGGTGCTCACAAATTTAGGAACTCGGAAGGAAGGTCGACGTTGTCGCAGCACACAGGCTCCGAGAGTGACGATCGGGACACTGGCATCAGTACAGTGCTCACGAAGCTGCTTGATATGAATTACCACGAGTCTCTAAGCTACTGCTCTCATCAATCACTCTAGGGATGTAAAGCTGGATGTTTCTAACTATATTTCATTTCATTACGATATTAATTACAGCTCAGATTTTAATTATATTAATGGTTGATCGGAGGTCCATTTGATCCTGAAGATTAGAATCACACAGCGTGCATATGAATATTTTCCATTGATTTTTTTTCTCTCTATTCCTAAGTAATACAAATCACGTGGTATCTGCTGTACAGAGGATGCTTAACCATGTAACTGGTTCTAACTTTTAGAAGAATTCCAGATGTTCGGCGATTTATCATGCGGATGTCAAATAAAATGCGAATTATATGAAGGTGGACTTTGCTATCTTTGTGCACATACGCAGCTTGGCGAAGTCTCTGGGTTTGGGGGACCAGTTTCGTGACGACACGAAGGGCTCCCGGCAACGGTGGTTTTTCACTGACACTACTAGAGTTGCACTCTTCTCTAGCTTTAAAGAGATGCCGCGTGCCGATAAAAGCGAGGGCTTGAGAAGAGGTTAGTGAAAGAGAGAGCCGGAGACAAACTATCCATAACCAAAAACGTAACATATCCCGGAGACTTGTTCGAGTGTTCGCTACTTTGGAAGCTACACATGCTGCCATTAGCGTGGAAACAAGGACAGTTAGTTCGAACACAAACGAAATAGTGTGAGGGAGTTAATGTACCATTCCTATACTGTTGCTTTCTCTGGTTACTCGATTTTGTGCAATACTCGCGTTCAGCTGTTGCTAACTTCCTACCGTTTTTTGTCCTCCTTCGCAGACATTTAAGTTGTCCCGAGTTGTACTTAAGGGGAAAGGATCTATTCATTAACCTCCGTTTTTGTTTGTCCCCGGGGGGGAGTTATTTAAGCGTTTCTGCAGCGATATTGCGAGTTGAAGCATCCTGCAGATTGCTGAGAGAGGGCTTGAAGCAAAAGCCATTTCTAGAGTATGAAATGGAAATATATCACTAAAATGTTATACAGGTTATGATCTCTATAATCTTATTATTCTTGTTTTTTTTTTTCTTTCTAATTCGAACAATAAACTTCTTTTTGATTTTAAGATGTCTATGTTCCTTTCTTTCTTTTTCTGATACTTTATCCATCACTTTTAACTGCGATCTCTGCTCAAAATATCCTCGAGACACTTAAAAACAAATTTAACTCTTGGTTTTCATTAAAGAAAGTAATTTTAAGCAGTGTAACCATGCCAACGCTGCTTAAAAAAAGCCGAACCAAGACAGGGGACGAGGGAAGAAATCAATTGAAGTGAAAAACACTTTCTCTTCCTCACACAAAAAGAAAAAATATGATAAAAGAACCGTGCTCATTAGTGTAGCGATAATTTATCAGTAGGACCACCAGGAGGAGCTACTTAAACATCCCATACATTCTTCCACCGTTGTGTCATTATCTCACGTTTGCCAGCACTAGTGACATTCCGCCACATCATCGATTAAGGAAACAATAACAGCCATTCCTTGTCACTCGCCACATAAAGCAAAGTCGCTTGCCACACTGCACTGCATCCCCGATGCTCTTTGACCACCGAACCATTATTGTCCTTATATTCTGGAAAAATCGTTTAGCCCCATGCAACACTCCGAAGCTAATTCTTGACCTCGGCATTTTTGTCTGCCCTTTAATCCTTAGTTGGGGGATTCGAAGCGGCGCGTGTCCTACGTGAGAAGCTGTGCAACGACGTAGGTGGCCCGATTTAACTGCTGCTGAGCACGTCCAAACTCGATAACTTGAGGTCATTCTTACCCACTATCGAGGAGAAGTAGGTGACTTCCAAGTAAGTGTGCCTGCTCTTCACCTATCTCTATAGCTCACATTAGTCCAACGAAGACCTGGCGAGGTGCACGTGGCTAGCATGTGAAACTCCGGCAGGGGATACCTTTAGAGTAACCGCTAAACCCCTGTGTGAGGTAACAAGCACTAAAAACTGCGACTATGAGGGACTTGTCTTCCAACGACTGAAACATTCCAAGCCTCCGCTATTAGTTTTAGCGCAGAAGACCCTTTTCGACAACATTTTTCTCCTCTTACTATAAAATTTATGTGCATTTTCATTCCCTTAATAGGCTGGCTTCAGCCCAGTCCTAGCTTTGCAGGGCCTTTCATCCAGCTTGTGAAACGTTGTTAATTCTTGGCATGCATTATTCTTTCCATCCAGTATTTAAATGGGCCCTCTTTGGACTAATGCGAGCTATAGAGATCAAGGTCCCTCTTCACAAAAAAGTTGGAGATTAAAAATGTACTGTCATTTATAAACTTTCTTCTGTATTCTCCATTATCTAAATCCATCGCTTATTTTGGTCTGGATATACTGCGTTTTCTGTTAGTCTTTTCCCTGTTCTTATCGTTGTTGACCTGCACAAAGAGACCACGGAATAACTACAGATATCCATCAGGCCCGTCCCTAGTTCACGTCAGCGTACTGTGTTGTTTTTTTTTTTTCTTTTTTAAGTGTCACGCTACGAAATACGATAAATGATTGCTGTACACATCAATTGATCATTGTACAACAACCGCTAACATTATCGGACCCCAATATCACGGGGTGTTATTTTTGATTAATGAACAAATGCTGCGGTGAATCTTGGGAAAAAGGGACATGATGAAAAAAGGACTAAAGAGAGAAAAAAAATGTTGAAATTGTTTTTTTTTTTGTTGCCGTTTATTTCCATTCAATACAACAGAAGGGAAAATCAGCTCATGCGTTTCAGTTGACCGTTATTCAGGTCCACCTAATTTCTAAATACAGTATTGATTACATTATTTTAAAAACTATTACTTTTAAACCTTCTCTGAGTTCGATTGCTGGTCCAGAGTATTTATTGAGCAACCATTGGTGATGCGTACCTATGGCAATAGAGCTTATGTTATCCTTCGATGTGGAGTAAAATATTTTTAGATAGGCAGCAGGAGAGTTTCACTGTGACAGTGATGGTATTGAACGATCAGTACAGATGCCAATAATTCGGTGCGTAATATGGGTTTTTCTCGAGATCGCGTGTTTATTCTAGATATGATGTAATATGAGCATCCAAATCGTTTTTCTTTTTCAATGCCAAGAGACAATTAGCAGTAAATATCCAGATCCGATGCCAAATAAATGTCACATTTTCTTGAGAGAATACAGGGCACATAGGTAACGTAATGCCAACACCGGGTGGAAAAGGTCAGGGTTCGAATCGCGTCAGTGACGCGATGAATTTTATGGAGTTTTTTTTTGTAAGTTGGCTGAATTAGTCAGTCTCAGGAGAGGGTAGCGTGGTTTTTCTCCCTGCAATTGGCTGCCACAGAACACACTCACTTTACAGACAAAATAAGTACACTGAAATTATGATCTAAGTCGTTGAGGTGCCTAAAACTCAACATCAACAATGATGGAATGTAACCTTTATATATTTGTAATTAAAGCTCATTTCTTTAACAGTTCTATTGCCACTGCTTCTTGAACAACCCTAGTAATTGCTATTTAAAACCGGAGTGCTGTTTTTATGAATTTTTATTTGGGTACTTGGGGAAAACCAAAGTACCCAAATTTTTACTGAATCACCGAGAGAAATTTAGCAAAATTTAAGACTATAGACTGAAATGGAATTCCACCTTTCTGTTTAGTAATCACAGTTGTATTGGGTTGTCCTGTTCTAAAAAAGCAACTAAGGTGTCATCCCTCTACTGCATCCATGCCTGGTTTGTTTGAATCAATGGATCAAAAACAGGCGAGTGTCCACGGGGTAACCCTGAAACCCTCTCCGAAGACAGATTAACTGGGCTACTGCTTTAAAAAAACTAGGAATTCTTCCCTTCTTCATGGATTCGAACCCAGTCCTTTGCCATAATGTAGAAGATCAGCGATCATAGTCTCTGTGCTACCAATCAAGCTGCATATCCGTAGAAAGGAAAATTTTGTATCCCTGCCTTAAACCGATTAACTATAGCCCTGGCCAAAAAATGAAGCCTTTATGGAGAATATCACGGTCCTGCACTGAGCTATCACAAAGACAGAAGGCTCATTAAGACGTACATTGTCTTTAGTACATGTTCTGAAATACCAATTTAAAAAGAACAAACCTTAATGCCTTTCTTTAAGCTCAAATACTGTAGTCTGTTTGATTGAAAGATTTGCATGGGGATCGAAAATCGCACTACGTTTAATCTGAAATCATCATTGGAGTTTTCTTAGGCTTAAAAACAATTATTTTAAACTTAAGAAAAGAAATTGCGTCTCGAACACTGGTTTAATTTTCTTTCAGAAATTTCCTAGCCAATTAATATAAGCAGCTCAAGATTAAAATGATTAATAATGAAACAAATATCACGAGAGCAAAATGTATGTGCTTGCTGGATGAAAAGCCCAGATTCCGAGAAAAACATACAACCCCCACCTGAGACTGACTAACTCAGCCACGTTTCTCACGTCATTGACGAGATTGAAGTCTGGCCTCTTCCACTCGGTGCGGGAGGACGGAGATTATAAACATTGTGCTTCCAGCGAGGTCCCTTTTTTCGATACTCCCCACCTGGAATTTTCTACTGACACCAATGAGATATACAATGATAAAAGATGGTTTATTTCAAGCCAATTCTGACTCGCAGTCACCATGCAAATCCTCGTACACTTCGCACGCACGCTGCTAGTCGTCAGCACCCAGCATCAAACCTGACATAGATGCATCGGCTCAGAAAAAAGCTCAGCTACCCATCTCGCTGCGTTTTTCACTTTTTGTCGCCTATCTGTGCTGACAAAGATAAACTGCTGGAAACAAAGAAGAGTAGTCATCCATCCCGCTAAGATGGGCTTCATTTTCGCCGAGTTTTCACTGCTACACGCTTTTTATTCTAATCTCGATTTAATAATGTGTATTTATAAGGAATCAAATTATAAAGGGGGTAGCGTGGAACTTCTCAGCTATGTTAAAGCATCCAGAAAAAAATTATTAGACAAAGTAAGCAGAGAATAACCACAGTCGAGTTCCAGCAGCTATCATGTGGCACTGAAAAATCAATAGAAACACTCCAGATTTAGGCAGTACTCGATTCTCAATGTCAGACTGGAAATATGAGCATTTGGGAGTTAAATGCATCGCGTGAACACCCTGAAATTAACAAGCACCGTACCGTTCTGTTAAAGGTCTCTTCATAATTGAGGCAACGTATTCCACGAGTGAGGCCAAATGCAATACAAATATAAACTCGATCACTATCAGTCAGATGTGCAAGTGATGTATGCCTTATCAGCAACATTGTGCTCGTGTCAATGTTATTATATCAGCCGTATAACAATGGGATGCGGCATCCCGACGATGCTGACGAGCTGGCGGTTTGCCACAAACGTAACCTTAGAGATGAGACTACAACTCACATTTTATCTTTCTCCCCCTCTCCGCACATAGTGTCTGATTAATGAGCGGAACATTGTCGGAGATTCGTAGGGCCGTAACAAAGCACGAGCTGTGTAGACTTGGCGGAGAAATAACCCTCTTCATCAAATACGGGGTAGTTGGCAAGTGTTGGAAGGTACATTTGCGTTATCAAAAATAGCGTTCCTTATCGGTTTGTTGGAGGGTGTGTGTGTGGGGGGGGCAAGATACATCCCCTTAATGAGATGAATGCTGAATATAAACGGGAAGAGGGAAGATTAAATCGTCTACTTGTCCTAAGATGACAAATGACTTATAAATTTTGCTGGGTAGATGTCCCATGGCCTCATAAGGAAATATAAGTTTCTTTAGATATAACGGGGCACCTTGTTCGACGCGAGTGTGCCACCTGTCGAAGAACACTACTTGCCACACACATATCCGCTGTTCTACGGATGTGTACAAAAAGTGAACGACTCGGTGCTGTTGTGGAAACAGTTCAAGAGGTAATTATGGCTTCCGTTTTTATGTTAAATTTAAGAATAATAAATTTTGGTGATAAAAGAAACCGATTTAGCGTTATGTAGTGGTGTAATTCGACAACTGACTTCATTGCAGTAAAATCCGACACGTTATACAAAAAAAAAAGAGATGTTAAAGCGAAATAGTAAGAAAGCACTCCTGTTTTCGTGGCTAGCAGGATTTAAACCTCATAGATAACGAAATGGTCTTAATTCTCACCGAACAAAGTTGCCTTTACAACGGGTTGCCTTTATATTGCACTACTTTCAAACAGACGGTCTCTCCAAAAGATAAGTTCCATACGAAAGTAGTGCAACACTAGCGCAACTCGTTACAAAGGTAAGTTTTATCTGCTGTGAAACTCAAATCTATTGCATTATCCATGTAGTTTAAATCTTGCTTCCAGCGCGTGCCGGATTTCAAAGAGTTTACTCAATCATCTTTCACCATATTCCTTTGAAGGAGTCTTATAATGAATAAAAGAAAGTCGTGAAAGCGGTGTCTGTCCGTAATTCGTAGGTTCTCTGACCACCCTGCTTCTTTCTAAAGCAGGGTGGTCAGTAAGACTCTAAAGAGTTCAAAAACGATAGCGAGTCGATATTCTTTTTGATCTGTTCTCTACTTCTTGTCAATTATGTTATCAATTATGAGCGTTTACGTCTTACTATTTAAAGTCAATTAATTTAAATAATTCCCCTCTCCTGACAATAAATGATCTGATTTTCTAATTAAGATCTATTAACAACCGAGAGCTTCCTTGTAGCGATGGCTTCTTTCTTAACGATGTTTCTCCAATCATCTCTTCATAACTCCGGTCATGCAAAAGAACCTTATCATTAAACACATTACTTTCGATACCCGATCGAAGTTAATTATTTCACTCTGCTATTCCTCAGACTCTTATCTTTTGTTTCAAATTGTTAATTGGAATCTTTTGGGTATCCTTAATGACCTTGCTCGAGAGATGTATTTATTAGGTTAAAGTATGTCCGCATATGCATTGTTTTTAATAATAATCAAACTTTAATTGCTGTACATCTTTAGATATATCAAAAGTATTAGAATGAATAAAGCTTGTTTTGTAATTTATTTTGGTTGCTTAGCTACAGTTAAAACACTGGATAGTGACTTTTTAACACAATGGAAGGAACACCTATGTGGACATCGAATCCAGCTTTCGACTGTAGAAATACTTCACAAGCAAATCACAGTACGAGGCCCCTTGTGGGATGAAATCCCCGAGTATTTCCTGCAAAGAAATTTAAAAATATATATTTATTACATTAAAAATAAAATAAAAACTATAGATTTACAAATTGATGGAGATTTTTAAGTATAAAGGGCTTTCTGATTTACACTACCATGTCAAAAGTATTCAAACACCCTTCCGAATTCTACAACAAGATGTATGTATAGAAAGAAGAGGTTTAAATGTGCGTAGCTAATAGCAGATGTGTTACAACCACGCAGAATGCGTCTCCGCAAAGTGCTTCAATGATGTTCAATCGTCTTGTCTTGCGATTCCGATGTAGAGAACGTTATCAACCTTAGTGTATTGTGCCCGCAATGAAGTTTGGAGAAGGCCGAGTTATTTGGTAGGTTTATTTCTCGTGATTCAGACTCAGGTCATTAATGCCGAGAAGAGCAAAACCTTACTGTTCTGATAGAGAGGAGAACACGAACGTGTTCTCCTCTCTATCAGAACAGTAAGGAGAACACGAACGTGTAGAGTTCTATCAAGGCGGTCCTCAAACTCATACAGCGAACAGTGTAGAAGTCTGGTTTGATGAAGAGGAAATCCAGCAGAGCTTCTGATTCCGATCAGACACTTTGTGATAAATAGGAATGCTGATCAGGCTACGGCCAGTGAGGCTCTCTTCTACATCTGAACTGACGATTGCACTGAAGGAGGAATGGACATTGATTTCTCCTACTTGCTACAATGAACTGGTGAAGTGTTCCACGATGAATCGATGCTCTCATTGCGGTGAAGATGGACTATACCTTATTAAACAACGTTGGTGTGTACAAATACTTTTGGTGGGGTAGAGTACAGTGTATATTAAAAATATATATATGAGTTCGTATGGACTTTACCTCAGCAAAATAGAGAAATCCCATAAATTTTCTATTTATACTCAGGAAGGTTAATAACATAAAGAATACAGGAACATTAAAAAAAAAAAAATTGCCAAGTGGTTAGGCAGTAGCACACGCGTTTGAGGCGACCGTAGTTCGAGACCGCGAGACTGGTAAATGCTGTTTTCATTGTCGAAATGTTAATTGTAAACAAATCTGACCTAGTGATCTTGCGATAGTATAAACAAAAGAAGAATTAGGACTCACATGCACTCGTGAGTGGCACAGTTGGTAGGATCGCCGTCCTCCCCACACCTGGTGGAAAAGATCTGAGTTCAAGTCTCGTCGATGACGTGAGAAATTTTTATAGGCCTTTTTCACAACGTGGCTGAGTTAGTCGGTCTCAGGCGAGGGTAGATGGATTTTTCTGCTGGAAACTCGAGGTTTTCGTCCAGCAAACAGAGAATACCGCAATTTACAGACAGTATAAACGCAGCAATATGGCCTTAGTCGCTAATGCTCCTAAAATCCTACAACAACAAAAACTCTCAAACTAAGGTCAACTGAAATGCGCGTACTCCTATATCCGCATCCTTGGCCAACCACTGGGCTATATCAGGTCACATATTTTAAAGGCTGTTTTAGTATTTGTTTTATCTGACTACTCTTGATATATATTCCAACGTCTTATGCATGTAATTGTGGTGGGAGTTAAACTTTCCACAGAAATTCTGCTCGGATTTTCAGAGCTTTGCTGCCATGATCTATTTATATACGCTGACGTTCAAAGAAAGTGCATCACCCAGGAATTTCACATTTCTAACCCTTTTTCGCGATGGTATGTTACATTAATGACTAGCACCACAAATAGATAATGGACCGTTCTTAAAACCATTTTTTTCACCTGTAACAAATGTAAACACATTACTGTCGAACCTCTAATACAGAAATGAAGCTAATGTAACTACAAAAGTGCCTACTTACCTGTTACTGCGCTTGCTACCACTCCTGTATGTTCTTCCCATTCTCTTTTCAGCTCAGACGAAGAAACTTTACGGTTTTTAAGGCATAAACGCGGTCCTGTTTTGGCGTAGAGATTCGTTTGTGTCCGGTTCCTTTTTTCCTCCTTCAGTTTGAAAAGAAATCTACTCATTATCGACTGATTACAAGACACTCTATAAGCAATATGACGGGAAGAACATCCTTCCTCACGAAAAGCAACAATCGCACTCTTTCTTTGTGACATCAACTGCACGTAACTCGCCATCCTGACACAAGCAAGGAATGACTGCAAATGTGGCAGATCGTGCTTATATAGCTGAAAGTAACAGCTTATGCAATATTATCTGATGCATTCTGTAAGAAATATTGCCTTCTTCGGACGATAATTGCAATTTTAAGGGGTGATGCACTTTCTTTGAACACCAGTGTATATACAGGAGAAAGTTGTATGTTTGTTTGTTAAGTTCTCCCACTGTAATGGACCACTCACCACCAACTTTGGTATGCTAACTCAAACTGGACAAAAGTAACACGAAGTGGTTAAAATTCTCATCATGTCCCCCCCCCCCATTAAACATAATTTAAATTCTGTCGTCCGGTGCATAATCCATATGGATCAGCGGAGTTGGAGGAAACCACCGATGGCGCTTGACCTATAAAACTAAGTCCATGTGGATCGGCACCAGAGCTGAATGAGGCAAGGGCCTGATGGCCACCAAATTCTGACTAAAACCAATAAGGACAACTTGTCACCTGACCTGTGGTGGAGTACCCAATCTAGAATGCACCACTGGGGCTGCTTCTGGTGCAGGGGAATGTATCCAGTCTTGAGTGTTCAGTCCTGTGTCAGCATGCGTGGGTAAACAAGTGGAGTGTCAAGTCTGTGTTCTTACATATCTGTGTAAATGGGCAAGTGCCTGTGTTCGTCGGTCTCTTATTATTTTATGTGTGAGAGGGCTTATATATGGTTAATAGTATTTGTTTGGTATTCATGCATCTTTGAAGAGTGTGCGACTGCTTATGTTTGTTTGCTCATACTTGATTGATGCTCCTCGATACGCGTTATATAAAATAAAAAGGTGTATGTATGTATGAAAAGATCAAGTGATTTATAATGTCTGTTTGCGGTTGATCTCACCCCCTCCATATATGACTTAGACCTGGGGCCCTCGCCTGGGCCTGCCCCCATGCAGCTCATCCCGATCATTGACCACTTTAACTGTACCAAAACTTTGGATCAAGATTGACCACTTTCTACGCCAGTGTGGGATTACGGAAGCCCCCTCAAATGGCCACGTGCTAGTCGCGAGTCTCTCTCACACATAAGGAGCCCTGTCCCTATGACTATATTTTCAAACTACAAGGGTAACAGCTATCCCCCTTTCCACCTTAAATATTTCTCCTAGTGGACCAGGGTGTGCTTTTGCTCCCTATCTCTCCCATCACTTCATATTTATCCAAAACTGTTACCCTCGCGCTCTCTTCTTAACAAAACTTCCCCTTTTTCCCCTCTCCCTGGTAAGATCAGGCGATGCCAGGGGTTACCTCTCCAGAGCTCTCGCACCTAACGAACTGACCCGCCTCCCTGCAGCACTGCACGATAACCAGGGGACTGTAGTGTTCTACGAGCCCTTAGGCTAAGCAGCCAGATGAACAATATACCAAAATAACCCTCCACTGACCCTACACAAACATATACTAACCCTATCTGGCCTTTGCAGAGTTAGTATTATGTCACAGAAGTTACGAAACGGAGTTGGGAGAACCCCCGGGCTGCAGAACGTATAACACGAAGTCCATGTGACTATTGGTCGTGCGTACGAGAGAGAGACAACGCATACCACGGGCTTCGACCACACGTGGCTGTCCCACGTGTGACCTTTGGATGGTTGTTCAATCCCTTTTGAGCCAGTTGCAGTCAACTTGGGACACAACAGAACGGGAGTACTTAAACTATATTGGCTGTTTTCGAGATACTGGCACTTGCATGTCTTTCCCCCACAATTACTCCATGTTCTGTGGCCAAAGTGTGGAGTACACAGAGAAACAACAGATCTTAAGAACAGGATAATTCGCCTTCAAACAGAGGCTGAGAACGATTAGAGATGAATTTAATTCATCACTCGGACATTCCTTATCAAGAAACAAAATTGATAGACGACTGGTGTAGGCAGATTTAACTGCATGTGCTTTCACTCACCACAGCGACTTCAATGGTGTAGAACGACGACGAAGTTCTACTCGGAAGCAATGGCAGAAGAATCCGCGCATGTCGACTCCCAGTTCAATAAGGTATTCCAGTTTGTATTCAATATACAAATCGAACACCACGAACATGATGTTTGATGCCATCGTTTATGATAACAGTTGGTGTTCGTTCAAAGTAACATTACAGATTAATGTTCCCTGGCCTACCATTTCTTCAAATGTTGGGCAGCCCTTTGTTCCAGTAGGCTAGTTCTTGGCGCGATACCACTGATGGTATCGTACAATTTCTCTGCGATGCCGACACGCTTCTGTGACCTGTTAGGTTCTATTAGCATTGGGTTTCAGGCTCATCAGTAACTTAGCCCATATTACTCCATTCTGTGTGTTGTATTCACGAGACGATTTACATGTTTTGCGGGCTAGAAAACCCCCCTCTGAGATCGGGTTAATTACACTACTGGGTTCTTTTATTTGCCTTCAATTGAACCCACCAGGGACACGATGAGGCGTTGACAAAATGAGCAATGGATGTGTATTCGAAGTGGTAGAAGAGACGAAGTTTACTTGTTTGTTGCAGATCATTGGAATAAATTACAAATCGCTATCAGAGGTAGGGGGTCTTACTTTATGCTGATGCATGCTGGCTTTCTGCATTAAATAAAGATCTTATGTTCTGATAATTTCTTTCCTTTACCCATTAAAATACCGGGAGATAATTAGTCTACACTTTTAGGACGGAGAAAATTTTTCTGCCACCGAGTATTGGAAATTGGGACGATGGTGGTCTGACGGTTATCTTGCGCGACCACTAGTAAGGAGGTTATAGGTTCTAGCCTGTCTATGCTGCCACAGAAATTCACCGTCCGTTGTGAATTTTAGGTCTAAAAATCCAGTTGCCCTTGCTAATTCAATCACGATGAATTTCTGAACTCTTCTGGCCACGGCTATCTAGAGAATAGATTAAAATTTTTGTTAGACACGTTATGTGTTAACTCTTTGTCTGACACTATTTAAATAAATCGACAATGCATTTGTATACCTTCAAGTTATCCGTAATTGTTTTATAATACCTGAAAACTCGTAACGCAGCATTTTAGCCACTAGGAAATCTGTCTGGGTGTCTGTCTGAAAGTCCAACATTAAACCCGTTGGACTTTCAACCTCTCCAGACAAAAACAACTGTCTCACTGAATTGTGGATTGGTTACATAGATCGTCGTTTCTCTGCGGAATTTCCGGTAATCTAACTATTGATTTAACTGGTCCCCAATCAATCAAGCTAACTAACCTCAGTTACAGTCATTACTAAGCAACAGCTAATTAATGCCATCAACTTTCTCCAGTCCATTGAAATATTTCTATTATTCTGCCAAGCTATTGTAGACCAATACCCACAGCCTCGATTATATTAAATTCTTACTACCAACCTTATCTAAATAAGATATTACCCACGTGACCAGTTGCACTAATGCCACTCGAAACAGATCCACTCTTTCTATTCTATTAAATCCGCCCTCAAAATCTTAAATATTAATACTTTATGAAAATTACTTCAAAGACCTAGCTTGGTCAGTCAGTCGGTCTAACGCGAGGGTTGGATGGTGTTCTTTCTAGGAAAGTTGGCAGTATCAGAAGAAATATATTTCATTTCGTACAAGCTCTCTATAACTTGTGAGGTTCCACAAGGGGCGGTCCTCTCTGGTTTACTCTTTAGGGCTTTCGTAATCCCATTTCTGAATCATCGAGATGCCAAAATACCACACTCAGGTATCTTTAAACGGTCGTTTATATATACCATAAACTGCAGAAGTATGAATTTCGCTGTCCCAATTCAAATTAAACCAATTTTTGCTGCTGAATATTGGATGACGAAATTGGCAATCCACTTGCCAAATATAAATAATTCTACTATATTTGTCAGCTAAATGAAAATCCGAAGATTAGCCAATCGGATGTCAGAAACATCTCATCACTACTGTGAATATGATGAATGAAATTATATCCTCACCACTCTTCTGGGATCTATGCATGTGCCATCTCCTATCATTTCCTTCTTTGAGAATAATTGTAAACCAGTTAAAATATGTGATAGGTTCATCCCGGACACAGAGAGAGAGAGAGAGCTCTTCAATCGATTCAAATACTCTTCAATCTACCTTGATATTGATGTCGAGAAGCTGCTAACCGATACTTGCACGGAAGATCTATTGCAGTATGGTTTACAGATATCTGAGAAGCGTGATATAATATTAATGCACCATCTACAATGCGATGGGATGATGTTACCACTATGCAGTTCATTCCTAGTAATATCCATCAAAAAGGCTAATGCATTTTCTACATGATGAACTCGGAATATTGCCATTCTGTGGTTTCTCGGACTGGAATCTGAGAATGCTTTATAATCATAATGACTAGATATCATCATGAGTTTGATAGCTGTACATGAATCAGACTATTATATGAGACGCTAAAGACTAAGGTGTTATAATTCAATCTGACATGGAATTTTCATGCAGTTTAAACAGGTTGCCAGGAAGGTATCCAGTTGGTATACTGTGGATGATTGACAGGGCCTTTGCTAGAATGAAAAAGGACGTCATTATCTCTCTATACACGACACAAGACGATGATTAGACTGCATGTAATATTGTATTCGGGTCTGATGACCGCACCTAAAAGAAACAGAACTTTTTTGGAGAGAGTTCAAAGACGGATGAGGACTGCAAAGTTTGACAACCAAACATCTAAGGGAGGATCTAATTGTGGTGGAGTGGTATATAAGGCACTGAAAAGATTGAAGAAGCCTGTTCTCCCTCTAGGGTCAGATACAAAGCAAAGGACATAAATATAAAATCTCAAGGAATAACAGAAGATTATATTTCACGAAGTTCTCATTTATGGGAAGCGGGTTGCCAACAAACACTTTTGGAATAAATTGTCACTGAACGTGGTGGAGGGAGTCAATCTGACGAAGTTTAAAGCAGAATTGGATGATTACTTTGTGGTAGTGGGGGATAGCACGAATATTCTGTTTTATTTGAGGTTTAGATAATGCAGAATACACAAGATTAGAGTTGTGAAAAATCTAAAGAGGACTTTCTTGTTTTGCTTGCGAACGTGATCCGTGAAGTTAATGTTGCCTCGTATGAATTTTTGGTCTTTTTTCTGGAAAAGGTTGTTTGATCGTCTCACGGATAGTTATAATCTAACCAAATAATCAGAATAACGTAAAGTGTGCATCTTCAGTTGTCGATGACAAGAAATGGCCAAGGGCAAAACTTACAAGCTGTCTGATTTTATGTTTCACTTTTAAATTATGCTGAAAAATCTTCTGCTCGCCTTAATAGATGACAGAAAACGTGCTTTTTTCTACCATGGACGTTGCACTGAATGCTAATGATCATACGGTATCAACAAGGTTGAAGTGGGGGGACATGAAATAATGCAAGTGGAAAATCCAATACGAGTCAACTTGATTTACAATGTTATAAATTCTGATGATATTCCGGAACTGCCATACAGGGCTAAAGGAATTCATCTCCCTCTGCTTGCACCGTGACCACTATGATGATGGCTCATTCTCTGTTATCCGAGTGTACTCGGATAATTGAATATTTGGTTAACATTTTCAGTTCTTTTTTTTTTTTTGCTAAAATCTTCATAGACGTTAATTGCTAGATATGTAAGAGAGCCAATAAATTTTTATAGCCCAACATGGATTTAGCTAGAAAAGTCTTGCTGTGTTATTAATACATGCCATTTCTTCGTTCATATTTTGCCTTCTCTCTTGGGGTCAAGTTTAAAGTCCCATCCCCCCTGTGGAGCATACTTGGTTTGGGGATCTTGTTGCTTTCATGAAGCACTTTTTTAACAAAATAGGGGCAAACTATTCCATTAATCCAGGTACGAAGTGTTTTTTGTATTTTTGAGATTATTAAATGTATATATTTTCATAGATAAATTTTATGTCAAACTTGAAATTTATGAAAATTAATTTAGGGTGTGCAAAGTGGACTAGTATGAGAATAAGACTCCAAATAAAGTAGCGTTTACGTTAACTTAAAAATCCTTCTTGTTGAAACATTATAATTTAAAAGGACCTATCTTAGAAAAGAAAAGGTTTATAAATAAACTTCTGCATAATAAATATTAAAAACAAGAAACAACTTTTTTTAAAGAGTGAAATAAACGTAGGGAAAAGGTTGCTATAAGAACTATAGAATGCACAATTCAAGACTGTTTCTTATACAATGACAGCTGCCTCGGTACTGTACTCTGCAATTTAAATACAAAAGCACTGCTCTTGTGGAGAAGTATGATATATATTGCTATTTTCTTCAAGTCATTATTTATGGTAAATAACTCGATTTTGAAATAATAATAATAAATGTTCTAAGAAGATTTCTGTATTTACATTTAACGGAAAAACGGAAATTAATGATTGAATTATGTACACCAAAATTAAACGCGCTGTACGTTCTACAGGAGGATGAGTTTCCCATTGTCCGAAGACCACCGAAAGCAATTTGGCTTTCCACCTTCCACCATTTACTTCACACTGCAGGAAAGTAAGGGAATTCCATGAATTACCCTAGTTTAACATCTACAACACAACTTCCCTCAGCTTAATACAATTGAGAATCGCGAAATGTTCTCCAGCTCAGAGTGAGATATACGTTAGGCATTCTCTGGATGTAACTACCTCCAAAGTGAGATATGAAACAAGACCGAAGGGACGCTAGCAATTTAATTACGGAAGACAATTTATATCTTCACTTCGACATACACAGAAGTGCCGCCTTGGCTGTTCTGTCGTCAGCGAATGCAGTAAAAGATTATGAATGTTTAAAGCCCACCGTAGATACATTAATAAAGGGGGCAGGTATTGTTTACCTGTGTCCATTTCGGATATGATGAGAGAAAATACCGCTGGATGCTATCTCGGCATCTTCCCAATTAACCAGACACTAAGACATAAGACTGAATGATAGCTGTCTTGTTCGCCATGTCCTACAGCTATTCCCAGATTAGGGTGACTATGACAAAGGGCTTCCGACAGCTCCGTATACACTGTCACTGTTCCGTTCACTGGCTGCAGATTTCAGGGACAATCCTGGTCCTGTCTCCTTGTCATTCGGACCGTCATCATTCACCGCGAGAGAAGAAGAAAAAGAAATACATATGGAGGGATTCTTTGCAGATAATAAAAAGTTGCTGTGTCAGCCAGAACCACAATTAGTGTCCCTGTGTTGGTATGTGGTGTACGTATTGTTAAATATGTAAGTAGGTGAAATGGACGCTTCCCTCTGTGCTGTGCCGCCATGAGATATGGCGCGCAGGGCCGGTGTCGCGACCATGTCGCGAAAACCGCTCGTGCTGCTCGAAAGAAGAAAAGAGAAGACTTCAAAAGCGCACGAAGAGAAAGGCACGTAGAAAAGATATATGCGAACTTCTTGAATCTGTCTGGCTAACACAAAATGGTCCCCCAAAAAGTTATTTACTCCGTCCACTGGTGACCTTTCGACTGTAATGTCCCCGTCTGTCTTACCTTCTTACTCTCATTTGCTCTCTGAACAAGTTTATTTATGAAACATTTAGGATATTAACCTTTGATCTTCAGACTTGACACGATGTTTCTTCTTAAATCACTTTTTATTTGCGCAGATCCGGCTGTTGTAAAGGAATTCTTTACTGTTGTTATGGCATCACCTTCTGTAGATATGTCTTAAAAGAAAGGATATTTCAAACATATATATTTTTTTAAGGAAAAATTCTTAGCCAATAACTTCAAAGTTATGTTAAGTTACGTACTAAATTATAAAAGAATTTAAAGAATATTTATAAGAGGTGTGACGTGTCATCTTGGTGACAAAGAGGGGGGCGTTATGGCTCGTCATAAACTCGACAGAAAATTTATCAAACACAATAGTTACTTGAAGGTTATTAAAATATCAGCAAAATTTAAACTTTATCTCCAACTGTTCTCGTTTAGTTTCTGCCAATGAACTGACGCATGCGTACATCTCTAGTTAGGGACAAAATTACTCCATAATAGTGGTGTATATAAAGAGAGAAATAGTGACAGGTAAAAAAAAGGGGGGAGGGGAGGGGGGAGTGAGTACATCGAGGGCAACGTAAAGCAACACTGGCAAACGACAATTACCACCAACGTTTACAATGCAATTCAGATTCTCCGAATATCAGCACTCAAACCATTAGACATTATTATCCACAGCGCGAGACAAGAGACGTCTGTTTATCTGAAAAGCATTGAACCGTTTCTACAAACTTTCTGGCTTGCCCGTGCGACTATGTTACGATGAGAACGTGTTTGCCAGTGGCTCGTGGCAGCGTGCCCTGTTCGTCTAATGCATCACTATTGACACCATAACAGAGAGGTGTTGTGGGGGAACAACGCCAAGAGTGGCGTTCCAATGCTTTCACCTTTTTCCGGGTTGGACCGAAAGCATCGCTAGTAGACGCTTTTTAGGAGCACGTGACTCATACTTTGTCTGCAGCAGCGGCAGAGAGGGGAAGAACGCGAGGAACTCTTTGCTCGGAAGCTAAGTTTGGAAGCAATTATAAAAACATGATGAACTCCGTCTAGGTGGCCAAAGGAAAAACAGAAGGGCGGAGACGTAGTCTTCTCTTGTACTCGGATTGAGACACCGTTTGCAAACCTCCCTTCGAGGCAAGTCGATGAACAACGAGAGACTTTATAACCGGGAAGCAACAAAGAAATGAAAGAGGACGTACATTGGGAGAATGTGTGTGTGGTCCGGGCAGACGTCATAGATTTGTATTTCTTTTCTTTTTTTTCTTCTTCCTCCCCTCTCAGTCTGTTGTTTTTATGTATTGCAAGGGTCAGCGGACTTGCAGACGGAGATGACAGCTGAGTGATCGAGATGAGAGACAGTAGCTATTCACTGTAGCCGTTTCCACTTTTATCTGAAAATAGAAATGGCTATTAACTCCTCTCTACAAAGACGCGCATCTCTTCGCTTTCTTTAGGTGAGATCCAGTTGTACCACCTAGGCAGGTTTTATTTTGAATTAACTGAGAGGAGCAGCGAATAATTAAAAAGAATTCAACAAAGCTGACAAATAGACTCAAAAGATTACATAATATGATGACGAGTCCACGCAAATCATCTGGTTACATGATGCATCTCCACAAGGCCACCAGGAAACGGATGATTTTGGAGGTTGTTGTTGTTAATGGGCTCCAGGTATTAGCGGAGGAGATAGTTTCCAGGACATTTCCAGTAATCGCAACATGTTCCAACTTATATAGTAACTTCTCATGAGGGACTGAGTCAAATGCCTTGCTGAAATCCAAATAGACTATGCCGAAATTGTTATCTACAACTAACTCATGAGTAACTGTGTCAGAATAGCTTATCGGGTTAGTTAAACATGATTTTCCCTTAAAACTATTTTGCATGCACTAGAATACCATTTCTATCTAAATATCACTGAAATGCACTCTTAATAGTTGCCTCTAAGATTTCTCTACCACTGAAGTCAGATTGCCCGGTCTATATCTATCGACTTCACTCTTAGAATTTCCTTTATGTATTGGCGATACTTGGCACCTCTCTCTCCAAACCAAAGGAATCTTTCCCCAGTCCAATGATTCTCTCAGAATTAACGTCAGTGGTCCAGTATCCTCTCTGGCACCTCCTTTAAAATTATTGAGTATATACTATCAACTACAGGAACCTTGCTTGCCTTAAGACTCAAAGGATTTTCTAATAAACACAGTCACCTGTAATTCATATATCTCTACCTCATTCGCACAGCCTCTCCTCAGTATGGGATCTTTCGCTATTAAAGATCAATGGGAAGTCCCCATTGAATTTATCAGAAGGGTTATCTAAGATTTTTATTACACCCGGTGCACAATGGTCCAATCTGATTCGTTTTCTTCTTCTTCTTTGTATTCACATACATGAAAAACTCCTTGTCCCCAAAATACTGTACAGCAGTTGACGAATATCCTGATGGACAAATCGATCAAGTAAAACGTGCAATTTACAGATATAATATACACTGAGTAATCACTGAATTATGACCACCTACCTAATACTTCGTAGGTCCTCCTTTTGCCCTCAGTACAGCAGCTATCCAACGTGGCATTGATTCAATAAGATGTCGGAAGCGTTTGGGAGGCATGGCCAACCAAGCTGTGTGTAATGCGGTCAGCAATGCAGGTGTGGAGGTGATTGGTGTATCCAGATGCCTGATATACCTTTCCATAGTGTCCCACAAGCGCTCTATGGGATTGATATCGATAGAGTTCGGAGGCCAACCGATATGCTGAAATTCAGAACTGTTCCTCAAACCATTACTGCACAACAAGTGCCCGATGGCTCTGCGCATTGTCATCTTGGAAGACACCGTCGCCATTCGGAAAAAAGTGTAACATAGCGGTGTGTACACAGTCAGAAAGCAGTTGACGATAGCGGAGACCACTGACACGTTGTTCCACATGCACCAGGGGTCCAAGTTCCTGCCAGTGAAACATGCCCCACACCATACAACCGCTTCCACCGGCCTGCACCTTTGGTACTATGCATGATGGATCAAGAGCCTCACGTTGTTGACGCCAAATCCGTACACGATCATCCACGGTGTGGAGTAAATAACGAGACTTATCCGACCAGCACACCTTCTTCCAGTCTTCTAACGTCCAACTTGCACCAGGCTAGTCTTTTACGCTGATGAACCTTGGTTAGGAGAGGATGCCGGAGGGGTCGTCTGCTGGTATAGCTCATACGTGTGAGCGTGCGACGCATGGTCATGGCAGATATTATTCCGGGTTGGTCCATGTTGTATTGGGTAGTCAACTCTTCTACAGTGCTGCGCCTGTTCGCCTGTACTAGTCGTCGGACCCGGCGCTCACCTCTAACATCAACCTTTCGCTGACCTTTGCAGTTTTGCCGTCGGATCGTTGGTTGACCATTTTAACGCCAGTCTTGGTATACTTTAACTGCAGCGGCTCTCAAACACCCCACCAGTTCGCCGTGCACCCACAACTGCCCTTTCGGAGGTTTATCAAATGTCAAATTATCAAAGTCAATTGGCAATTTATCAAAGTCCGATAAATCCTTCCTTTTACCCATCACGCTAGGAATTTTACTACCCACTCACACCTTATCTATTCTACGCAAGTCGACTAACTGCGCACTGTCGTACCTCATGTGGTCAACGGGTCACATTCAGTTTTCATAGGGGTGGTCATAATTAAGTGATCACTCAGTGTATATACATGGCGCAAATAAGTTTCAGATGCGCCTGAAACCCTATAACAAACAAACATACCTGCAATATCTTTCTGTCGTATCAATCAACTTCACCTTCAGTTTTGGTCGGATTGCGATGGACTCCTTCAAGACAAACACAGCTATCCCCGTTCAAAACCTTGTATCTGAATAGTTCCAGAAACATTCTCCAAATTTCCAGATCTGAATAAAATTGAGTGTATCTGAGACATGTTGTAAACGGCATTTCAGCTTCTAGGTTCTCTACTGACGAATATCCTGATGGAAGAATGGTCATATTAGCATTAGAGCAAGCTTATGTAGCATCTGCCAAGAAAAAAAAAAAAAAAAAAAACCGCTCCCATTTCCCTCTGTTCGTTCTAAATACCTGTCCAGCTCAGCCTTAAATTTATTTAGGCTGTCAACCTCCACAACAAAGGATGGAAGTCTGTTCCACCAACCAACCACCCGTTGGCTAAAGGCAAACTTCAATTTGAATTTATGCCCTCTCAAGTGATTATTCTGAGCAAGAGGAAGAATCCCATCAGCATTGAGCATGCTCAAACCATTCAAGGCTTTCTACACCTCAATCAGATCACCTCTCATGTGCTTAGTCTCCAGACACTGTAATTTGCAAAACTTAAGCCTTTCTTCGTGAGCAACCCTTCCTTCCATTCACTAATCTTGTTGCCCTTCTGTGTACTCGTTCCAGCAGCTCTGCATCCTTCTTAAAATGAGGCCTACAGACCTGTACACAGTACTCAAGGTGTGGCCTGACCATTGCCTTATACAAGGGAATAATCACCTCCCTATCCCTGCTAGAAAAATTCCTGTATATGATTGACAAGACACTATGAGCTACTCTTGCAGACCGTCTGCACTGCTCAGAGAATTTTATATCTGCCTGCACAATTACCCCCAGGTCCTTTTCATTCTCTACCATTGTCAGTGTAGTACCACAGAGTTGATACGTTACTATGGGGTTACTGCTTCCCATATGTAGTACTTTACATTTGTCAATGTTAAACTTCATTTGCCACCTCTCAGCCCATCTGCTCAACTTTCCTAGATCCTGTTGCAGCAGCGTACTGTCATTAGTGTCCTTAACAACCCTGCCAACCTTCATATCGTCTGGAAACTTGGACATTAAGCTTGATATACCATCATCAATATCATTCATAAATACAGAAAACAACAATTTTTTTTTTTTTTTGGTAATTGTTGGCGCATCGGCTTCTGTGACCATAATGCACCTCCCAAGGTTTTTGCAGTACTTTGATCCAAGCCTGAGGCGGGATTCGAACCCGCGACCTTTGGGTTGCCAGGCAGGTGCTTTACCCACCTGGCTAGCCCGGTCGGCGAAAACAACAATGGAGCCAACACTGAACCCTGAGGGACTCCACTAATAACATTAGTCCACGACGAGCAGTGTCCATTGATTACCACTCTCTGTCTGCTTCCCCTCAGCCACCCCTTTATCCACAGCAGCAATTTGCCTCCAGTGCGACGCTGCACCAATTTGTGCAGCTATCTTCCTTGTGCAACATTATCAAAAGCCTCTCTAAGATCCAAGTATATAATATCAAAGTTATTCCCTGCATCCAGTTCTTTTGTGACTGTATCATAGTATCCAATCAAGTTGGTCAGGCAAGACTTCCCCTTAACAAAACCATGCTGTGTCTGAGCTATAACTGAATTCTTGTCTAGATGATCCTGCAGTGGTTCTTTAACCAGTGCCTCCATTAATTTTCCTGGAACAGAAGTTAAACTAACATGTCTGTAATTACTTGTGTCGTCCTTTGATCCTCCTTTGTGAATTGGGGTCACATTTGCACATCTTCAGTCCATGGGTACCTACCCTGAGTCCAAGGAAGCTCTCATAATTATGGCTAAGGGTTTGCTTACTTCCTTTGCTGCCTCCTTCAATATAACTGGATAGATCTCATTCACCCCAGGTGCCTTTTTTATGTCTATCTTCAACAATTTCTCCTCCTCTTTCCTCTCAGTTATTACAAAATCATCTAGCTCGCTGCCAGAGTTTAACTCCTCATGGGTGAATGTAGATGCAAAATATCTGAAGCTAGACGACTGCCTAAGACACTTAGAAAAATCCATACCACGATATGTCCGGGCTGTAATTCAGGCAAAATGTGGCCCTACTTGATATTGAATAAAGGTTCGTACTTTTGTTGGCCAGTGAATAAATTATAGTTCCGTTCCTTACTTTCAGGAGAACACTGAATAGTCAGAATGTCATAAAAAGAACATTTTCCTATTTAAAAAATTTAGTAGGTCCCAATTCTATTGAAACATTTAAAAATCTGTTAATTTTAATGGATATTTACGAAGTTCAGCAAAAACCTCAATGGCATCATGGAATTGCATATAAAAAAAAAGTACTACGCTAAATTCGAACCACCTGGCGCTCATTTCTAGCTGTTCAGTGACCTTTAAGTCATTCCGTAATGCGTCTTTCCTTGGATGATACATCAGAGTCACAAGCTGTAATACGGATTTCTCACTTCGTCATCCATTGCTCTGGAAACTGCACATCAATTCCGAAGTGCCGTGTCAGTTCCTATCAAAGTAGAACCTCTCCAACTCTACCTCCCAAGTAGCTGTCCAAGGATCCTACTCTAATGAATTGCATGCGCAAAAAAGTGATCGTATTAACGTGACACATTTCAATACGCACATTGGAATGATGCAAGTTAAGAGAACGTGTAATTTCTGCTGTCGAATTTGTTTTTTTATATTTTAAATAAGAACTTCAAGTGTACTGCGTGTTAATTAAAATTAATTAATACATTTGAAAGTATAGGGTGATCATTTTAAATAAAAACTCACGAAAATGGAAATAACTTCGAGTAAAAGAGTGCTAGAGACACGCAGTTTACGAGTAACATTCTTTATTTTGGGAATGGTGTATCACCATCAACCGACAACCTGTAAAATACGTATGCGCAAACGCAGTGCAAAAAGTAAACGAACACGTGACCTTCAGCATAAGGGAGAGCATTAAATTAGACGGAACTATTCACCCTTGCTGCCAGGTAAGATTGTCAACGTTTTAAAGAGTCCGGCCTTAAACTGAAACGTCAGTAAATGAGCTCTCGTTATGTCAGAAAGGACAAGGACAGTTAGATGGACCATAGAGTTGGAAATATTTAACTCGAAGACACAGACCCGAGTCCTGAACATTGACGTCCTTCTCCTTGCCGAACACACAAGCAGGGTAGCTAAGACTGTCGTTATCTGAACTCCGAGATAAGCAGCCTTGTCCCCGCGACGCGTTTAAACTGATAAACATTTACCCCAACCCAGAAAAATATTTTTACACAATGACTTGACCTCTATTGTCATCCGACTGATCTCCGTGATCGGACGCCATTGTGTCGCTACAAATACCACGAGACTAAATCAAACACGAGAAAAGCAACCTGTTTGGCAGAGAGTACAAGATAACCAGAGATTTAAGGGAAAATGATAAAAGCTAAAGAATAAAAACCAAACAACAAAAAAAAAGGGAAAAGAAAACATACGCGCTGGCTCACAGGAACTTTCGGAGGGCTTGTTAACTCGCAGTAGGGGGTCACGGAAACGCTCTCCCGTCACTAGAACGATTGCCCGAGACAGTCGCAGCATTGTCTGTCCGGCAAGTAGTTGCATACATCACTGTGGCTAAAGAACCCGATGGTTATCGGGGGCCTTTTTTAAGTTGGAAAATAATAAAGAAATTCTGAACGAGCGCACTTAAAGGAATGACCACGAGAGTTGAATATTAAGAGGTAATTACAAGCTGGAAAGTAGGGGAGCATTCTTTATTTGTTTCCCTAATGTACAGATTAACATGATTCTAATTAGTGGGCTGTTTGGTTGGTCCTCTTAAGCGGGCTTAATTATTTCGTGTTAGGCCTGTTCACGTGATGATGTTCACTATATCGCCGTGGGAATCCGAATTAGTAAATATTTGGGTGGATTACAAATTTATAGATTAATCCTTGCGAGTAGAAATGCAACCCCTCTTTGCGATGGTAAAATGTATCTAGTGCTTGATAGATGTTTGAGAAAGTTTATGATAGAATTTCGGAACTTTAGGTCTCAATGGGTGCCTATCAGTTATATACGTATATATACGTATGAACTCCAATATGAATAAAGAGATAAATTAAGTTGAAAATCAGAGCGATGCACCAATAAACATGGAATACTTCGACCTAAGTTGGTTTCCAAGATGGCTCTAAGATTTATTGTCATAAATATGCGAGAATCGTTGTTTAAAGACGATTTGGATTTTGGACATTAACTCTATAGTTTTGCCAGACTTTTACCTCTCCTAAAATAGTATCTCGCGAAGTCCACGGTTGTAGAGAAACTTCTTCAAGTGGAATGTTTCCATTTACAGCGAGTTTCCTCAGCCTACAAGTTATATTTTGGTAGGAATTTTTTCTCGCCATAAAGTGCGGTTCAAGGTGTCTTGGTCAGTTAAACCTCGGGCTGTCATGCACTCCCGTACTCCATCCATCCATGTCCTCCTAGGTCTTTCTCTTCTCCCTGAAGGTATCCATTCCAGGATAGCCTTTGGATATCTGGTTTCATACATCCGTTTTACATGTCCATACCATGTTAAACGCTTTTCTTTGGTAATATCAATAATATTATTTTTCACTTCGGGAAAAAGAGAAAAAGTAGAGAAACTCTGAAAGATTGTCAAACTATGGACCGATGGCGTGGATTATGATCAAGGAAGTCGACATTGGATTGATTTTTAATGTGCTAGAGGAGGGGGAAAGAAGTGCCCAAGAGAGGGAAGATTCCGAATACGTGATAGAGGTATTGGAAGACGTAACAGATTAGCTTGACTAGCAACAACAACTGCGGGATTTCTATTTGTCCGATTTTAATGAAATTTTAAGAAACTTGGCCGTATATTTCCAAAAGAGCCAAATATAAAATTTTATAAAAATCCATCCAATAGGAGTCGAGTTATTACATGAGGACGGACAAACAGACAGACGCAGTTGCAAATCTAAGAATGACGATTATGACTCATATCCACACCTCGTGATGTTTATCAATAAAGATAAAAACATATCCGTTTCTGTTCTTTGTCAAGAGAATAGATTTTAATGATTTTCCTTTGTAACCTGGGAGGTTTTCAGTAAAAAAAGAAACAAATAGTGCCATTGAGATACTTTTTCTTTATACGCTATCAGTTTGTACTCTCTTTTTGTCGGATAACAAAAAAAACTTATAATAACGCCACACCAATAAAAAGAGAGATAATAGAAGCGTAAACAATCGAGCGAAAGAACCGGAGACCATAAAAATGTGCGAATGTACAAAAGTACCACGAATTCCAAGTCGGAGGATAAAACAGGATTGTGTGCAAACTTTTCCTTCGCTCTTTCGAGTCACGCTATTCGCCCATCCAACAACAATAACCCACCTATCAACAGTTACTAAGGAAACCTTTTAATGGCCCAGAACTCTCTTGTAGTTTTGAATCTGTGAAACGTGAACGTACGAAAGAAGAAATTGTCGCAATGGTCTTTGTGAGTTAGTGGAAATGTGGGTGTACGCTATTCATTCCGTGTCCGCGGCCGCTATTGAAATCTAAAGACCGTAGTAAAGTCACGTCAGGGAAATTTTAACGCCCGGATGCCTTCGTTTCTACTACTAAATATGATGTTCACCGTCATTATCTGTAACTTGGGCAAAAAAAATGATAAAACTTTTTTTTGACGATGGTATGCAAATATTAAAAAACAGTATGCACTGGAGGATATTCTTAGATCGCCCGAAATTAACTTTATCTGAGGAAAAGATGAGATTACTTAAAAGTTCTGTGGCCTAAGATTAGAGAACACGTTCAGATGCATCGTAGTGTTGTTTCTTTTGTATTTAGAACATTTCATTTGATTTAATGAAATACAATTCATCCTTGCCTAGAGTATTTGAGTTAGGGATTTGAAACTTGGCTCGAAATTTCATCCTTCTTTGAGGACTACACATTTTTCCCCATCTGTGGATAAGCTCTTCAACAGAAACCCTCATTTTGAGCAGAAAAACAGGCCTTCACTTCATTAATTACTTCCTCAGCAGTCTGAAATCTGCAGTCCCGTAATGGTTGTTCCATTTTAGGGAAGAGGAAGAAGTCTGAGAGATCGGGAGAAGAAAATGTGGGTGCAGCCTTGTGAGCGGGATCATTGTCGGCTAGGAGACCGAGGCCTTTTGATAGGTTCTCCTTAACTTTCCCAGGAGGTTTCTGTGGTACTCCCCAGTGATGAGGCTGTCTTTTGGGAGGGAATCCCTAAGGATGATATGTTTAGAATTCTAGAAGGCTGGCAATAGAAACTGCTTTTTCGGGAGTTGATAAAATGAATCTATTCATTATAAGCTGTTTTGTTTCTGAGTCAGAATTCGGTAAAAACATCAATATTTCTCTACAAATATCCATCAATTGCACGGAGTAATGTTTCCTCTGGGCTTTCGAGGTGGTGTTAACAATCTGGGACACCCATCGGGCTGCCACCTCATACCTATGCAGGAACTCGTGCATTATGGTCCACTTCATTCTATAATCACCCTTCTATCTTCAAGGACTAGCTGTTCCACTTTAGCCACAATGGCAGAATCTATGGCTTGAGATGCATCTTCCTTCTCCTGGATCATCGTTCACTCTCCTTCCCAAAGTTTCAGTCTTATATGATGGCCATCTTCCATCTCCTCATTGTTTTACCTCTTTGCCTTTAAAAATTAAGAAATTTTATAACGGATCTCAGCCTTCTCCAGTAAACCACCTCTCCTTGTATTCATGACCTAGTTCATTAATAGATCTAGAACAACAAATATATATTATCTATCCAATCAGCAGAAATAAATTCTGATTTATAATGATACCAGTACACAATTTTGACATACACTATCCAACCAAAGATCAGGACATTTTGATTGTCTGTACTTACATATAACAGCGTCCTCTAGGTATTTTGCGATTATTCGAAGTTACGCATACATACATAAGTTGTATTTTCATTACTGGGCTGCTAAGAACCTTCTGTAAACGGGATTCTCATCTTAACTAAAAGAGCTGTGCGGTGTTCATATCCAAGGTGAAGTAGACGACATCGTTTTGTCGAAGTACCGCAGGATCACTTGAAGTGGTGCAGTCCAGTCGAAAATTATAATCGTCTTTGCTATTCGCGGGTCATCGTCTGAAATAAACGGAGGTGTACGGTTCGGTTGGTTTCCTGAGTGATAATCTCCATCCATCCAGTAATTAGAAGTAAAAGTTCATTTGGACCTCGACCTTTGTGGTGGGCATCTGTTCTCCTGGTCGGAGTGAATTACTTAGCACGAATCTATTACGGTATCCTAAAATTATTTCGCTCGTAATAAAGACGGAAGAGCGAAGTTCAAACACACACACACACACTACGTCTAATTCCATGTCATTAGTGATCTGTCCTCATTGCAGCTGGCGAAGGTTTGTGGGTCCGCGTGCAGATAACTTGCACAGTGAGCGAAAGATGTGTGCGCTTTTAGTCCGGTGATATTTCTATTAATACTTCAAAGGAAAATGTATACTCGTGGCTGTGGTGAAAATATTCTAATAGCTTTGGTGTTTGGGTCTTTGAAACAGAGTTTTTTATGGGTACTCCTGAGGGAAATCCATCATTGACTTTTGTTTTAAGATATATTAATAGTTAATCTAGTTTCATTCTGTACCTACCATCCACTACTATTTACTTTGTTATGAGGGTCAGGGGCGGATCGTCCATAGAAACAAAGACAGTCGTACCGCTCGTTCAGAGCCAGCACCAATAAAACACTCGCCGCGACAGCATCCAGCAGAGTTTTACTCTATTCAAACAGTATCAACGTAATTAAAATGGCAACATGAAATATAAAGGCGTACCACATCGAGGTCCCGATGACACTAACCAACGCACTATGTCTGCAGCGGACAGGTGAAAATGGAGATAAGGGGCGGACAGTTCCCCAGAGGGATAATTTCAGCCATCAGGTGGTGGCTAGTAACAGCTTCGCTTCGATGAATTACGCAACAGGTATCTCTGCGGGAGATTCTAGGGAAAGAGAAAAATCCTTGTTGGATAGATTTATAGTGAGGGTGATTTTAATTTACGGATGGAGTAGTTCCCAATAATGAGTGTAATGGTCCAGATCCCGATGTCCATTCTTCTCCACACTTTGGATATTTATAGAGAATAACAAAAAAGCTTATATGTCTGCATTGCCATTAGTTTGATGCAACTCCGGCCATCATTGAATCGAGTTCCTCCCCATCCCTCCCAACGAAAGAAAGTAAGTTAGTTAACTTTCCAAAATGGAGTGTTTCTCATCTAATATATTGGATGCATACCCTAAATTTATTCTCTAAAAGCCGTTTTTATTCTCAATCCATTTTTAAATTTATCCACCCGTGTCCAGTTTTGTTTTTAGAAGCCTCTTCTGTAAAAGAACCCAACCACTGCAGCTTTTCTTATCGATAAAGAGTGGTAGATGGGGTCAACTAATACAGTGTTGGTTTCTTTCGCCTTATCAAGAAGAATATTTTAAATAATTTATCATAGTACTCGTTTTAAGTTGGCATTAACTTAATGAAAATTAAATATGTTATAAAGTTGATTAATGGTTTGATTGATACTCGCAATTTATAGGGCTGTACTGAAAGGAGAATCCTCTTTTGTGATAAGTTATTATTAGAACTATATCAAATAAATTACATCCCCAAAACTTCCTTTTATCGAGCCAATTGACCCGATATGAAATGGCTGTAAGAAGACTAAGGCAAGACCTACCAGGTAAAAAGCCATTGTGATGTTTATTAAAGGATTATTGTTAATACCAGAAGATAAATCATCATATCTCATTATTTTTTTTTGAAATTTTGCAAACAGGCCGATATTATTGACAAGGCCTTTCAGATTGTTGTGATTATGCGGTACATCTAGTGTAATGGCAGGGGTCGTCCAAGATTGATTCCTTTCTTGAAAATGATGAAAAGAGGAAGAGTAATAGTGGCGGAAAAATTCTTTTATGCACACTCTCGATTATCCAGGTTGCCTATTAACTGTGGACTGTAACGTAACATTACAATGGTGGTTTGCATTGTAAATTTACAGTAGACAAGACGCTTGCATTTCTCAGAAAGCTCATCCTGCCTATTAGATCACTAAATAGTTGTTATACTTCAGTAATCGTTCAGTTTTACTGCGGTTAATTTTAACATTCTTCTCCAAGCTTTTCTTTTTCCACTTTGGTCGTGTATGTCCATTATGTTTATGAATCATTGAAAGAATGATTCATAAAAATGATGGACCACACCATATAGAAAAGACCTAGGTTCGAATCCCGTTCAGACAGACGTTATTTTTATGCACTTTTTTTTTTTTTTTTACCATGGCTGAGTTAGGCGGTTTCCAGAGAAGGGGAGTGAGTAATGGTGCTGAAGGGCCAACTTACTTACTCATACACGTAATGTTCACCGATTTAACAAGAGCATTGGATTCTGCGAATTATTTTCTTCTTTAAATTTAGTGCACATACAGCAGACGTATTCAACTGGTTAGCACGAGAGGATATTAACGTTATAAATTCCTGGTAAAACAATGCTCAGTGTTTTTGTTGGTCTTAAGAAGTGGAGTCCCTCGGGGCTCTGCTCTCGCCCCCACTACTGTAATTTCATTAACTTTAATGATTTATTTTTACCCTCGAGCATCCATGTGTAAAATCAGGACACTTAAATGTCACGCACCCATTTAGCTTTGCAAAACACGTTAGCTACAAGTCCATCTTTGGATAATGAGCAATATTTAAAAATAAATTCTTCCAAATATCAAATTTGAAGGTTCTCAGAACAAGCGTAGTCCCAGCAACTATTACATTAATTAAAGCCTTTTCTCTGGAGGCTGATAACTGTGGTAGTTTGGAAGTCGCATTTTCCACTAATGGAAGAATCCTTTAGTACATTAATAGTTTTATTCCTAACATGTAGGTTAGTGCAAATGCATCATTTTAACATAGCTATCTACCAAAATAGTTAAATTAATTAATTAAATTAACATCGTTTTGGTTATATCTCATATTGTGAATGCCTTCACAACGAGTTGCCATGGTATTGTACTACATAGAATAAATAACACTTCACCATTGGAGAAGACTATTGTTATTTATTCTCAGGGGCCGTTTTGAAATATGGTATAGGATAAAGTTCTCGGTTATCCTCATATTATCCCTATTAGACTTAGAAAAGAGATAAAGATGTAGGAAGGTGATAGTAGGAGAGGTAGAGGAAGGAAATACCGTAGAATGAAGAAAGGGGCAGTTGCTCCTTCAACTCACACTCAAAGCTCATAATTCCTCGAATAGGCAACGCTTCCCCAGTAGAGAAGATTGTTGTTACCTATTCGAGGAAACTCAGTGGCCATCACCCCCCCACCCCCCAGACGGCATCGTTTCCAAACTTGTTGGCTTCTCTTCGGTGGGTGGGCAGGTACCCTGGTGTTGCAATAGTGACAACCCAGTTGTGAGGTATAACTTCACAATATGAAAGATGCCTGATGATGTGCAGTGATAAATACTATAAAATATTTAAGGGCAAAGGCCTCATGCTACGAGGTAGAATGACTAACATATAGGCTAGTGCAAATGCATCGTTTTAACATAGCTATCTACCAAAATAGATATAACCAAAACGACGCCAATTAATTTAACTATTTTGGTAGATAGCTATGTTAAAATGATGCATTTGCACTAACCTACATATTAATCATTCTACCTCGTATCATGAGGCCTTTGCCCTTAAATATTTTTTAGTTTTATTCCTTGAGGCTATCAAAATTTAGATCTGCTATCCGGATTCGTATTTCCTATCTTATAGCATACCTACAGTAGTGCTCAAAAAGTTGCGCCACCTCATTTTTTAGGTAGTTTGTCGTTATACTGGCAAATAATCTTTTACTTTTATTCCTTGTGGATAAATATACAGTGAAATAAGTACTATTCCCCAAAATAACGGCATGTTACTTATGGTTCATATAATAACAGTGATTTTTTTTTTCATTACTTTGGTCATACTAGGACCACAGACAGCTATAAAACCAAAAAATGCACATAACATTTTGTTAGGCCCGTCCCTTGCTTTGATGACCCCTGCGCATCATCGTTGTTGTTCTGAATGTATTCCTTGGAAATCGCATGGTACGAAGCGCCTCCGTAGCCAGGTGGGAAGGAGCAGCAGTGCGTAGCACACGCTTCTTGATTAGACCGGGGTTCGAGCCCATGACCACCAAATACGGAGGATGCGGAAAGGTCAGGGAATGACCACCGCATATTCCCGGAGCAATATGGCCTTAGTTGCTAATGCTCCTAAAAACCAAATAACAAACAAACAAGCATGGTACGAAACATGGAATAATGTGTCCTGTGGCTCTCTGCTTTAGGCCTATCATATGTTATGGCTAGAACTAGCTATACCCTTTGAGAAAATTTCCCAATTGCTAGCAGAGTTTCTCTAGCTGTCTTTTTATTATTTTCCGGAACAAAGGACACAATTGTGCGAACGTGCAAATTGTTAATCAGAAAAAAATGCGTTATCAACTTAGGCAACTGTTTGTTTAACACTTAACATCTTCCTGTGGCTCCATCTATGAAGTGAATTTTGAACTATTCTCGTTTGTAGTACAAACTGGCTCGTTCCATAAAATAAAATTATTCGGAATTTTTAAAATTTATCATCTTTCTGCACACCTGTGAAGAAATATCTTCAAATTGAGACCACTTTCAGCCATATCAGTTAGGCCTATTGTTCACAATGACCGTCTCAAGAAACGCTTCCATATTAATATATAGATAATCTTTTTAACCTCTGTATTAAATTACTGATTTTTTTTTTAATATCCTTTGAATTTATTGAGCAGTATTAAGATTGTGATCCGTAGGAAAATTCTTCCTGACACCGATTAAAAAGTTAAGCGGAAATTTTGATAGAAAATACTGAAATTTGAGAACTGTGTACTAATAAAAGTGAGTATTTGCTAACAGCATCTTCCAGGTGCATTTTAGGTTGTATTTTTATATTCACGTATGCAGTGTTGTTATAAAAAAAAATTCATATACGCTTGGTATTAATAGAAAATACCTGAAAACTGCCGTTAGCTAATACACCCAGTTCTCTAATTTTGTATTTTCTGTTAACATTTCTGCTCGGTGTCAGGAAAAATTTTGTTACAGTTCATTTGTGTAAAGAAAATATGTGAGAGGAACAAGGAACTACCCTCTCCCGGGCGGGGATAGTTCCTCAGAAAATTCCTTGAAAGTTCATTACACCCTAAAAACGGGTGTATTGAAGATTCAAGGAACTCGTGTCATGGTCTGTACCTGTGTGTGTGCGCTACGGTCGATTTTGGGTTGGTGAGGGGAAACCGGAGTACCCGGAGAAAACCTCACTCCACGGCCTGAGATCGACTAACTCAGCACCGAGTGAGAAGAGGCAGGAAAAACTTCCTAACGCCTTCGGCTGGATTCGAACCCAGCTCCTTCCACTCGGCGAACAAGCACGCTACAACTGTGCCACCGTGGACCGTACGTACGCTCATTAATAGACCGGTTTTATACCGAAGCCTCGCGATATTGCGCTGTATCTTGTACATTTTTAAGAAATGGATGTCGCCCATTTCTTGAAATAAGCATAGATGTATACGCACACTTCACTGCTTCTTGTAATAAGGAAAATATGTACAGTTTTCCAACAAGATGTACAATTTCAATTGATTTAGTAAAACTCAGTAAAGTGTATTGATGTCTAATGGCACCAGGGGTTCCCCCCCCATCTCCGTGTTGCTTTCATTATAGGTGTACCAATTCACTGGGAAGGCCAGAGATTTATAACTGTAATGTTGTGTATCGTTGTTCATTTAGCCGCTGAAACCCTACTGAGGCAGACCAGGTACACAGTATGAAGCTTTACTCTGGCAGGCCCTGCCACCTAGTTTCCTGAGATTTCAGCGGCTAGGGCCTATGTAAAAAAACATAATAATGCAACACGCGGCGATTTTCGGGGTAAGACGACCCCAGAGAAGGTCAGTAGGACATGCCCCACCAGGAGAAAAAGAGGAGTGGGCGAGGGGGAGAGAAAAACAGCAGAGCCGTCCCCTCTCTCCCCCGCCCAGGAATTGGGGTAAAAGCCCTGTGCAAGTGACCACACGTGTAGGATCGCCTTATGGCGTCGGCAGCAAAGCTGCGTGTAGTCCCAGTAGTCGAAGTGTCCAATCCGTGAAAGTTCGTCATTCCTGGGACAGCCACCGACCTGTCTAGTAGTTAGTATATCCATTATTGTGCAGGCGATGCACGAGCGGGTATCCTCACACGCGTCAGTCATATTTCCGCGTCTCTATCAGGTAGGTCGTTGCACTAAGAGTCCGCGAGGTTCCTCCTTATTGAAGTTTCTTATATTCAGAAGTTGTGTTTTGCGCTGGAGGGGGAAAGCAGCTCTTGCACGAGTTTCTTCTTTATTATTGTGGTTCCCTGTGAACAGCTTGTTGTTATTTGGTTTTTAGGAGCATTAGCAACTAAGGCCATATTGCTCCGGGAGATGCGGTGGTCATTTCCTGACCTTTTCGCATCTTCCGTATTTGGTGGTGACGGGCTCGAACCCCGGTCTAATCAAGAAGCGTGTGCTACGCACCGCTGCTCCTTCCCACCTGGCTACGGCTGTGAACAGCAATTTGTGTTCTGCGCCGGGTAAACAACTCCTGCGCGAATTTGATTAGTGCCTTGTACTCCTCGCATGAATCTAGTAGGTGCGACTCGAGATGTCTTGGGAAGTACGTGGTTGCTGTCATAAGTCTGCAGCGTAGATCTTCATAGTTGGTACATTCATTATGTGTCCAGGTTTCTGGGTCCTCTAGGATCCTGAAAGATGCTAATTTCGCGTTGAACGCACCGTGGCTTGTCAACAAATAGGTTGTGAAGAGGCTGGGGGCTTGGGGTATACCCTGTGTATGGTGGGCAGTCCATCGATCCTGCCATGCCTTTGTAGTCTGAGTTTTTCTGATTCGCAGCTGTGTTTACTGTAAAGCCAAGGAAGGTGTAGGGTTGTCCTTTTGCAATGCTGTGAGTGATGTTGCAGCGAACAGCCTCTAAGTCCAGGGGGAGGGGTCCCTGTTAATACCTGTAGGGCGGGAGTGATGGTGGTACAGCAGGCACGGGTAATGGTTAGCAGTACTGTCCGTCGATTTACGGCTTTTTGAAACCAGGCTGGAGAGGCGTAAGTTATTGCTGGTAGGAAGGTTGTTTTATAATACAGTGACAGGGTGCGTTTGTTGAGCCCCCCCAATCCCGTCTTGTGATTCTGGCCATTAGTGTAGCGTATTTCTTAATCTTTGCTCTGATGTATGTCAGGTGGTACTTGAATGATAATTTAGAGTCAAGTATAAGGCCGAGGTGTTTTAGTTGGCCTGCGTAGGTCTAGTGTTCCTTTGAGCAAAATCGAGGAAGTTTTGGTCGGTGATGTCTGTGTCCACTCCTGAAGTATCCTCAGGGCCTGGTTCGCCTTGTTCTCCATTGGGCTCTGCTGTCTGCAGCGACCGTCAAGATTAAGTCATCCGCGAAGGCCTGGGAGTGGACTTCGCCTAGGTCCATGGCCAGGAACTCATCAAGGACCATGTTCCACAGGAAACTGAGCAAAAAGTAGTGAGTTTTAATAGTAGAAGGGATTTTAAATGCTCCATATTTAATTTTATTTCTGGCTGATGCCCTCGAATTTTTCCCTAACCACGCGGGTGCTATGTTATACAGCTCTGCTGTAAATTATAATGGAAAAATGCTAATTTGGCATAACCCCATCATTTGTCCATTTTTTTTTCAAGGTGTCAGGAATTTACTCATGTCTTCGTGGCGTTAAGAGAAATTTTGAGGCTCGAAATACCACACAAACTACCCTCTTGTTGTGGGGTTGTGATTAACTAATTGCTGTACTTTGATTTTTCACGATTCCTCCTCCCCTCCCCTCGAAGTTATCCAGCATAGGGGAATTTATCCTTTGAAGAATCCTCCTCGTTTTAAATTAATTAAGTACTTCCTCTGGTGGATAAAAAAAATCCGTGTACATATATACAGGGTGGCCATAATTAAAGTATCCCTATTTAGAGCTCCCTGTAGCTCTAAGTAATAAGCGAAATGCCACCAAAATTAGTAAGTGAACTATTCGAGGCATGGGAAGAAGGATCCCGTGAAAAAAAAAAAAAAAAATTAGTTGCGAAATCTGCCGATAGGGGATAATATGGCCCTGTACAAGAGGAAAGACATGACAAAGTACCAACAAATAACTAAGACAAACCTTAATGAAATTACAAATTTTTATTTGTGCTCTTTGCAAAAAAAAACTGAATTGTACTAAAATTTAAAATCCAAACTAAAAAAATAAGACTGCAGAAAATTTGCATGAATCTGAGTTCATTTAATTTTCCCAACAGCAGAGAGCTATAAAGGCACAACGCGAAAATAAAATCGAAGCGTATTCTGCAAGTTTACTGTTCACATTATTCCTCAACTGCAGCAAAGAGGATGCCTAGATGAGAGAATTTTATGCAAGATGGGTACAACAGCTTCTCCGGCATCACTTTACCGCAGAAAGAGTTATTAGTCGTTTGTTTCCCATTGCATAGCCACCACGTTCACCTGACCTTACACCGTGTGAATTTTGGCTGTGGGGTCACCTCAAGGTCAATGTCTATCAAGGAAGTGTCTCTAATCAGGCTGCCTTAAGGAACAACGTAAAGCAACATCTCGGGAGTAATGTTGCATTCCGCAGTGGAACATACTGTGCATCGAATGCAGTTTCTGGTCCAGAACAATGGTAATCACATCGAAACCCAACTCGACCATTGGGAGTAAACTGTGAGTGAGTTTGGAGCTGTGCAACCATTTCCTCTTTGTTTTTTTTTTTTTTGTTTTTTTTCACGGGATCCATCTCCCCATGCCTCGAATAGTTCACTTACTAATTTTGGTCGCATTTCGCTTATTACTTAGAACTACAGAGAGTTCTGAATAGGGATACTTAAATTATGACCACCCTGTATATAATTGAAAGAAACTTTACACCCAGTGATCACTGTCAATTATGACCGATTACCTAATACAGTGTTTAATTCCCGCTACACGCAATTAAGTGGACACATTACGTAAATAAAGTGCTAATAGATTTTACAGTTATTATATACAAGCTGCAACACATTGAGACAGTCTGCAAGTTAACTGGATTTGCGTTTTTCTTCTCTGTAGGCAGAATCTCTGAACCACAGATCCAAGCCGATGGTGCAGGTTAAAACAGAGAAATGGACGGTTTCTGAGGGCCCTACTAGGGATTTTCCAAGTATTAACGAAGTGGAGAGAAGCGGAGCACAAATTAAGCGCCATTGTGAGTTTCCTAACGTATGCCAGGTGCTGGGCTGGACTGTACAGTTATTATAGTATTACTACCCTATGCAGAGCTGTGATTTTTATGTTGTATAGGGTAGGTTGCTGCTATTAACCAATAGAGGACAGTTGCGTGTCCATACGCCCCACAGGTGTTCAACTGGATTGAGATCAGGCGAATTTAGAGGCCACTCAAGATGGCCCAACCCACACTGGACCAGCGTGGCAGATTATGGTGCATTTTCGCTCAACAAGAATTGTTGAGGCGGCTTACATCCTGCAGTGGGTTGATGATGGGTGATACCTTCATTCTGTTCTTCAAACCATTTGTACACAGTGTTGACCCGATGACACAGCGCATTATCTTTTTGGAAGATCCAGTTTCTGTAGGGACAAAAATGCAACATGGCAGGGTGGAGCTGTCGGTAGATCTCACCAGTGAAACGTTGGTCCTGCAAGAAAAACATGACCACATTAAGCAACCACCGCCACCTGCGTGGACAGTGGGCACCAATCAACGTGTTGTTGACACCACAGCATTCGCCGTCAGCGGTGAGGAGAGGGTGTCTCTTGGGTCGTCTGTTGCGCATCATCGTTTGGGATGTTGTTCTTGCATTCCCCATATTGTACTGCAATGTCAACTTTCGCAAAGCCATACAACGCGCTGCACCACCTTCGGTGATCCTTTACAGTTCTGTAAGCAGGAGGTGGTTTGAGCACCCGACGCACGAGATCCCACAATGATTTCCTTTTGAAATTCCATGATATCTTTACCGCTTAGACTTGCACAACCACTGCTTCAGCGTACGAAGCTATTCGGAATTGTCCATTACGGATGGGATGGTCACTGATTGTAGTTTTTGGGAACCGAAAATTTGGTTTACTAATAAATAGAATCTACAAGGACGTTATACAAATAAAGTGACGTCGGTGAATCTGCTCACTGGCTATGGACACACGATTGGATTGTGTGGTATATTGGTTAATTTTTGCATTAAAAAGGAAGGTGGAATAAGGTAGCATATAATACTTTTTATTATTTATTCAATTGACAGTTTAAAAATGAAAAAGGTCCTTCGTGCTGGGTGTCTCAGAGCGGAGTATTGACGACAGCATAGTACTGAGAAGCGAAAAGATTGCATTGGGGCAGGCTTCCCAACTCAATTTTTACTTGCACCGCATGCAAGAGAGTGTGGGTTCTAGTTAGTACTGTTGTGCCTCAGTTGTTTGTTGGAAGACAGTCGCTCTGTAGGTCTTACTGGAGTATAATTTTTCACAGATTACTTGAAACTGGTTCAGCGGGAACATCCTGTTAAAGCTTTTCGAGGACATTAGGTTGGACCGGAGTGGTTTTATTTGTCATATCTATCTGTCAGCAACTTGGCCAGGATATGAATAGTTGTCCTGATAACAATAAACTTCCAAGGTGTCCACTCCATCTTTGCATACAGATTGCCTCTTGATACAGTGAATATTCAATGCTTAGGAAGGTTTTGACGTAAGTTTCTGGAGTTGATGACCGAAGCATTGCACCGAACAATGTATTCTTTCGCCAGATGGCGGCAAGAGTCTTCTTCTTTGTGGTAGTAAAATGCTCCGTGAAAAATAACTTGTTGTCCGAGGTAATTCCCAGATCTTTGTGATGTTCAACTTTCTGTATGGGTTGACCATCGAAGAATATAGTCATGTTTTGAGAGGGTTTATTTCAAGACCAATTGAAGCCAGGAAGTTAGCTAGGTTAGTTAACTGTTGTGTGGCTAGAACATTTTTATGTTATTGCAGGCTGAGAGGAACGGATCAATGGCTGAAGGGAGAAAAAAGTGCCGCAGAGGGAACTCCTCTATTTAGTGTGAGCCTCTCTGTTAGTAATTCCTGTACTGCGGCAATGAGACTCAAGGGAGTGGAAGAGGGGTTGAATTGCTTTCCTGTCAAGAGCAGCTTGGATCCTACGACTTGTTTCTAATAGGTTTGTTATAGTTGATCTGTTTTTGATGACTGAGTGAATATAGGATGGACATTGGCCAAAACGTTGATTATGCATTTCTCAAAGATTTTTAATAAGTTGCATCCAATGGAAACAGGCCTGTAGTCTCTATTGGTTTTGTGTGGTACGTTTTCCAGGCTTCAGGGAGGGATTCTATTGAAAGTATGGCCTACATATCTTAATGATGAAAAGGGGGAAGTTATCTGGGCCTGTGGTGCACTTGTTTAGTAGGCTTCTGATGACTGCTGTAATTTCATGGCTAGGGATGGATTGGTTTTTAGGGTCTACAGATTGTCTTGTCCTAGGTGGGAAATCACTACAATCTGCCCATTCTTTTAAAGCCTCCCAAGTCATATAGAAATATTTTTTCGAAGATTATCTTGTCATGGGCTTGTTGCTTGTCATTGAAATACGGTTTCATTTGGGTGGAGAACCAGAGCCTGGTCCATTTCCAGATTTTTATCTTTCTTGGCGTCCCCTAACCTGTGATGTAGTCTATTGCTTGAGAGGGAGGAAGTTTGTAGATTGCATTCCAGTCATTTGTTTTGAGCTTCTTAAGGATTATTTCTTCCTGTAAGAACTTGGTGGAGAAGACGAGTTTTGTGGTTCTTTTTATCCTGGTTAGTATTCTTAGGCGGGGGAGCAAACAATTTGGTAAGAGGATGGTGATCCGAATTGAAACTTCCAGATTTCTGCAGGAGGGTAGCGTTACTTATATCCAATTCTGTTTTTGCCTCTGCATACCGTGGGAAGGGCATATTAAAGTTCCCCTGTGATGATAGTGCAGGGTCAGCCATGCGTGTAGCTCCGTTATAGATTAAGCAGACTTGGATGCTTAAAAGATGACTGTGGCAAGTAACACTCACGTCTTCAAAGATTGTGATGTAGAGTGTGTGTTTAGCGTCAAACGGCACCAGGGATTTCCCCCATCTCGTGTAGACCTTTGTGGGAAAGGATAACCACCACCACCGAGTTTATGGTAGACGATGTTTCCGCTAAGGAAGTTCAGTTGCTTGTCTGTGGTAACCAGGTTTCTGTTAGACAGACAAATGTGAAGTTCTGTAGTGTGTGTAATTTATTTGCAATGGTCCGGGCGTTTTGAGTGAAGAGGAACATACTTTCCAAACGAATCGAATGGTCCTACTCATTTACGTCAATTGGATGGATTTAACCTATGCAATTTTTTTATCTCTGGGGTCATCTCAAGAAGAAAGGTTGGAACACGTTTTTCGCAGCATCACTGAGTTCCATGGTTGTATGAGAGAAAGGACTTAATTGGCATGGACTCTGCGGAATAGCTTTGGCTCCAACATTAATAGAAGCTGGTGGTATCTTACGTGCATTCACCCCCCCCCCCCCCGGAGTAGGCCACTTAGCTTGCTGTGGCTGACTGGATAGGTTTGGCCATCCAACCTTAGTGGTTCTCTTCACTCTGAAAACAGGAGCATATAGCTTGTTTGTATCTTAAGAAGAAATTCTGACACTATCTAAACTCTTTCTTACATATTTATTGTCTGTAGAGGTTGATATTTCATAGGATATTATCCATAACGACAAGCAGATACCAGGGTTAGTTAGGGAAGGACGCTAATTGTTTTTTTCATTAAGATTATTATTATATTAATACCACTCTTTTACCACGTGAAATCAATAATTTAATCTATACGTTCAGGGTACCAGACCATGCTGCTGACACTCCTTCTACCGATGCTACCAGAACCTGATGCACATACGTGGTATCGGTAAGATACCCGAAATGTCACCTTAATTTTCATCTGCTAATTAAGTACAATAGAAATAATTTTCATCCGATGTGCTTAGATATACAGATTAAGAAAATAATAATAATCTTTTTAACCCCTACATTAAATCATCATTGTGCAGTGCTAGGAATATTATTCATCCTGGCACCGACTAAAAAGTTAAGCTGAAATTTTAATAGAAAATACTGATAACAGTGCATTTCAGGTTGCAGTTTTGTAATTTATAAAATTCAATTCACTTATACTTGGTATTAACAAAATCCACCCGAAAGCTGCCCTTAGCTAATAATACCCAATTTATTTGAACTAGGAACTACCCAAAAAAGGGTGTATTGAAGATTCAAGGAACTCGTGTTGTTGAGAGGAAATCTCACTCGACTAACTCAGCACCGAGTGAGAAGCAAGAAAAACTTCCTGAAGCGTTCGGCTGGATTCGAACCGAGCTCGCTACAATTGTGCCACCGTGGACCATACGTACGTGTTTTAATACTGAAGTCTCGTGATGTTAATAAATAAAACCGGTATGGTCTGTTCTCTAATAAAGCTAGAAGAGCGACAGTGATCATTTCTACATTTTATACACGCTCCTGTCGACTTTTGTTTTATTTTTAAATGCCATGTTTCAGCTAAAATAAGTCGAACTCTCGACAGAGAATTCTGTGGAGAAGGTGTACTAAGCGTAACCTCCCTCCTCCATTTTGTTTTTCAATATATTGAAATTACCCACTTCTAAACAACAACAGTTATTTCTAGTGGCAATTTAATGCACGAATTTCCTATTTGACGCTTGCATCAGGTGGTTTATAACTGGGTCGTGCGGCGTATTTGCCAAACTACAGGAACATGTCGATCGATACTGTTACGGAGTTAAGCGCTAGTGTAATGTAGAATGAATGAATATAGAATAACTTATTTGAATTCGCTTTGTTTCTCCCTAGTCTGCGTATAATCCAGTAGGGAAAAAAGCCCAACAGATTTGAGTTGGACACGAGTCCACAATCCTCGACAAATTTTCTTTCAAAGATTTCTTCCCTTGCAGAGCCGTCCCTTAATCCTTAGAAGAATGGGAGTTCAGTAACAGAACCAGCACCTATTGTTCGCGTTGGTTAATCTGCCCATGGACACAAAAAGCAGTTGTTGTCAGCTCCAAGATCTTGCCAACCTTGAATTATTTTTTTTTTTTTTAGATTGGCCGTACAAAGGTGGAAGAATCGTTAGCCAGTATCCTATTAGTAAATTGTACGCAAATTCAAAAGAATTGAAGACTCGGGATAGATCCTTGGTGTTATTCCTGTTTAAAAGGATATGGATCTGAGGTGACAGAATGTTGAAATATGTCTTCTTCCCTTGCATTAAGTGAATTTGTTAATCAATGAATTTTCGATATTCAAACCACCCTGTCGATTGTGATCAAAGTGTAGTGTACTTGGACTTTTAATCCTGATTCCCCCCAGTACGCTCCAGAAGTTGGGCAGATGTAGAAAGCACCCTACGGTAACTAATTCTCAATCAGTGGTGAAAAATTGTTTTCTAACGAATACGTTTATATATTAAAGCAGATGTTCTCAAACATAACTATTTGTAATTATCAATTCTTTTGTTTAAAAAATGGATACTGCATATTGTTAAATCCGAACAGTTGATCCACTCGAGACACCCATCCTTCTCTATTGTGCTGATGAGTAAAGTGCAGTAACCTTCACCAGAAAGGGAATGGCGAGAAGAAACTATAACTGGATTTACTTTTTTACATCCAATTAGTGAAGCTGTGGTGCCTCAAAAGACGATTGTTATCGCGGCCGATTTCTTTAAGGGAAATCCAATGGTAAGCATTTTATAATTAGAGCGAAAACTCCAAGAAATATGAGTAGAAGTACGGGGGGGGGAGGGAGAGAGAGAGAAAAAAACAACCGAGTTTTTAAATGTGGAGAGTAAAATGTGTAAACATTGTACGCAAATACAAAGTTCGTTATTTAGCGATGCAGCACTTCTGGATGTTGGCAATTTGCTCCTTCAAGCCACAACAGTTCCAATGCTTTTTGACAGCATAACTGGCTAAATACCTAAACTGAAAATACCCATTTATAAACAGAACTGTTTGGACAATCTAATTAATAGTGTGTTTTTTGTTGTTTTGTTTTAAAAAGATAGTTTGAAACCATTACGCCGCACACTAATGAGCTCTCTGAATTATGGTTTCTTTCCCCAAAACTTGTTTGGTATGTGGAAGCAGCGAAAGAAAGCGTTTGCCAGCATTAAAGCATCCATTATACACTAGAAATAGAGTGTATAAACAAGTAAGACAACGACGCCAAGCTAAAGGAGTAATTTTAAAGCAATGTGTGCAGAAGTTCAGTATTATCCAAACAAAGCGTTTATTTCTTCCCACATAATTCTGATATGCGCTGTACAGCGATAGGCCCAGTGAATCTTCTAGGAGGGAAAAGAAAGCATATTTAGCTTAAAACCTTAAAATTAAGGACAGATACGCCTTGCGGCCGTTCACATGTTATAGGATGACAACGGCGGGTCATTCCGGGAACATTTCTTTTTAATAAGAGATAAGGTTGCTGTTATTACGTGATTGGATTCTTTGATTTCATTATAGCAATTAAGTTATTTTATTGATATGTCTCTTTTATAAGACAAAGTTATAATTAATTGGTAAGCAGAGCTTTCCAAAGTAGGTGTGTCCAAATTAGAAGTTTACATTTATTTTTTCACACTCGGTAGCCATCTTGGCCAGTTTTTTTTCCTCCTTCAAAGCTAATAACTGAAGTACATACTCAATTTCAAATTGCCATATCACATGAGGAATTCTTCCTTGAATTTATTTAAATTATCAACAGCATATAGAAGTTTGTTCCAGCAATTAACCGCCCGTTGGCTAAAGGCAACCATACTTCATCAATTTGAATTTGTACCCCATCAGATTTGAGCTTGCTCAATGAGATTCATTCAAAGCCTTAACACCACAATCAAATCACTAGCCTTTCTTGGTAGGAACACTACTTTGTTCCAGTAGCTCCACGTCCTTCCTAGAGTTGGTCAGTCTCAGGTAGCATGGTTTCTCTCCCGGAAACTTGGGTGGGTGGTTCAGCAAATCAACTACAGAACGCACTACGGCTAAAACCCTACAACAAACAACCAGTTTTTTGATTCAAACTCATAAAGATAGGACATGATGTGGAAGGTTTCCAGATCATCTATAATGCGATAAAAATATTGCAGCAGCTTAGGATTGAGATGAAGCCAAGCGAATACTAATGATGTTTAGAAGAGTCTGTATCCTCGATTCCCACGGTGAAGAGTTGACAAACACGTAGTAAATAAAGCTGGAATTCCAGAATGATAATTAAGTGGACATATGTTGTGGTCACTTAGCTAATGAGAGGACTGAGAATATCTAAGGGAGTTTTGTCAGGTGAATGGAGAAAGGGCCATGGTATTTAACATCATAACTTGTAAAAAGAGTTTGATTTCGCAGTTTTCTGAATGGTAAAGAAAATTAATATCCATATCCATTAGTGATATGGATATATTTCAAGTCTGTTGAAGAGACACAAAGGTGGACAGGTAGTTAATGGTGATAATCAGGGTATGCTACTAAATCTGAGAGTAACGTTATCACTTTAATACTACCAAACTGAGATTCTAGATTATGAAATGTTAATGGAAACTTACGTCTCCCAATTCAGACAGCTAAATTATCTCCAGTAATATAGTTAATAAGAGGAATCCCCATCTTAGACAAACAAGTTAATCTGGTGTAACCTGTGATCCAAAACTCCGATTTCACAGCCACATGGAAGGGCTGTGCCTACAAGTGCCAAGTTTACATCTTTCCAAAATGTGAGGCCTCCAGTGGGATGCTCCATTTTACGAAAGATGTGGACTTGTTAGAGAGGGGAGATAATTGTAGGCATGCCTTATGTCAAAGAGTGATTGACGGTTGGAATAAACTCTTGTAGAAATTCAAGTGATTACATAAATACTTCAGAGAAACCTTAAGTCTCTCCAACTGAATTAGTATGAACCCTTCGCCAGTTCTTCTCACATCATTTGCAAGCTTCAATTGAGATAAAGGTAAAAGGTGCTTAAATATTTTCTTGTAGATCGCATTTCTTTATAATGGAACAAACTTCCCGACGTGTTAATACTAAGGTGCCCCCACTACGCATGTCAAATTAAATGACGAGCTTTCGAAGATAAACATGCTTGTTTGTAAGCGCCTCTTACAAACAGCTATGGCTAACCAGTTACGAGCCTGTGACATCTGTTACAGCCATTTCCCTCCCCTCACAAAAGGGGCGGAAATTGGGCCGTTCCAAGAACTGATTTTATCTTGAAACCTTTTCTGCAGAGTGACCGTGTCTATCGCCCTCTTTCCGACAGACTCATGTGTACATCGCTTCAACCAAATGATGCATTTATGCTTGTTGACACTATCTTAGCTAAGACCTGAGGGGGGTGATGCCAAGGTTCATTTGTAGCACGGCACAGCTGACAGTGTCTTCCAGTAAGGCAGGGTGGATTTTTGGTGACTACAGACACAAAGTTGGTTAATTGATGAAGTAAGTTTTATATGATCACATGAGGGAATTCTAAATACATTCTCGCCCTGGTTCAGCAACCGTTTGTTTTCCCATAGCTTTCCAGAGAATTGTGTGTGTTTAGCTTGATGCATCCCAATCCACAGCTACGGGAGGAAAAGAATGACTACAACTTCTCTAACAAAGACGGACGTTACAGGCGTCAACAAAAATATATAAACTGATTATCTGTACAGTATTGTGAATGGCAGAAGCATCAACTTCCAGCTCTTCTTGAAATGTTTTTGGATGTGACGTATGTTCTCTGTCTCGTTGAGATATGAACCGAATCTCAACGCTGGCACTCGTTCATTTCTTTGGTTCTACAATTAATGTAAAAAGAGGATACGAAAATTTCATGGCAGTCACAGGGGGAATATAACAAGAATGAATGAGCTAGAATTTACTCATGATTTGGACTGGAGGAGGCCATTGCCCTGATCGCCCGTTCAGGATCAGCCAGTTACTGCAATAGCCATCAGCATTCGCATTAAAATCGAAGGTCTTTAATACCTCAGATGAGTAAATTGAGTGGATTATTACATTTAATTAACTAATTTATTATCATAGTCAATTTAAATCACACTTCTCTTGAATACAACCAGCAACTGAAAAAATCTCACGGGATTCGAACTCTACTCATTAACACAACAAGAGCACAGCAGAAATCCCTTAACAGTAATTTATCTGATTTAAAAGCTTCTTAAATCCTCCTAATATTAATTAGGAGTTCCCCTTTGAGCTCCTGCAGACTGCTCAGCACCAAGATATCGACGAGGAATATTACAACTTTCTGAAAGTGATAAAGCCTAAGAAACCTATAGGGAAAAAGATATCCAAAGAAGAAAAAATTAGTCAAGAAACACTTGTCATGATGAACCGAAGACGACAAATGAGAGCAAGAAAAACACTGGCAGGGAGAAAATTGAGTATAGAGGTATGCAAAGCCATTAGAAAGAGACTCAGAGAGGACACAAGAAAAGTAGAACAAAGGATTTAAATCAACAGCCATTAGCAGAAAGACAAATAATACTGAAACTGAAGAATAGCGATGGCGTACTTCTAAACAGCAGAGAAGGCATAATTCAAATAGCAGAAGACTACTATAGAGAATTATAGGAGCGAGGGAATGATGCCAGAAGTGGGGAAGATGGATTGCAAAGTAGCAACACATACGACATACCCGATTTTCTTCCTGATGAGGTAGAACATGCAATGAAGAAAATGAAGAATCGGAAAGCCCCGGGGGAAGATGAAGTTACTGTAGAGTTGTTAAAATTGGGAGGAAGAGACATAACGCAAAAACTGGCAAGGCTCTTCACAAAGTGCATTAGAAAAGGTGTGACGCCTAAGCAGTGGAATAATGCAATCATAGTTTTGCTGCATAAGAAAGGAGATAAATCAGAAATTATAGACCAATTAGCTTGTTATTCCACATCTACAAGTTGTTCACAAGGGTCATTACTAACAGATTAGAAAGAATACTTGATGAGAATGAACCGAAAGAGCAAGCTGGCTTTAGGACAGGATTCTCAACTATGGATCACCTTCACGTAATATCACAGCTAATGGAGAAAGCAAATGAATATAAAACACCATTATGCCTGGCATTTGTGGATTATGAAAAGCCATTTGACTCCATACAGCAATGTTTCGGGCACTGGAAAGATAAGGCATAGATACTCCATATATTATGATTTTGAAGAAAATATATAAGAGTGCTACCACCTTTATTAGACTAGACAAAGACAATAGGAAATTTAAAATCGAGAAAGGAGACACAATATCTCCGAAGTTGTTTACTGCTGCCCTTGAGGAAGCTTTCAGAAGATTAGACTGGTCGCAGAAAGGAGTCAATGTAAACGGAGAGTGCCTAACCCATTTACGATTTGCAGATGACATTGTAGTTATAAGCCCCGATCCCAAAGAATTAGAGGAAAGTTTTAATCAGTTATGCAGCGTTAGTAAGGATTTTGGACTAAAGATGAATATGGCTAAAACAAAAGTAATGATGAACAAGTATGCCACAGAAAGGAAAATTATGATTGAAGGAGCAGTAATTGAAAAGGTGGAGTCATATACTTATCTGGGACAAGTCATTAGCTGTAATAATGATAAATGGATGGAACTCAAGAGAGGAATAAATTTTGGATGGATAGCATTCAGGAAATATAGTCACATACTGAAGAGCAATATCCCAGTTTGTCTGAAACGTAAAATAATGAACCAATGTATACTCCCCACCATGACTTATGGAAGTGAAACTTGGGTACTCACCAAAAGAATGGAAGAGAAGCTGAGAACTACACAGCGAAGAATGGAACGAATCATATTGGGAATCAGACTGTTAGATAAGAAGAGAAACACATGGATTAGGCAGCAAACTCAAGTAAAGGACATTCTTATCAAAACTAAAGAACTAAAATGGTCTTGGGCACGACACATAGCTCGAAGACATGATGACAGATGGACTAAGAAAATAACAGAATGGTACCCAAGAGGAGCTAGAAGAAAACCTGGAAGACAAAGGCGGAGATGGATAGATGAAATTCATGAGTTTTTGAGTAGTAAATGGATGGCCAGTGCTCAAAACAGAAGGAACTGGAAAGTTGCTGGAGAGGCCTTCATCCTGCAGTGGATTGAAAATGGCTGATGATGATGAATATTAATTAATAACATCAGGTTTTGATCGTAAAGTTTAGTGAACATTTTAAGAATTTTATTCAGTGGTAAATGTTCGCATCTGCAATCACGCTATTGCGAATTGCTTGATTGGATTTCTTGAATCGACTCGGGAACAGTTAAAAGTCACATGGCGATGAAGACAGAGGTATTGCTTTATTCTTACGGGGTATTTCGAGGGAAAGCCATTTTCCTACACAAATTTAGCAATGATCCGTGAAATCCAGTTGCGTTCTGTGTTTAATTACACTCACCAACAGCAAAGGTTGCTGATTCCAAAATTATTACTCTGTCACGTCTCTGATTTTTTTGCCAGTGCACAAAAGTGCGTGGCTTCCTTGCACCATATGGCTATTATTATTTAGTAACTTAATGAACGACCAGTTTCAAAGATATAATATACTACACCCACATTCCCTTTCATTATGAAACTCCTCGTCTGTCAAAGTGAGATTGAAATGGACATTTGGCAACCCATCTCTTTAGTTGACACCGGAGATTCATAATCTTCTTCCAAGAAATCCATCTGACAAATTGGGAAATACTTCCCTTAGGCAGCAGAATCCAGAGCCCTAACAAAATTCACTAATTCAAGCTTTATGTGCAAAAAGTTGAAAAACTTTTATTTTTATCTAAACAGAGTGGTTCAATTACCTAAAGATCGCGGAAATGATAGTAAAGCACGTTCAATGCCCATTTCTTTACAGAAACACACACAGTCCGTAAAGAAATATTTTGAAAGAACTTTGCACTGTAACTTTAGTTCCTGCTTCATAAGTAATTTCCAACCAAGAAGTTCTGTTTCCTCTTTAGATAAGTTAAAATCGCGGAGAGTTATATAATTTTCTAGTTGGTAGTGCAAATCCGTTGAAATGGAGGGTCTAGCAGTGTCTTCAACATAAGAAACCTCGCTATATTCATCACTGGTTTCGAGAGGTCTTCTTTATGAGGAACGGGCCTTTATTTCAATTGATGATGTACTTGCTTTTTCTGGACATCCCATGCAGAAATAATCAATATGGTTGAACTGTTCTCACCACACTCACAGATTTGTGGTGCAAGAGTAATGTAGCCCAAATTTTATCAGCAAAAGTAGTGTTACATTACGACGGTCACAATTTAAGTATATCAACATCAGGCATATTCATAAGCGACAGCCAGAGGAGTTGTAAAAATTATGTATGTTTACAGTTAGTTCAATATGTATGCATAACAGCGGGCGAGGACAAACCCTCCTGGCCCGCAGTCAATTAACTCGGTACTGCAAACCAGGATTCGAACCCTGGGCTTATCACGCAACAAGCGCTCGTGCCTTACGCACTATGCTACCAAGGCTAACAGTTAGACGAATCCCTGAACACTAATATCAATTTGCCAAATCCTTTGATCCACTGTAATAAACGTTTATTACAGACGTACCTGAACTATTCAAAGACGGCTTTCGGAATGTGGTCTGCATGCCTATCGGCCCAAGAAGAAGCGACTTGCTTGGGCTAAAACGCATGTTTCATGGACTCAAGAGCAATGGGAAGCGATATGTCAGAAGACGAAAATTGGAGGTATAATACCGACTGTCAAGTTCCCTGCAGGTCAGATGGTCTGGGGCGAATTAAGTTTATTAACGGAATGCATAAACCTACACTGCTGTCTTGGAGGAGTGCCTGAAACCCGTTATTAAGGATCACCACACAGACAGATGTCCAAAACTGCATTTTTCAACAGGACTCAGCACTTTGCCACACAGCAAAATTGTTGAGTTTGTTTTCTTGTTTCTCTCACAAGGCTTTAAAACATACTTACCAATGTTTTCTCCCTTAAGGTGCAGTCATACATCAGAAATCAGGTATGACTTCATTACAGTGTTGGACTGGCCCGGCAACCGTGCAGATTTGAAAATTGCTCAGAAAGAGCCAAGAAGTAAGATTCAGCTGTAGGAGAGCATTGTAAGGGTGTGGGGTACCACGAAATTGGGCAACTGTATATCCAGAAGTTCATTAACTCTTTGCAAGGCTGTAATTGCAGCTCGAGGCGGACTAATTGTACATAATACTATTACGTTAACTTGTCATTTCAGTTTGTACACGTAAATGCGATAAAGTGTATGATTTTTTATATTTCCATTAATTACGCATTTTGCCCTTTGGGAAGATATTTATGGCAATGAGGTATATCAGGTGGAGTTTTTTTTTTGTCCACCACTGTATATGCACCTGCTCGTGCGTTGGATGCTTCCATGTCTTGTTAAGTTTCTTCTACTAATGAGGGAGCCGTGCAGGACGCACCTGAGGCTCATGGAAGTATCTTTGTTGATTTCAGTAGGGTAGTGAAATGGACTGAAGTCTTAGGAGATGCCCGGCCAAGCTCAAGCACGAAAAGAGTTCTTTGGGTTTTTAAGTGTTTGCTCAAATGAATTATATTGATGTCAGTGTATCCAGGGAGGGGAAGAGAAATACCATCAGAAGGATGGGAACACATACTAAATCACCATTTTTTTTTCACCACATTCAGCTACAGAATTACAATAATTTTAACACTAAGAATTTTGATGGAGATTACTCTGCAACGCGTGTCTGGGGCCACTTGACCCAAGAAAGGTTAGTGAGGGGAATAGGCTGTAAAACAGCCTAGAATGTGAAGATGAGGTAGGGGTGCCAAAGAGCATATTAGGAATGTGTGTTCCACTGGATTTTTGGATCTTTTTGCACCAAAGGGCAGAATCTTCTACCACACACTTTCTTGTTTATTTTTTTTAAATGAGCGAGGAAGGAAGCAACTGTGCTATTGCCGTGGGAGCCGTTTCGTCAAGTTCCGCCTTGAGTAACCTTTTGTAGTTTAACCCGCTCGACAATTCAACCGACAAGATGTGGCGGCTTGGACATAATTCAGTGATCTCTGAGTGTATATATTTATATATACACACATACACATTTTTTTTTGTAACGTTCAGCGAATTTTATGATCAAACCTTCCATTATTAATTAATATTCAAAGCACTGAAGTTTGTCAATTTTATGAAAATGAGGATATGCCAAAGACACTACTGTGCACCTGTTTTTTCTGGGTAATTCCTAATAAACCAATTATGGCTTACTTGTATCAAGAGGAAAGCTACTTTACTTACGTTAGTATCATCAAAAAACTTTGCTACACTTATAATTGAACGCTATATGAGAGTCGATGATATATCGTTATCAAAGGATTTCACAAAATGAACAACCTTATTTGGTGTGTTCAGCAATTCTATGTTGTTGGCCCCGATAGTGCAGTGCGTAAGATGCAGGTTGCCTAAGTGCATGACCCGCGTTCAAATCCCGCGCAATTGTTTTATTTTTAATTCTGGAAATTTTCGCAGTACCGAGTTAATCGATCTCGGGCCTGGGCTGACTCCCCACAGACAAATCGATCGTTGGAAACAGATACCTACACTTATTTCAAATATACGCACTTTAGGCAATCTACCACTACGCTGAACTTATCGCACTAACTGATATTTTCTTTCCCAACGATTACTACTATATAAATTCCATTAATATTAAAAATATACATAATTTTTGAAACTCCTCTGAGTTTTGTAATATAACGCTGCTCTTTCCAAAATTCTCAAGTGTGTACACAGCTTTAAAAGTTGACTTAAGCTCAGATTTCGGAAAAAATTCTTAAGAATATATACATCTTGCTACGACAAATCACGGATGTCATCTATTACCTGCAATGTTTGCGAGGGTTAATTTCAATTTCTGCTACTTGTCATGTTCTTTGTACTTTTGTTTAAAGGCTGGTATTCGGGATAAAATTTGGGCGCATTACCTGCACCACAATGTGAGGATGTGGCTAACTGGGAAAATTAAAAGCGTTGGCTTTGTTGTTCTTATGATGCAGCGAGAACCGTCCACTTCAACAGATTTCGACTACCACCCAGAAAGTTATATAATGTTCCTCACTTAATTAACAGTTCGCGATTTTAACTTATCGTTGAGAGCAAACAGAACTTCTTCATTCCAATTTCAGGACCGTTTTATAGCATTGGCTTATATTGTAAGGAAGACTGATCAGACTTGTTGTCCTTTAAATACAACGGTGAATTGTTGGTTGAGGCCTTTCGAGCCATAAATCGCTTAATTGTTTTAATCATTTGATGAGCGCATGATCTGCGAAATTCAAAAATTTTATTGTAATAAAAGTATCTCAGTTAATCTCGACATAGGAACAAACTATTATTGGATTAGCATTCTATATCTATTCAGAGCTTAAGCGCTTACGTAAATTGTAACTATAATAATATCAGCGATATAATTTTCCCGATATTGCACTACTTCGAATAAGTAACGCTTCACCGATGGAGAAGATTATTGTTACTTATTCTCGGGGATACCACCACCACTTTTTGAAAAATGGTATGCGATAAAACATTGTGTTATCCACATACTATCCCTGTTAGACTTTGGAGAGGAAGAAGAGGAAAGGGACAGTTATTCCTCACACTCACTGAACTAACCCACTCATAATTCCCCCGAATAGGGAAGACTGTTGTTAATTATTCGCGGTAACGAGGGCACCATAACCCAGACAGCACCGTTTCGGAGCTTGTTGGCTGCTCAAGTACCCTGGTGATGAAATGAATACAACCCAGTTGCGAAGTATAACTCCACAATATGAGAGAAGCCTAGTGGTGTACAAGTAATTAAGATCATAGAGCACTTTAGGGCTTTTTTTATTTATTGATCTGCCGAAGAGCCACCCCCTGGACAGCAGGAAGCTAGGGGGGGTGATAGTTGCATACAGAGTAACCTCTGTATGCAACTATCACCCCCCCCCTAGCTTCCTGCGCTACACTTGCTCAAACTAGCACCCGACAAGACAAAATCGGTGCTGCTAAAAGGTACACTAGACTTATGGAGACCACCACAGAACAGATTAAATACCTAGGAATAATCCTGGATAGAAAATTAAATTTCAAGCCACACCTAGAATATATTAAACAAAAGATAAGAAGATACGCGGCCCTCGTCGCTAGAGTCACTCGCAGGGACTCAGACGTACTACAAAGCTCTCTTCATCCCTGCCATCACATATGGCTCCCCTGTCTGGTACGCGAGGGCGGGACTAGAAGTGAATAAACGGATCCTCGAAACCATCATCCTTACCATGTCGAGAGCAACTAGCACGGCTGCCCTCCAAGTCCTGGTAGGAGTTCTGCCCCTGGACCTCGAAGCTTCCCGCTGTGGTCTGCTCTACCATCTTGCCAGAAACACATCGGCTACAATATATGACCTCACCACTAACATACCTAATGACCGCAACTATGAGAAAAGAAGAATCACGGACCACCTCGTCCAGATTTGGCAGAGCAGATGGAGCAACACAGAAAAAGGTGTAGTGACCAGAAGGTTCCTCCCCACTGTCACCAAGCTGTACCCTAAGGCGCCAGCGTAGTTTCACCCTGGTCGACATACCACCTTCCTCCTTACAGGATACGGCCCGTTTAAAGCTAAACTTCGCCAACTTGGCATCATAAATAACGCGGACTGTCCCGGAGACAATGTTTGAATGCGATTTGTATGACGACCTACGACTACGCCTAATCATGGCAATCCAGTATATCCTAGTATAATACTAATACACTCAAGAGGACTACAAGGCACTCAGTCAATATGCCCAGGATCTATTTTCCAGAAGGAAAACAATGATAGAAATACACCAAAGGCAACCCGACTAGAAAGAATGCAGGAGGTCAAACAAGTAAAAAAACTCACCATACCACAGAAAGACAAGACTTTAGGGTGATTTGGATGGCCTATTGGGGACTCAAACCCTTGTGCGGCTTTTTTTTTTCGGGGAGGGGGGGTATTTGCTCTTCTCCTCCCCATATTTTCACTGTTGTGGGGCATGGGCATGCCCCACTGAAAATGGAGGTCACCTTCCTATCCGACCCCTCTTCTTCCTATTTCATGCCCCCCGTCTACACCTTCCTTCCCATGACTTTCTCTTGTACAGCGACTGCCCCACATGTACAAATTTAAATCACATCAAATTTTGCCCGACCTTTTAGGCTCTCTAGAAATAATTCTTTCAGCGTAAAACCCCACGCAGCGCTTTCTAAATACAATTTTACTTAAATCAACAGCGATAACTCCAACCTTTATTTTAGGTCCTAGTGACCGAAATCCCAGGAAAGTAAGTGGCAGAACCTGCCAGAGTATAATTAGTCTCTTGGTACACCCGGCCGGCGTCTCCGTCGCTAGGTATGGTAACGCCGGGTCCCACTGGGGGCCCGGATGAACAATGAGCACAACAAACTACATACCACATGACCCATACATTATTTTTAAACCTCTAGCATAGACAGGGTACTGTCACTCGATACATAGAACATACGCGGAGATGGGAGAAATCCCCGGAGCCGTCTGACCCTCAACATACCTATACCGAATTGCCTCGAATTATAGGATATTATTTTCTCAAAAGTGCTATAAATTACAAAACCATGAGAGAAATGAGGCAATTGTTGCATGTGGTATCTCTTCAATCTTCACTGTCCTAATGCTCACAGCCAGGCGTCTTTGGATTAGTAGATTCTAAGATAGAGGACCAGTGATGGCTTCACTTTATTTTCATCTATCTTTAACGGGATGCATTGTGGTGGCATTTTTGGCATTTTCCTTCGTGGTGTCTCATAAGTGTACGTTTGCATATGTGTCCTTTAGCTTCTGACGTCTGTATGTATGTTGTTCGCAGAATCTATCCAGGTCGATGGCTAGATTGTTCATCAAATCTACCGCGTTTCCTGGGTACATGCGTCTCAATCCTTTCAGGTTGTTCAAACTGATTATGAGTGGGAGCCTTGGGTCCATTTGATTCCTTCCGGCAATGAGGGGAGTTTTTATTAGATCAGTAATGTCAGGGGCGCCGAGTCGTCTTGTGATTAGTCTGGCAAGTGTAAGAAGGTTTGCTGCCACAATCTGTTGTTTCCATGGGGTGACTTCCAGATTTATGTAGAACTGATGTATTGGTTGCCAGTCCGCCAGTATTCCAGCCTGAGGAACTTGTTGAAGTGTGTTGTGGGAGCAGAGGACCAAATGGTTGCGGCATAGAGAGGTATGGGATAGACACATCGGACAACATATTTCTTTACCAGGTCGGCGTCATGAATTCCCGTTAGTTCCTGGCGGATCGCCACACATAGCGGACTACATTTTGGTTTTTGTGTTCAGGAGGTGAGCCTGGAATGTCAGCCCCTCATCCCATACTAATCCGAGCTCCTTGTGTGTTTTAACTTTCTGAATGGGTGATCCATTGATGGTAAGATTAATCTTATTGCGTGACTTCTTCCAGGTGAATGACATTTGAGCTGTCTTTGCTTGATTAATCTGTAGTCCGATATTGTTGGAGGTTATGTATGGTATTACTTGCCTGCAAGGTAGTGCTAAGAACCTGAGTTTGGTCAGCTGATTTTCTCCATTGTCGGTAAGCCTTCTGCTTCTGGAGGAAAGTTTGGTTAAACCATACAGAGGTTCTGGAGGCGATGCGTATTTCTTTTGCAGCTCCCTCTTTGGCTAGGTGGCTTAGGGCTACGTCAGGAGGGACAGTAAACATGTGTGTCCAGTTGAATTCTCTGAGACGTCTGAGGATGATTTCTGGTTTCAGGAATTTTGTAGAAAAGGGTTAGTTTCTTTCCTGGGCAAGTGATGATTGTGATTTTTTTGTAAGGCGATTTCACATGTGATAGGATTGTGGTCAGAGTAGAATTTGAAAGAAAAGGTGATCATAGAGGTGCTGTCAAGATTATGGAATACGAGGTCGAGTGTGTTATTACCCCTGGTTGGGCTCGTAATAATTTGAACAAGGCCCAGGGAAACAAATATGGCGTCCAATTCTTTCATGGCGTGGTGTAGGAATGTTGAAACCACCGGTCACTATGGTTTTCAGGTTTGTTTCTATCCAGTTGTGTAGCTCCACTCTTGAATCTTCAGTATGATTTGGGAGAAAATATACTACACAGACTTGAATCTGGGTATCATTGAACGATAATACTGTGGAAAGAGATTCAAAGTTAGATGTTTGGCTAGTTTTAGTGGGTTCAAAATGTTCTCTGAACGCCAGTGCGACTCCACCTCCTCTTCTGACCTCTCTGGAATTCTCTAGAGATCTATACCTTGTTGGCTGCGTGAGTTTATCTAGTTGATTGCTCTTGAGTAACCATGTTTCTGTGATACATTTAATTTCATATTCTTCCATGAGGAGTAAGGATTGAAGTGTGTTTAGTTTGTTGGTGAGACTTCTGACGTTTTGGCTAAAGGCATTTCGGGTTCATATGTTCCTGATCTGTTGGAGAAATTTTCTCTATGAACCCTATCAATGAATAGTTTAACCAGGGTTCCTAGCGGCCAGATTTTGGGATCTAGAACTATTCTTTGTTTGGCTATGAGCCTCAGGTTGCGTTACTTTTGCACTACCTCGAATAGGCGTTCTTTTTCAAATCATGTTATGAAACCATCAAGACTTTTAGATCGCTTAAAAAGGAAACATCCTGATAGAGTTGGTAAACAAATAGAATTTTGAGCAATGTAACACTCCTTATTTAAGAAGAACGAACAAATGACGATGGAATGATTGCGTCTTGTAAAGTTTCTGAGACAGTTATCTTTTAGGGGCACAAAAGGTGATATAGTTGTACACGTTGGCACTAATGATATTAAGAGTAGGAGACCGGCAGAATTACTTAACAAGTACAGGTCACTGATGAAAAAAAGCCGTGAATTAGGGTTGAATTTGAAAGTGTCTGCAATTCTGCCCAGACACGATAGGAGGGAGTATATGATGAGAGCCTTGTCGATCAATTCGGCCCTGGAAAGACTGTGCAAGGCTCAAGGGGTAGAATTTTTTTCAGCCTGGACTGTACTTGTTAACAGGAGAGATTGCTTCTACAGGGATGGGATACACTTAAATAGAAAGGGTGCAAGAATATTTGCTGATGCTATCGAGGCAGTGTTAGGTGGGTCGGAAAACTGCTAGCTTGGGGGGATACAAGGACTAATAGTTTAACAGTAGCCGTAGGCAGAGGTGAAGGTGATTCTTGCACAACTTCTATTAGAATAAGTAGCGACCTGGAGCGAGGGGTGTTGGGGGTTTCAGGGACGGATGGCAGTCATCGTGAAACAGGTGGGTATATGGGATGTGTTAGAGTAACTAAGAATAAGAATAGGTGCATGTATACCAATGCTAGAAGTATAGTAAATAAATTTGATGAATTTGAAGTGTTGGTCAAGACATCAAAGGCGGATATTGTTGGGATAGCAGAGACGTGGTGTCACAAAGATATAAGGAATGCAGAACTGGAATTTGGGGAGTACAATGTGTACAGAAAGGATAGACAGGACAGAAAGGGAGGAGGTGTTATGCTGTTAATAAAGAAAAACATAAAATCAAAAGAAGTGCATCCAGTTGATATAGATGAACAGTGCACTGGTGTGACATAAGCACTGCGAAAGCAAAAATTAGAGTAGGAGTGTGTTATAGGCCTAATGAACAATTGTACAATCGGAATGTCTTATAATGGGGGATTTTAACTTCCCAGATATTGACTGGAACTTGTGGGTTGGGCACTCACACACTAGTCAGACTTTTGTGGATTTATTGGATGATTGTTTTTTGCAGCAGCATGTTCGAGAGGCAACCAGAGAAAGTAATACTCTTGATCTGGTTATCAGTAGTGATCATTCTAGTATTAGGAATTTGCAGATAAAGGAACCACTAGGTGGCAGTGATCACAGTGTACTGACGTGGGATTTACTTAAAGATTTAATTACCATCAGGGGTAAAGGGAAGGGTTTTTGCTTCCGTAAAGGCGAGTACAGTGGGATCAACTGACGATGTTACCAACAGTAAATTCTAAGTGGGAAGCATTCAAGGAATTAATCGTGGAAGCTACTAAAAGTTTCATACCTATTAAGAAATATTTTTCAAGGTTTAGGCCTAAATGGTTGTCAAATGAACTAATGAGACTCGTAACAGAGAAGAAAAATGCATGAGATGCATATAAATTATCAAGCGACTCAGAAGCCTATGGCAGATATAAGTTAATCTGTAATCAGGTCACAAAGGAGGTTCGGCAGGCGAAGGCGGATTACGAGAAATCCTTGGCAAAAGATGCTAAGAAAAACAGCAAGGATTTCTTTACTTATATAAACTCTAAATGGAAGGGGATGAATCTGATTGGTCCACTTGACATCGATGGTTCGAGTGTTGATGATACTGCTCAGATAGCAAACAAACTGAATGAGTATTTTGCATCTACATTCACACGTGAGGAATTATTAAGGTTTGAAAATGGCAGAAGGTTATCAAATTGTAGCAGGATGCTTAATGATCTTGTAATAACTGAGAGCAAAGTGGAAGAGAAATTGTTGAAGTTAAACGTAAGAAAAGCACCTGGGGTGGATGGGATCTATCCAGTTATATTAAAGGAGGCGGCAAGGCAACTAAGCAAACCCTTAGCCATAATTATGAGAGCATCCTTGGACTCAGGGGAGGTTCCCACGGACTGGAGATGTGCAAATGTATCCCCAATTCACAAAGGGGGATCGAAGGGTGACACGAATAATTACAGACCAGTTAGTTTAACTTCTGTTCCGGGTAAAATAATGGAGTCGCTGGTTAAAGATGCATTGCAGGATCATCTAGACAAGACTGCAGCAATAATTCAGACACAGCATGGGTTTGTTAAGGGAAAGTCTTGTCTTACAAATTTGATAGGATATTATGATGTGGTTACAAAGGAACTGGATGCAAAAAACAATTTTGATATCATATATTTGGATTTCAGGAAAGCTTTTGACACTGTTGCACATGGAAGACTACTGTACAAATTGGAGCAGAATGGTATTAAGGGTAAGTTGCTGCAATGGATAAAAGGATGGTTAAGTGCGAGAAGACAGAGGGTGGTAATCAATGGGTGCTGCTCTTCTTGGACTAATGTTATTAGTGGAGTCCCACAGGGTTCGGTGTTAGGTCCACTGTTGTTTTGTATATTTATCAATGATATTGATGAAGGTATATCAGGCTTAATGTCGAAGTTTGCAGATGATACAAAGGTTGGCAGGGTTGTTAATGACAGTAATGGCAGTGTGCTACTGCAACAGGATCTAGATAATTTGGGCTAAGAAGTGGCAACTGAAGTTTAACCTTGACAAATGCAAAGTACAACATATGGGTAGAAGTAACCCCAGAGAAACGTACCAACTGTGTGGTACTACACTTAAGGTGGTAGAAAATGAAAAAGACCTGGGAGTAATTGTGCAGGCAGATATGAAGTTTTCTGAGCAATGCAGACAGGCTGCCAGGGCAGGTCATGGGGTTTTGTCAATGATATATAGGAATTTTGCTAGCAAGGAAAAGGAGGTGATTATCCCTCTGTATAAGGCAATGGTCAGGCCACGGCTTGAGTACTGCGTACAGGTCTGGAGGCCTCATTTTAGGAAGGATGTAGATTTACTTGAGCGTGTACAGAGAAGGGCAACAAGATTGGTCAGGGGAATGAAGGGATCCTCTTACCAAGAGAGGCTTAAGTTCTGCAAATTGCAGTGGCTGGAGACTAGGCACCTGCTCGGTGATCTGATTGAGGTATATAAGGCCTTGAATGGGTTGTGCACGCTGAATTCTGATGGGATCCTTCCACTTGTTCAGATTACGAACCTAAGGGGGCATAAATTCAAATTAAGAAAAGACAGATGTGCGGAAATTTTCCTTTAGCCAGCGGGTGATTAATTGCTGGAACAAACTTCCATCTGTCGTTGTGGAAGTTGATAGGTTGAATAAATTTAAGGAGGAACTGGACAGGCATTTGGAGGGAAGGGTGTGATTTTTTTTTGGCTGATGCTGCATAAGCTCATACATTTGCTTTCTTGCATCACATGCCACTACTACTACTACTACCCCGCATTACAGACTGTAATTTCAACAGTGATGCATCAAAATCCTTCCAGTATTTTAAAAGCATTGCCATTGAGCAACGATTCAATTCGAAGACTAATCGATGTAATGCCAGTTAACTTTGAAGGGCAGCTAACTGACAAACTAAAAACGTGAAAAAATTATATTCAGATTGAGTCCACAGTTACTGACAATAAGGCCTTTATAATGGCATACGTTCGTTATTAAGATGACTTTTTTTAAAATCTATAGAAACTGACTGTACTAGAGCATCCATTTTTGTTGATGGAAAGTTTGGTATCCTGTGCCACCACCTAAATGAAGTATGTGCCGAAGTTCCTGCAATACACTGAATTGTGCACCGAGATCATCTGACTCAAAAAAAAATATTAGTCCAGTTCTTTATCAGTCTCTCAGTATAGTTATTAAAACCATCAATAAAATAATAAAGTCACGCAGCAAATATGATCGCCTTTTCAGAAAATTTTGTGCTGATAATGAAGAACAGTATATGAGTCTTCTTTTACATACAAAAGTCAGAGATGGGGTTTCTAAAGGAAACTGTCTAACAAGATTTGTAAACCTTTTTGATACGATAATTAGTTTTTTAAAAAGCAAAGAAGATCAGCAAACACAAAGGCAACATACACTGAGTGATCACTGAATGCGACTCGTTGACCATGTGAGGTACGAGAGAGCGCAGTTAGTCGACCTACGTAGCATAGATAAGATGTCAGTGGTTCAGTAGGTATTAAAATTCCCAGCGTGATGGGTAAAAGGAAGGATTAATCGGACTTTGATAAAGGCCAGATTGTGGGTACTCGACGAGCTGGTGCCTCGATTTCCCCAAACGGCTGATCTCATAGGTGTTCGAGATCCGCCGTAGTTAAAGTGTACCAGGACTGTCGTCAAACAACGACGCGAACAGGCGCAGCACTGTTGAAGAGTTGACTACTCAATACAACATGGGCCAACCCGGAACAATATCTGGCTATACTAGCAGACGACTCCTTACCAAGGTTCATCGGCGTAAAAGACTCGCCTGGTGCAAAGCGCATGCAGGTCGGATGAGTCACGTTAATTACTCCACACCATGGATGGTCGTGTACGGATTTGTCGTCACAACATGAGGCTCTTGATCCATCATGCATGGTATAAAAAGTGCAAGCATGTTTCACTGGCAGAAACTTGTACCCCTAGTACGAGTCACGTTAAATAGTTATGCAATTGAAAAGGGGACGTCTTCAAGACATCCCTAACTAATGAGACCCAACCCCACCTACTTCCTGACAACACAGATGCCCTCCAAAGACAAGTCACTGATCTGATCACAACCGCCTGCAACTTGGTAATCAAAAGGAGAAACCAGTACACGGCCCTGATCTGCAAACGAAAACAAGAATTCTGGCAACACCTGGTCACCACCACTGGGGAGTGGTGTACAAGATCACAACAAACAAACTACCCAGGAGAGAGGTCACCAATGCAACCAAGTCATTACAAGGTACGGCAGCAATCCACAACAAACATTTTGGACGCCATCCTACAACCAGCAACAAACCCAATCACTCAAGAACAAAAATCCCTCTGTGCAGAGAATGAGACTTACCACAACTGAAGAACAGGAATCTCCCTTTGACTTAGGAGAACTACAAACTGCTGCGGCCCTAATCAAATATAGGAAATGCCCAGGACCGGCCTGCTGGAGCCGGAGATTATAAAGAAAACAGTGGAGTGTGCCCCCCGAGTTAATACTTCATCTATTCAATACCTGTATACGTGATGGTCACTACCCAACAGATTGAAAGTCGGCCAACGTAAAATTAATCCTGAAGAACCCGACGAAACCACCGTCCTATCGCTTTCCTGTCGGTACTTAATAAACTCTATGAAAGGCTACTCTTCTACAGACTTCTCACAGACAATTTGGATTCAAAACGGGTCACTCCACAATCTCCTTGAAGTAGTAGGAATTACCCAAAAGAAATACTTTTTGGTCATCGCTGTCGACCTTGCTGGGGCGTTCGACTCACTTTGGTGGCCGAGCGTCCTAGGTAGACTGCGCCAGTCAAAGCTTCCAGTAAATCTATATAACTCAATCAAAAGCTGCCAATGCTCCATATATGAAAATCACCAGACAGGTCTACAGATGATGCCCACAGGGCTCGGTTCTGGGCCCATTCCTGTGGAATCTTGTCCTTGATGAATTCCTTGTCATGGACCTGTGAGAAGTCACCTCTCAAGCCTATGCAGATGATCTTATTATCACCATTACCGGCGATTCTAGGGCACGACTGGAGACTTTGGCGAATAATGCACTACAGAACTGGGCTAAACACCACAACCTCACCATCTCTGCCACTAAAACAGATTCTATTCTTTTCAAAGGAAGTGTCAGTGAAGCCAGACCACCACAGATAAAAATCGACAACAAGATCATAAAATTCTCCACTCAACTTAAGTATCTAGGAGTTATCCTTGACAGTAAACTAAATTTCCAGCCACATCTTAAATACCTAAGAATAGAAATACGCAATTATACCGCGCTTGTCACTGGGGACTCAATATATGTCCGCTATCGTCAAGCGGTATTTACCCCGATTATAACATACGCAGCAGGCATCTTGTACCCGACATCCATCATTGTTAGTGGTAGAAGAATCCTCGACCCTCTGCAAAGGAACATCCTGCTCGCTACTACGCGTGCCTGCTGCACTGTCAGTACCCATGCCACTGGACCTGGAGGTGGTCCGCTGTGGACTACTCTTCCACCTCTCCAAAGCTATCCTCAACTTCACAACAGAACAGCAGAAAAGAAGCGTCTCCTCACGCATCTGCAGCAGAGATGGACTGCTTCCAACAAAGGCGAAATCACTAGAAAGTTCTTCCCTTACATTAACAGGGTGTTCCATAGGCCTTTATGCTACATACCTATTAACTGGCCATGGATCATTAAAAGGCAAACTGACGGCCCTGGGAATCATCGATGATCCCACTTGCACCTGTGGTGGGACTGAGAGTTGGTCGCACCTTATGTACGACTGCCCCCTGTATGAGGATCTCCGCTGCACCTACATACCCAAAGACCAAGAAAAACACCTGCTTGATAGTAGGTAGGAATATACAGCTTTTACGCGTTTTGCACAAGAGCTCTTCAGCCGAAGGAAATCCTTATCTACAGTTCCTGTAGCGGCACCACAACGGTCCCAAGGAAGACAACAGATGATCTGAGACCATGATGGACTTTCAGCCAGACTAGACAGTCATGAACTTGACCACCACACCATCAAACGGACAACTATCCGACGATTGGAGTTTGAAAGCTACCGTTGGATTGGATTGGACACCACCCGATGTCAATGACAGAGGCGCTAAATGACGATCCTATCTGTGCTCCCTTGTACAGTCACTTTCGGCCCCATTCCTTCGCCTGATGGACTGAGTGTCCATCGATTGTTGGGGACGCCTTCGCCTATATCCCCTTACTCTTACTTTCATTCCCCCTCTTCTTCTGTACACCCTGTACTACCTCCCTCTATCTAATCGCTTTTTTTTTTTATTATTATTATTTTTTTTTATTATTATTATTATTTTTTTTTTTAACTTGGTCTCCGCTCAGGAAGCTGAGGCGACTCTGACGGAGACTAGCCAGAGAATTATGGGCAGCCTCCTAGTGGTGTGTGTGTGTGTGGGCAACGTGGGGTTCCACCTGCGGCCAAATTCCAGGACACAATACTACACATCCAACACACAACACTCTTCTGGCATCTACAGTAGTACTGTATTTCTTCACAGTGTAGATGTGGCGCCTGACCCTAACACTATGCACCCCTGGTGCATGTGGAACAATGTATTAGTGGTGTCCGCTATCGTCAACTGCGTATACTTTTTTCCTAATGGCGATGTTGTCTGCCAAGATGACAATGCGCCGAGCCATCGGGCACTTGTTGTGCAGGAATGGTTTGAGGAACACATTTCTGACTTCCAGCAAATCGATTGGCCTCCGATCTCCACCGATATCAATCCCATAGAGGACTTGTGGGAAAGGCATATCAGGCGTCTGGATACACCAATCACCGCCATATCCCCGACATCTTGTTGAACCAATGCCACGTCAGATAGCTGCTGTAATGAGGATCTACGAAGTATTAGGTAGGTGGTCATAATTCTGTGAATACTAGATTTTTCGAAAACTTAATGAAGTATCACTTCAACAAGGGAAATTAATTACGGTGATAGACTGTAAATGCGTATTAAAAGGCTTCACTGAAAAAAAATTTCGTGGTATGCAAGAGTTAGCTGAAATCAATGAATCTCTCACCGAGATCTTAAGATTTATTCAAATCATTTGTGTTCTTTAAAAGGTGACATGAAAAATAGATTTTCAGATTAATTTCCTTTTGAAATGAAGCCATGGACGTTAAATTCAATTGGATGCGATTTTTTTATCCAACAATGTTGTCTGAAATGGCATGGCCAAAAGTGGTTTTAGTTCAGTAAATAAAATATTAACAAAGGAAAGAAACAGAAATGGTATATATATGTTCAAGAGGTGACATTAGAATTGAACGTTTAGCTAAAAAGGCTCAGGGATTGCATTGAATAAAAATAGTAAGTATAAGTGGACACACTGATTGCAGAACCTTTTATAATTACTGCCTAGGCGTCGAAATCTCTGTGGAGAGTTTTATGCCAATTTAAAACTAAATAATAATGGAAAAGTAATTAATTATTAGCCATAAACATCCTACGAACCTAGTATTTAAAAATGAAAAATTGACAGGGCCGTGTTAGAAAATGTTTTTATAATAATAATCAACCTAAGCCAAGGTTCCTGAAGTGTTAATTTAATTTACGGTATTTTTCGTTGCTTTCAGCTATAAGAAAGGGAACAGACCATACTGGTCTTATCACGAGGCTTCGGTATAAAACCGGTCTATTAACGAGCGTACGTACGGTCCACGGTGGCACAGTTGTAGCGTGCTTGTTCGCCGAGTGGAAGGAGCTGGGTTCGAATCCAGCCGAAGGCGTTAGGAAGTTTTTCCTGCCTCTTCTCACTCGGTGCTGAGTTAGTCGATCTCAGGCCGTGGAGTGAGGTTTCCTCCGGGTACTCCGGTTTCCCCTCACCAACCCAAAATCGACCGTAGCGCACACACACACCGGTACAGACCCAAACACGAGTTCCTTGAATCTTCAATACACCCGTTTTTAGGGTGTAATGAACTTTCAAGGAATTTTCCGAGGAACTATCCCCGCCCGGGAGAGGGTAGTTCCTTGTTCCTCTCATATATTTTCTTTACACAAATGAACTGTAACAAAAATTTCCTGACACCCACTAAAAAAAAAGTCAAGCATTAATGTTAACAGAAAATTAGAGAACTGGGTATTACTAGCTAAGGGCGGCTTTCAGGTGCATTTTATTATTTTGTTTTCTTTTAATACGAAGTAAACGTGAATTTTAAAATACACCTGGAAGCTCCTGTCAGCAAATGCCCACTTAAATATTTTCTATTAAAACTTCAGCTGGTGTCAGGAAATTTTGCTATGAATCATATTCGTTAATAGTTTTACAATCCTAATTCTACACAATATATTTAAAGGAGATTTAATACACAGGTTAAAAAGATAATTAATTTTTTCTTAATCTGATATGAAATAGTTGAATTTAATATCAGACACGATATTAAATTCAACTAAGCACGTTGAACCAAAATTTCAGTAATATTAAATGAACTGAAGAAATACCTATATTAGCAGTTAAAAAATTGCCCTTGGGATAATATGGTATGAAATCTCACCCCCCCCCCCTACAGACAATAAAGATAAATATGGAAGAAACAGTTTAGATAGTATCGAAATAGTATCACTCCTTTCAGAGCGATAAGAACCGCTAAGACTGGCAGGGCAAACCTATCCAGTGGGTTAATGCACTAAGTTACCACCAGTCTAGTTGTAACCCACAGCTATTCTGTATAGTCCATGTGGGGCAAATGGAACGTGTTCCCCTAACCATGCGTATAAAGTTCCTAGGTCTATCCGTAAAAAACCTAGTCGTCGTGCCCCCCCCTTACGATGATACCTGGATAAGAAAGTGATAGTCTAAGCTAATTAAGTCCTTTCTCTCTTACAACCATGGCACTCAATGATGCTGCTAAGAAGTCGCATTATGGCCTTAGTTGCCTAACAACCTGGCAAAAATATCCTCTCTCTTACTTTCAGAACTGCTTCGCTTCGCTTACCAGAATAACGACGACGCCGAGGAACAAAAGCCAGCCCCACTTTCAAAGAAAAAGAACAAGAAACCAGGTCGCAATCTGACCCGAGCAAAAGTAATTTGGAACAACAAAATCAACTGATCGAGATGACTGAAGAAACGCAAACCCTAGACCCCACCTTACCAGGGCCCCCCAGTACCAGACCTGATTCTCATACTCAGGTCTGCCCTGGAGGAAATCTTCGCAAAGCAGAACAGTCGAGTGACAACGATTCGAGCAGACATTGTCTCACTGTGTACAAAACCCACATAGAGAACGAAAAAATAAACGCCACATTACAGGCATACCTGCAAGGCGGGGCTAGAGAAATGCCACAGCGCGCCCGGACCTATTCAGAAGCGCCGAGGAGCAAAGGCACCACTACAAACATAAATGAACCTGCAACAGTGTCCCCGAGAAGAACACTCCTACCTAAAGCCAACAGGACAGGATGAACATACAAGCGAAGAAATAAAGAAGAATGTAATGGAAAGACCTCGGAGCTACCCGAATTAAAGCAATAAGGAAAACGAGAAACCCATGGATTGTAATAGAAACAGAGGCAAAGGAAGAAGAGGAAATAATCATGTCCAATGCAAAGATCCAAACCTTACTGCGGAAACCCTAAGAATAAAAGGGCCATCCGCCATAACATTTGACGTGTACCAAGACATCACCCGCGAGACTCTAACCGGGGAAATCTATAGGAAAAACCTACAGAGAAGGATGAAAAGCTAATGGTCATGCCCAAGTATAAAACAAGGGCAAGAAGCAGCGGGTAGTGGAACTGGTCCCAGAGGCCTGGCAAGTCCTGCGGGAACAACGATCAATTTATATAGAGTGGAGTAGCCACAGGTACAGAGAACACGTGGCTATAGTTTACTATAGCCACGTGTTCTCTGATGTACAGTAAATATGTAGGTCGTGGATGTCCACAGGGATCCGTTTTGGGTCCAATATTTTGGAATGCCATTCTGGACCAGTGGTTAAATAAGTCTCAAGCTATAAATTGCATACAAGTGGCATATGCTGACGATTTGATTGTGGGGGTCTCAGGTGGGTCTAGAACCGTGCTGGAGCACAGAATACAGGAAGTCCTGGAGGATCTCTCTAATTGGGCTACATTGAACAGATTGAAAATTTCATCTACTAAAACCAAATTCATGGTGTTCAAAAACCATTTTGCCCACCCAGAGTTGTGTTGGATGGGAAACAAATTCCCTTTGTGTCTAACATCAAGTATTTAGGAATTATTTTGGACGACAGGATGGGTTTTCATCTGCACGTTTCACACCTTAACGATAAAATTAAGAATTTCCAGGCGAGAGTGGGGACTCAGCAAAACAACTATGAGTTTGTATTACAAAACGATCTTCCTACCAGTTATCGCCTATGCTGCTGGCGTGTGGCTGGAGGCTGTGCTTAAGATCAAGACTCAACGTAAGTTAATGTCGCTGCAGCGATCAATGATGCTGACCTATTTGAATGCGCCACGGACTGTGTCTACGGTCGCGCTACAAGTGATAGCTGGCTTGTTACCTCTGGATTTATACGTGGTATACCGAGGAATGATGTACGCGATGAGGAAGGGTATCCCTGCCCAATATCTGGGGTTGTCTTTAAATCTGACGGCTACAGTTAAGGAGGAGAAACTTCGTATTTGGACTGGTTTGGTTGGAATATGGAGAGCCAGATGGAGTTCTTCCGAGGTGGGAGCGATAACTAGAAAGATTATTCCAGTGGCAGATTTTGCTATCTCTAAGCTAGTGTCGTCGTGGTTTTGCCCCACTATGTATACCAGTTTTCTGCTGACAGGACACGGTTCGATCCGGGATAAATTGCACTCTAGAGGATTGGAGCCAGATCCATGGTGTTCTTGTGGAGCGATAGAGACTTGGCAACACATACTATTTTCTTGTCCTTACTATAATGTAGAAAGGCATCTTTTGAAAGAACAAATAACTAATTTTGATGAAGATAATGTGCATACATTGGTGCAAGGAGTTGACAACTTTCAGGCCTTACATGTGTTCGCAAATACTGTGTTTTCCAGAAGATGTATAATAAGAAACTTTTCAGACATTGAATTGGCTGTATACAACCAGAATCTTCAATGATTGCATCTGGGCTTGGGAACTTCAGACCTGGAAGCCTTTGGTCGGGTTTGGGGCTCCTCGGCATGGACCACTCTAGTGGTTTTTTTTTTTTTTTTTTTTGTTCAGTTCTTGGGTTTGGGCGGCCCAAGTCTGGACAGCTGGCACTCAATAGTATTGCACTTTCTCTGTTGAGTGTTGAATTGCGCTTTGGCGCTCCAGCTTTTAATATAGTAGCAGGTCGGGCTCCTCGTGCCGGGGACGAGCATCAGATTGCAGTTGAAAAGTCCAGCTGCTTTCTGATGGCAAAGTGACCTGACATAAACAACATACTACACTCACAAACATATCTCTCTTATATATACTTTCATTCTTTCCTATACGAAAACTATTTATTATGCACTAGATTTAGTTTATGAATTTAAAGTAATTTTCTCCCTCCCTTCTCTTTTCAAAATTGTTTTATTCTTCTTATTTCTTAGCTATCTTTTTATTTATCAGGTCCAATTTACAGATTTTCTGTTTAAAAACTATTTAGGTGGAGATGGGCTTTTGCCTGGGAACCACCCTGACACAGTATATACACACATGTACCTGTGGCTACTCCACATATTTGCAGCACCTGAAACGCTAGAGTGTTTCAGGTGCTGCAAATATGGGCACACGACACACACATTTAATCAAACGGAACCAACGTGCACAACTTCAGTAGCTGCCCAAACAAACCAAAACACCCCGTATGCGTCAACTGCAAGCTACTAAGGCTAGATCATACGCATTCCATAAGAGATCCAAAATGTCCGATATATCAAAAGTTCAAGTGTACATATCAACTCAGAACCAATTATGGGTACGCAGCGTAAAAAATATAACGATGGAGTGCTAAAAATTCACCAAATAAATGCGCAATGTGGTCGCCCGTCAAGTATACCTAAAAACAGAAGAAGACAATGCTGATCTCATCTTTATTCAATAGCCCTACACTCAAATGAAGCAGGTTAAGGGATACCCGCTCGGGTTTAAAATAGTACAGAGTGACAAAGATACGCCGTCGGCAGCAATTATAGTCCGCAACCCAGATCCCGCAGTTATGCACTCCATAGGCAGCATGTGATCATATAATCAGCTCTGTCGGCTGCTTATACGCAGTCTGTCTGTCTCTCTCTCTACTGCAGACCGGGCGTCGAGATTGACTTCGCCAATACATATCTCCAGGATGTCCAAACTACCCTAGCAAGATAGAGGATCATAATAGGTGCCAACGTCAAATTCCGATCCCTAGTCTGGCACAGCGCCACGAGGAACCGGCAAGGCATCAAAAACAGCCAAAGACTGGAAGAGTTCCTGGCTGACTCAGTACTGACGGTTAAAAATCAACCTTTCTGTCTCTGAACCTTCTGTAATACACTTTGGGAGGCGACCATCGACATCACCCTAACCACAAGAAATATCGATTCTCATGTGACCAACTGGACGGTGCAAAATTCTTGGACCACGTCGGATCACCGTACCATCACCTACGGGTTACAGAGAACAACCGCAAAAACTGATTTGTAATCTCCAAAGCCAATTGGGAACTCTACCAAAAACAGCTCATCAATAGAGCCCAAACCAGAGAGGACGGCCGAGAAATAAGAGAGGACCCAGACGAACTGCAACAGATTATAACAAACATTATAACCAAGGCAGCTGAAGTCGACATAAAAAGAAAAACGCCTTCGAGCAAGGCCATGCCCTGGTGGACCCCAGAGCTGCAACGACAAAGGAGATTAGTCCAACAAAAAAGGAAGGAATGTCAGAGAGAACGGAGATCGTGGCCGCCCGCTGAGGTCACTCACCTCCGCCTACAATATACAGTACTCAGAGTATAAAGAAAAATAAAAAATCTTCCTGGGAACGACTGGTCTCAACTAAAGGTAATGAGAACCCCTGGGGAGTGTTCTACAAGATCACAACAAATAAACTCCCCAGGGAGGAAATAACCACAGCAACGCACCCTCACCACAACATGGGACGACCCGATGGTCAATTTTGAACACTATTATTATCATCTTTGGTGGCTCCTAGACATTTGTCCAAATCCACCTAATATACTTGATTTTATTATCCTTATACAGGATACCTAGCCACCAGAGAGCAGTCATCACCTAGAATAACTGCTACCTGATGCTCGTCCTTATGAACGTGGAGCTGGGCCTAGGTCTACTGTACTGTCCGCACAAAATTCCCGCACCCTCTGGTAGAAGTGCTAGACCAGAGCAGATCATCCGAAAATGCTATTTTATGGCAAACTGTTTGTCTCAATTTAAGTCATTGGTTCAGAACCAAATTCCAAAATAGGGGATCCAACACAGATCCCTGTGGGCATCCTCTAGTCACTAATTTTCTATAAGTTAAAAGCTGTGCCCTTACAATTATCTGCCTTGAAGTTAAATAGCTTGTCACAACCCGATATATTTTCCCTGGACAATGGAGCTGTCTTAACGAGTAAAGAATGCTCTCGTGCCAGACTGAATCAAAAGCTCCTGCAAAGTCAATGAACGGAGCAAGAACATATTTACTGTCTGCATTTTTACATAAAGCACTAATCATTAATCGCGTCCTCAATAGATTTGGATTTTCTAAAACCATACTGAAATGGCAACTCAATGTGGTGTAAATTCATGAATTCACTTAATCGCTGGAAAATCAATCTGTCAAACAACTTGCCTAGGTTAGGTAACAGCGATATTGGTCGAAAGCTCCTGGGGCTTGTTTTTTTCTTTACCTGGTTTTTGAAGCAATTTCAAAAGGGCACGTTTCCAGAAAACAGGAAATGTGCCTTCCAATAGACATTTGTTATACATATTAAGTAGAACTGGAGGGTATATCTCTAATAACTTACTGATACTGTTGTTCTCAATTAAATCAATCCCCGGAGTCTTGTCAACATTTATCTGTTTACTAATACAAGTAACTCCTCTGCTGTAACAAGAGAGATATCCTCATCGTTGACATAATCTCTATTAACTGCTCTTATCTCACACTGTTCAAGAGTATCATTACTTACACAATCCTCGGAAAACAGTTTGTCTATGACAACTAACTGTTTCCCTACCATCTACTATTACTGTGTGAAATACATCCTGCTCTATCTTTTAGTAATGGTCAGCTTATACAGTAGTCCCCAAGGGTTACTGTTTCCTGCAGTTCTTGCCATGATCTTAACTTATGCTCATAAATAGCCCTATGATAATCCCTCCTTTTACACCTATATATTTCCTTATAATAGTTAGCCTCTTCTATATCACGAGACCTATATCTTTGAAATTGCCTCCTGGCCGAAAAAAACATCTCGCCTTAAAATTTACAGTTCAGACCACCGTGGTACTTGCTTATCTGTGGCCTTCCTACGCCTAGCTGCATACTTCAAAGCTTCAAAAAGTACACTTTGAATATAAAATGCATATTCTGTGGCATTCATAGTGTTCAGAGCCAGATATTTATCATTACCAAAAACCAATTGCAAGGAATCATTAAATTTTTCCCAATTTATCTTTTTATATGCAAACCTCATCTGCTCATTGATTTTAATATAATAAGTCTTACTATATACCCCCACATTTACACGAAATAATATAGCCCGATGGTCACTGTTTGTTGCATTCTCATCAACAACCCAGTGACACACCCTTTTTACAAAATCTGGTGAAGCCAGTGTCAAATCAATGTTCGATTGTCCATGTGCATTACTAAACGTATACGGTTGTTGTTATTCATTAAGTACAACTAAATTATTTGATATTATAAAATCCTCCATACACATTCCCCTGTTATCAGTCATACCACTGAACCACATATTGGATTTAGCATTTATGTCAAAAGCCAATAATACATTGCCATAACCTATTTGTGCCAATGCACCTTCCAAACATGAAATGAAATATTCAATATTATCTGTTGGAGAACAATACAAACAATAAATACAATGAAATGTCAGACAAGATCTCTGGCCACCAGACGGTGTCGAAAACTCCGCTAAAATCTGTAAAAAGCGCCAGTACGTAACGGGCATCAGAATTATCTGCTAGCTGAGTGGTTTTCAGTAATGCATCAATAGTTGAGCACCCCTGCTTGAAAGTCCATGAAAGAGAAGGCCAAAAATTATATCAATATGCTTGCTTGCTAGCTTCACCCACAAAGGCTGGGGTCTTAAGGGACAATCGTTCCACCTTCTATATTCAGCTTTTTTTTTTTTTTTTTTTGTACCGTTCGTAACATACGGCGTGCCGTATGGTTCCATCGTTTGTCAAACGTTATCCTGCAGATACAACGGTTGATGTTATTAAACATTACTCAAGCTTGTAGAACGATATCCACAGCAGCACTTCAAGTATTAAGAAGATGTATCCCTCTTGATCTACAAGCGGTCTACACAGGGCGTTCCCATGCTATCAGAAAGAACTAAGAAACTGAATTCCTAGGGTTAAAAACTATTGTCGATGCAGATCCGAAACAAGAACGCCGGCGTACTTGGCAGGAACTTGCTTCCCTCATGATTCCACCAAAGGCAGTACTACCAAGTTATTTCTACCTAGTGTCTCCTACCTCAACAAACAAAGACTCGGCTGGTTCTTCCCAAATTTACATACCATCTTCCTTCTGGAAGGACATGGATCATTCAAAAAGAGACTTCAGGCTTATAAAACGATGCCCATTGTGAATATGAACTGGAACCACGTAATGCACTCGTGTACGTGGACCTACGTACGCTGATGATCTTAAGATGCTGGTCACATCCAATGATCCAACAAAAGCTGAGGCAGTCGTCTATAAAAATCAGAGTATTGTTTGAACTCCAAGAATCTAGGACGCCTGGGACTTAAACTGCATCCTCAGAAAGCAGCTCAGATGACTTTCACAAAAAGGGCTATTAATGAAATTATGCTCACAATAAATGGGACCGCAATTAAAAAGGTTCACTCCCACACGGGATCATAGTGGGATAATGGGTTTACATTCAAAGACCACCTCAAAATGGCCAGGCTAAAAACGCTTGCGGTATACTGGGCAATTCGGCAGGAGTTGGTCGGTCTCAGGAGTCGAGAGTTCCTTTTCGAATACGTCCGAAGAAATTTAACACCCGTACCGCTCTACGGTTCGATACTCTGGTCAGGAGCTTCCTCTACTCAACTGAAGAGATTTCTGGGGGTTGAATATTGGCTCCTGAGATGGCTAAACAGGGAGATGGGCTACTCGTTCACCATCTCTAGGAGCGTGCTCTATGCAAACCTGGGCATGAAACCCTGGGAAACCGTAGTTTAAAAAGAGAGAAATCTACACACCTTGGCAAAACTTCTATGCGGCCTCATGGATATGCTTGACATCTGGGATGTTTCTGCAAACCCTCGGACCTCACAAAGAACCCGATGCAGTTTACAACCCTGTCTGCAAAATGTGCAATACTTTAGGTCGGTGTTCCCGGCAGATACGTTCGGAATGTATAACTTCCTGGGAATTGATGCCTCATCTTTCTGCAGCTCCAAGCGCTATAGACAGGACATAGTGAAAGAACTCTATAAACACCAACAATAAGCGCTATTTGAAAAGAATTCCCTACAGAGGCTTTACTGGATTCACCGTTGTGTTTTTTATTATTTTATGTATTGATTTTTACTTTGTTGTGTATTTTCAATCTGTTTTGATCTCTTGCAATTCCAATGAATGTAATCAACTGGAATTTGCATAATGTACACCCGTCTAGCCCAACCAGGCTGTTCCAGGGGTGGCCACTGATGTGGAAATAAAATGATATTAATAATAACTGTTACTGGATCTAAATTTAATCACACTTAGTCCGGAGAGAAACCTGTTAAAATCAAAAGAAGCGTTTTTAGCTTTTAGCAGATATGCATCAGCAGTCTTCAAAAGGCGTTGGTATCATCTCTTCAGGTGTAATCCCACAACGTAGACATCCAGACCAGACGTTCCTGAAACCGCTATGGTTTCTCCTGCTCTTCCCTCATAACCGGCCACAATACGAACTGAATGAACACCCAGCTGGACATCTTCCTGGTAGGAATGACTGATAGCAATCAAACTCGCACACTTCCCACTGCACCAGTGGAGATGGGGGGGAACCCCTGGCGCCGTCAGACAATTAACACTTCCCATTGCATCTACCCAACTTTGCAGACCTCCTTTGTTCTGCAAACTGTCTTCCTTTCCCTGGCCTTCGGTGGGCTCCCAAGACCAGGGGTGATTCCTACTTCACCCTTTCCACTGGAGGATGCCTATTTTGACTCCTCCACTTGTACAATCTTCCCCACTCTCTTCCCTTTTTATTTATTTTTCTTTGGTTTCCATCCAGAATGCTCAGGCGACCCTGGCGGAGATCAGCCTGGCTCACCTCCCAGTGGTGGCGTCGTGCAATGTAGGATCCCACTAGGGGCCCTGCCGCCAAGTAGCCAGAGACAACAACAGAACATAACGCAATACTGCATAAACCAGACACTACACGTTTTTCTGGCTTATGCAGTAGTTCTGCATTCCATCACAGAGTACGTACGGCGCTGATGTGGGAAACCACAGGTGGCGCCTAACCCTAAATACTATGCCACTATAGAGAATGCAAGGATAATATCCCAAATGATGGGCAGGAGACGACGCAAGAGACACGCTGGTCGGACAAGCCCAATTCTTTGTGCAATACGCCGACGGAAGTTCATGTGTGGCCCGAGCAACACGAGTCTATGGACTCATCGTGCACTGTACCCACTGTCCAGGTAGGTGGCAGTAGTTGCTTAAAGTGGCCATGTTTTTCTGGCAAGAAATAGGACCCCTGGTGCTTATGGATTACCGTTTTACTGTTGAGATCCACGCGCAACACTTAGGACACCACGTGCACCCTGCCCTGTTGCATTTTTCCCTACAGAAATAGGATCTTCCAAGACGATAGTCCGCCGTGTCATCGAGCCAGATTCCCGCACAACACAATGAAGATATCGCCCATCATCAGTGGCCTCAATCCAACTGAACACCTGTGGGATATTTTGGAGCGGGAAGTGAGGCGTATGGACACTAAACTGTTATCTGTTCCGACACTGTGGAAAGCATTGCAGGCACCATGGCTGTGGATCCCTCCGTACATCTATTGGAGTCAATGCCTTGGCGAATAGCAGCTGTTACCCGTGCGAACGGGGGGAAGGGGCAATACTGTAGTGATCACTGGGCGTATGCTACTTCAATTAAATATTTGTATTTTTTTTTTTTTTTTTTACTCCGCTCAAAGAAGTACTAAATTTATTTAAGATGGGCGGTGGAATATGCATTTTAAAGAGGGAAAAATTTCTGTAATGTAAATGAGGCTTAAAAGCAAACTTTAAGTTACGTTACTTTTTTCCATCCTGGGATGATTGGTTGTAGCATTTTAGGTCTAACTGCATCTCAGATAATGTCTGTAAATTGCGTGTGTTCTGTGGTCGGTTTTCTTCTTTGCTCGACGAGAAACAGTTCCTGGGAGACAAAACCATGCTACCCTCGCCTGAGACCTGCTAACTCAACCACGTTATGAAAAATACCCATAAAACTTCCTCGCGCCAATGATGGGACTAAGCAGAGGTTCGGATCCAAGCTGTTTCTCTAGGGGGTGCAATATAACGATAGCGATGTTCGACTGACTAATCGAAATAATATAATAAAAACCACACAGTACTATCATAATTTACTGAGGCTTTGGGGTCTTTTGCGAAACCTAGTGTGGAGAGTGCGGTGATTATACTATGTTATCTACGATGGACCCATCCAAAGAACTTTACGGCAAAAGCCCTCAAACTAAAAATCAGCTGACCCTAATACAACCAGCTAATTTAAATTTAAGGATATTGTGGAATTTTTAAAAAAATATAAGGGTTAATTCCAAATTCACGTAGAGTGGACCCTTTAGTTTTACTCGTATAAGATTTTTAAAACTTGAGTTGCCTGAAGGGAAGAGGTGTTTGTGTGTCCATAGCCAATGAGCAGATTAAATATGCCGGGAAGGGGTAACAAAGTTCCAGGAGTAGTGCATTAAAAAGAACAAGGTGAAGGAGCTTAAAAATGGTTTTATTTTATTCAAATTAATCACCAGATGATTGAATTCACTTAGTACACCATTCTAAAAGTTTCAGCGATGGCGTCCAAATAGATGTTTTTCTTTGTCCTTAACATCCTGAAATTTTTCCTTCAAGAGCAGTTTTCACAGTGGAAAAGGGGAAGTCCACTGGTGCTAGATCGGAAGAATAGTGGATGGTTGGTCTGTACAATGCCGTGTTTCATCGGAAATGTTTTCACGAGTGCGGAATGGAAGGGCGCATTGTCGGGCAAGAAGAACAAGTTCCATTTCTCTCGAAATTTTTTGTACGTAATATTTTGTACTCTTCCCCCCCCCCCCTTTCAGGTACAAATTCATTGTGTGATTTCTGCATTAAATACATTAAAAATAAAACTTTCTAGATAACAGAAAAATCGAAATAACAGCACCTTGAAACCCCGAAGGTGCCCTTATCTGAAAGTGTTACATTAATTCCAGCAAGAAATAAGTAAAATTTTATTACAAACGCCTTGAAAGTATAATGAAACTGTTTATTAAATTACAGTTACTAAAATACGTGTTGCACTGCACGCGCTGTTGGTTATAAAATAAAGAACGTGAAAATAATTATTTCTGTTCAAATAAACGCATTGACTGCGTTACATCACTATTAACGACATAGAAAAGTTTAGAAATATGTTTAATACTCCATTCTTAAAACCGAATAATAAACTTTTCTTTGATAAAAGTGAATTAAAATACAATCAGGAATTTACGGGGGAAAGTGGTCGTGACAGATTTAAAAAGTTCTGATGTAATTAGATTAAATTTACATTTTATTAAACATTGATAGCGGTTTGTTTAAGACTAGAAATACACTGATTCTATCATGCAAGCGAATGAAGAGAAGAAAAAAAAAAAAAAAAAAAAAAATCAGGTTAGCAATAAAACACAGATCAAGCCGAAAAGCAAAAAAGCAATCAATTGAATAAATAAGTTATGGTAAATATGGAGTACTCCATGTGGAAACGGGAAAGGGTCCAAGGCTCTCTTCTTTCCTCTCCCTTCCTCACAGAAGTTGTAATGCATTCTAGTGCTGCGAAAATTATTTACAATAATAATCACGCAAAGTTTCGGAGAAACAGAGGGAGAAGGGGAGCGCCTGATCATTTTCTAATGTGTGCTGATGAATGTCAACAGTTATTACCACGGCTATTTTAAATACAAAATGTATTACTGGACGAGAAAAAATTATAAAGTTTGTTTCATCTCATCCAGTAGTACGTCGGTACCGATCGTTAATTCGCATATATTTTAAATTGAGGATTGTGAAACTGGGGTTTGGAGAGAATAATATCGGAAGAAACATTACACGGATAACGTCCAACATCTTTGGGATGAACTGAAACGTAAGATTAGAACGAGCTTAATTTAACTCGCACTGATAATAGAGCTGACGGGCGTTTTAAGGTAGAAGTACCATCACCCTTTTATCTATTTTAGTAGAAAATCTTCTAGAATACTCAAGCAGAATAATTCCCTGTTAATTTCTTTGAATAAATACTTGTTCGTGTCCTTTGACTTTTGGTAGGACAGTAATTCAGAACAAGGTCATTTTAAACTAGTGGAAGGAATAACTAGAATGACAGCATGAATTCCAGTCTGTAATATTTTGTAATTACTCCGAAATTGCTTTTGACTATCCAATAAATGAACTTTTCTAATGTTTGATTTACATTTGCCAATGAGTGAAATTTTAAATTAAGTTCTTTTAATCAGATTCATCCAGATGTCCTAAATTTGCTTAAAATCGGAAAAACAGAAACCTGGCTAATCCCCCCCCCCCCATATACTATAACTGAAGTGAGCTAATTGGAGGAATGAATGGGTAACACTGCGCATGTCAGTGTACGACTATCACAGCTTTTACTGTGGACTTAACCAACTTGTATAATAAATTCTATAGGTGTAAGTTGGTGAGAAAATAGGTATTAAAACTATCGTCTAAGTTAGAAGTAACATTCTTTATTCCACTCATTTACCTTTCTATTAATAATTTTAATTTACTTTCAAAACGAGAGTTAGATACCTTCTAGAATCTAGATTGTTTTGTGTACCAAGAGATTGTACGCTATTTTCGAAAAGAAACCCGTATCCTAAGTGGGCAGTTGTACTCCGAAATGTTTGTAAAATTAGTAGCTAAGGGGAAGGGAAAGCCTCTTTTCCCCATCAAGATCCTCCTATTCCCACGTACTGCAAAAAACAAATGCCCTCCCCCCCCCCCCCATATACAACTCTCACTTGCATTTCATCTGGAAGCTCGAATACGGTTTTTGTCAACACCATGTGCCCTTTCCCCTATGGAAGTACACTCGGGTAATGCAATGGAGACGTATTTCTACAGGGTGGATAACCATGGCTTTAGTAGGCGGAGCGCTACGTTGCGATCGATTCTCCGATACAAACATCCCCCCAGTTCACCCCCCCTTCCCCTTCCGCCGGTCCACTCGCTCGCTCTTTCTTGTTGCGAAGAGGCGTGGGGCACGATCATTGTTTATTTACTAGTCCGAGAGAGACGAGCGTCGGGCGCGTGCCGAGAATGGAAAGTGGCATTCCAATCTCCGGTCATCATTCTTTCGTTGTTTCCATGGGAACTCCTCCCTCTCATTTTCTCGAGCTTCCCGAATCGCGCGAGTTATGTGGGTAATAGTGGTGAGAAGCGACTACATTTATAGACGGCAAAGGCGGGAGGGAGGGGCGACCGTACTAGTCCAGATTTAACGGGGATGGACCGTTCGCTCTCGTGCTGCTTTTCATTAATGTGTGTACACTGAAGGAATACGGTGTGTATTTACATTAAATAACTGTCTTCCAACTGCTAAATGCGCATGATTTTTTTTTTTTTTTTTTTTATTTGTCCATAGTTTTAATTTTTTGTTTTATTCACCCTTGAAACGCCATAAATCAAATTACATAAGACAATACGAAAATCTGGGTTGTGTTTGGATAAATACTTATATTAATAAATTGATATGGTGTAAAACTTTCTTTTCATTAAAAAATGTATCTGTTAAAAATCGGATGTCTAAAATGTAACAAAAACAAAATTAATTATGTTACATTAAATATAAGTAATAAGTTTCTGATAATTGCGTGTTTCTAAGGTTATTGTGTGAAAAGATCGGCCGGAACTAATTCCGATTTCACTCTTCTGATATAACCTACGTTTTTGGAGTCTAAATGGAGAGCATTTTTGTAATTTCTATTAGGGAAATTTAACCCGAATGAGGTTTGCAACCACAGGTCAAGAAGGCACCCATACTAATTAAAATGTTTTCCCGTTCCGAGACACAATAACATCATCGAAATATCTTTAAACCTATATATGATTTGTCTAATGCAGCTTGCTTCGATAAAAAAAAAGAAGTTTCCAAACTAAGCGAAAATTCAAATATTGGAGTCTCTCTCAATATTAAGGAATCTTCAATTTATATTTAATAAAACAAATGCGTTGTTAGAAACAAGTAAACAAAAACTCTTATTGGGCACAAACTGCCTCAGTATATCCTTCAAGCATTAGCGAATATAAATACGTGGCTGAGCCAATGGAAGATGTCTTGAAAGCTGGATATTTTATGAAAATAGAGCGTATTGTATACTTTATATCTATAAACTCCTGTTATTAGGACAAACTTCAAGAACGATATTATTCTGATTAATTAGTTACTGGCTGGAGGGGGGAGAAGAGATAACTCGCGCTGCTCGTGTAGAGTAATGTATATCGTGAATTTATCCTCCATGAGAATGACAGATTAGCAATACGCAGCAGAAACGTGGACATTGGGCTTTCTCTCCTCTCTGGGTTCGGTTTGGATTCAATTTCTGTTAATAGCCTTTCCGATAAAGATAATAATTCCCTTCAGAACGGAAGGAACTTATTTTCTCCCAGTATAGAAATAGAAAGTTGCTTAAATAGAAACTTTCTATTAAAAATTATAAAATCGAGCAGTAACATTTCTGTCTGTGTACAGGAAAGCGTCAGCGAAGTGTTGGCTGTTATGTTTTCCTCCACCCCATCGCATTTCATCATACAACAGACGCTCTGTAAGATGTAAAATCTTACAAATATAATATTTTGTGGAGGAGGGAGATTTATTTAAAGCAATATGGGAGGGCGGAACATTACAAGTTAAGAATATTACTAAGATCACTGGCAAGGATTAAATTAGACAACGTTTATGAAGGTCACCGTTAAGCTTGACAAAGGCTAATGGCAAGGAAGGGGGGTGTACTTCGGTTCCCAGCGCACAGGAGCATCCAAAACAATGGAAACTGGTTGCAACTGTTATGAGTAAAAGGTGTCAACTCTGGTAAACAATAGCGCGGTGGACCATGTGCTGTCGGGACATTTCTTTAATCGGTTACACCTGGACAGTAAAATACGGAACAATGCTGGGAATTAGATGGAAGTCTGGCTGTCGGTGATGGCAAGTTTTTAGATCGTGGGAAATTAGTCTGCTACAGTATAACTATTAGCCGCTGACTTTAAAGGTACTGACAGCCTGAGAAATTTTACAAATTTCTTAAAATAAGAAGTTAGATCGAGCAAGGAATCAGTGTGAGAAAGATAAAAATTAGCGAATAAGAAGAGAGAGAAAGTTGATAAAATTAGTAGATTGGTTAAACAGAAAGCTAGGGAGTATTTGACATATGTAGGCGGTACAGAAAAGGAGATGAACAAAAAGTGAGTGAACGGGCAGAAAAAAGAGGCACACAGTTGAGAATTGGGGAGTGTTTTGGGAAGATGAGTTAAAACACACAGAGTTGAGTTTTATGTGTGTGTTTATGGAAATGAGTTAGAACACACAGAGTTGAGAATTTGGGAGTGTTTTGCGAAGATGAGTTAGTGTCAGATCCCCGAGTTGAGCTATGTGGGTGTTTAGGAAAATGAGTTAGTGGGATTCTAAGTTGAGTTTTTGTTGGTGCTAGGGAAAATGAAATAGTCAGCGGAAACAGCAGTCGAGATTTTCGTCGATATAAGTAAAAATGAGTTAGTGACAGGGACAGTTGAGGGTTCTGTTGTAGTAGGAAATATGTAAAAGTTAACAGTCGAGTGTTTGGACGTGGTGGGAAAAGAGAAGGGTAGCGCCCTGGGGAAGTTTTCTTCTTGAAAAAGTTCTTAATAGGTGGAGCGGAAAAACGAGGGTAGCACCCTATGAGTTTTCCTTGTGATAAGTTTTAATAAAGTGGAGAGGAGTAGGAGTTAGTGTGAGATGCCCTATGAGTTTTCCTTGTGATAGGTTTTAATAAGGTGGAGAAAGAACGCCAGTCCCAATGCAGCAATGAGTTGCTAAAAAATCATCTGTAGCAAATTCAGGTGTAGCTGATGAAAGAGATCCCCAGAAGGTACCCTGAGAGCCAGGAAAGCTTGGAACCTCCCCGGAAAGGAAAGAGAAAAGATAATAGTAAGTACTGTAAGTTAACAAAGACTGTTAGTAAAACAGTAAAGTGATTAATTAATGAAAAACAGAGATAGCACTAGAAGTAAATTGATAGAAATTATCTCTTAAGTAAATTATATATACTAACAAAGTTTAATTAATTCAAAAAGGTTATTGTAAAATGCAAGAGAAACGAAAGATAAGTAATAGATTAAATTGTTGTTCAGATGATTATAATATGTTAGAAGGATAATAAAGTTTATAGTGAGAATCTTGGAATGTTCTAAAGATAGATAATTGAATATAGTGTTTGTATTGATGAAGAATTGTTGATCTAACTGAAAGACTAATAACAAATAGACTTTGGGAAAGTTAAGATTAGTGTTCAGTGTATTGTAACAGAATGGCGAGAACACAGATTATAATGATTATAATGATGAAAATAGCATATTGATGGTTAATATAAGAATAATATATGCAAGGTATCCTTGACTTAACCTTGTATGCATATTACATGTTTTTTATTCAATGGCATATTATGTTGTGTATATATATGTAAATAAACTTTGTTGTTGTTATTAATTTGTGAGTTTGTCATTCATGACCACTCAGCCTTTCCGAAGGTAATTATACTGTACACAATTGAGAAGTTCCCTCGAATCTGGAATTCTCCTGTAAAGCAAAGTCAGATGCGTAAGTGGGGGAAATAGGAATAAAGTGGACAAACACATAAAAGGGAACAAAACGAAATAACAATAAATAAGATAAGTAAATAATCATCTTGTTTTCCACCCCCTACAGCTCGAACTTGAGGGGGAGGGAAGAGAAAAAAAAGCATTAACTCCCATTTGGAGTATGTTTTCTTATAGATATTATCATTAATCAGTTCCAATAAAGGGGATTGGTTAATAATTTTTTAAAAAGGCTTGAATTATTTAAGATAATGAATAAACAAATGTTTTTTTCTTAATTGTAATAGTTAAAGAAAATTTACTCAAACACCTTAATTTTAAACGTTTATATGTAACTAGGATAATGCAATATGTTTCATTGAAACCAAGTATTATTTATCCCAATTAGATTTCTGAATCAGTAGATATTTAACTAGTTTAATGTTTTTAATAGATGTAATCAGGGCTCCCACTCCTGGGTTTTTCCACCCAGATCTGGGTTTTTTTGATTGTCATAGGTTTTTAGGGTTGATAGGTTTTTTTTCACAAAAATCTCATTATCTGGGTTTTTCGGTAATTTTTAATTTTAAGTCAATTTATTTTTATTTCTTGTAAATACAATAAAATTTAATACATTTAATAACAATTTACAATTTTCTTAATTGTATATTCTAACAATACTGATCATAATTTGTAATATCTCAAGTGCTTGTACAAAATACTACAAATGTAAAAGGATTTCAAAATTTTCGCAAGGTTCTACACTATGAAATTACGCTTACATGTTCATACGTGTCTTTCGTGGTATTATTGCATTATTTGGTGTGATTTTTACATTTATGCGTGTACTACATACAATGATATAATAAATTTAAATTGGTGATTTAAAAATAAATCACCAATCCATTTTATGTTAATGGATTGGTGATTTATTTTTTTATTTTATAGAACATTTTAAATAAGATAACTGCTAATTAGCCATACCCACAAATTGCCCACAATGTCTGAAACTTGTTCCCCACAGAGAAAGATGAGCAAACGGTGGTATACTCAAAATTTTAGAAATGAATGGTTAGAAGATCCGGAATTAAAGGATTGGTTGAAAGAAGACAGAAATGAAAAAGGTTGTTTGTTGTTGTTGTGAAATGAAATTAAAGAATGCCAGTAAATCGATGTCACTAGCGCATAAAAATACAGTTAAACATAAAAAAAGCGCAAATATTGCTAAGACAAGTTCAACGTTAGACACGTTCTTCACAAAACGTAAAAGTAGCAAAGGCAGAGTTAACAATTGCTGCACTCATTTCTGAGCATAATATTCCATTTGCGCAATGTGATCACCTTATAGAAGCATGTAAGAAAGCATTTCATGATAGCAATATTGCAAAACAAGTTCAGATGAAAGCGACTAAAGTCTTATCTTATACAAGATGGCATAGCCTATCATGAAAATATATACATTTCTAACATATGCAGAAACAACAAGTTTTCAATGATAATAGATGAAAGTACAGATTTATTTTTATCGCAAGTTCTAGCTGTTGTAGATGTGTTACTTGACACTGTTTGTGTCGAAAATGGTACTTCAGAAGGGCTTTATCAAGCTGTAAAAGATCTTTTCATAGAAAAAAAAAAAAACATTCAAATACGTAATCTCGTTGGCTTTGGAAGTGATAATTGTGCCACTATGATGGGTACTAAGAGTGGGTTCCAGTCATTGCTAAAAAAGTATGTACCATCAGTATTTATAATGGGATGTGTTTGGCATTATCTGCTAGTCATTCAGTCAAGGTTCTACCATCATATCTAGAAATATTTATAAAAGATATCTCTTGTTATTTTTCCCGTAGTTGTAAAAGATTAAACGAGTTCAAAATGTTGTAGAAACTGCTAAGCATAAAATCCCCAAATTAGCACAAAGACGTTGGTTATCCCGTGGCAATGTAATAAAAATTATTGAGCAGTGGGATGCGTTAGTTCTTTATTTTCAGTCTCAATCAAAAATTGACAAAATCGATGGTGCAGGGAATATTTACAATACTATGATCACCAAAGGAACTAAGCATATGTTGTTGTTTTTAGGATATGTACTGGAGAAAAACTGCCTGAATATTGAATTTCAATCTGAGCGTTTCAGATTGCACTTACTTCATTCAATGGTTTCAATTGAGTATAAAAATATTCTTAGTTTTTTCACAAAAGAAGTCATTACTTCGTGCAAGCTGGTTGAAATTGATCCAAGCAATGCAATAAATCATAAGCCTCTGAATAAAATATTTGGGAGGCCGTTGTATGGCCTTATTAAATTCAACACCACTTGGTGACAGTGAAAGCAGGTTTAAAAATGATTGTTTAAAATTTCTTGAACTTTGTATGGAAATCAGAAAAAGATTTCCTCTAAATGATGATGGAATTATCGCCAGTCTCAGTGTTCTTGACCCAGCAGTGATACATGATCGTGCCAATTCGCCATCCTCAATTTTCCATTAGCAATGCAGTTCCCTCACTTTGTTTCTGAAGACAAACTAGATCTTCTAGATGATGAATGGAGATCATTTCGTTTAAATCTAGATTTCTCTTACAAAACCATCCCCGAGTTATGGTATCTGTTACGTAATGTAAAAGATGGCATTAATAATTCTAAATATGAGATTTTATCTAACTTTATGACCAGTCTAACTATTTTACCTCACTCTTCGGTAAGCGTAGAAAGAATCTTCTCCCAAGAAAACCATATAAAAACAAAAGCCACAAACTCCCTTAAACCAGAAACTGAAAAATCGACTAATGGCAAAACAGGCGATAAATAGATCTAATCAAAATTGCTATACATGGAAACCTAAATCAGAATTGGTAAAAGAAGTCATACACGGAACTTGTCATAAAAGATACGAAGAACGTTTGAAAAAAATGAAAGAACTTCAAAAAATAAATGTGGAGGGAACTGAATGGGATGAAAATTCTGATTACAATTAAATAAAAGATATTTTTGCATGGTAAATTTTATCTTATTTGTGTTGCTATACTATATGATGAAATCTAGGGTTTTTTGGGTTTATTTAAGTTGCAATCTAAGTTTTTTTTTTAAATTTGTGAGTGGGAGCCCTAGATGTAATCAATCAAATATGTTTGGTAAGTCTGAAGAAAAGTATTAACGAGAAAGCAATTTTGGGTAAAAGTTTGTGTTCTTCATAATACTGCTATGGCTATATACTTTTACATTTGGTTGCTGTATGCTTCCCGAATTTTTTTTCCCGGTGAGTGAGCAAGTTTCCCACTTCAGCGACATACGAACACGACACTGTTCGGAAAAATAACGAAAGGCAAGTCTGTCTCGAAACCATGTCACGATCAGCACGATAACAGACCGCCGAAGGGCGCACCTGAAAAGTTAGATACGTGCCCCTTGCGTCTTGCAAGTCATGCGCGTCTTCAGGACCGGACTGTCCACTAGAAACATTCTAACATATTGATGGGTTTGAATTTTTTAGTTTCAATGGGACAGGCCTTAACTGGAACGTGCTGATGCGTTGCATGAAAATAATCATTGAACGAATTTCAATGTCGTGCACGCCCCAACCTGCTTTCTGCCCATAAGTTTTGGTTCCAATGGTCAATAATTCACGTGAGTGATTTTAAATCGATCCGTTCACTTCTACAATGCAGTAGCACGTAGGATATCCACCATGTTTGTCATCCTTCGCTGGAAAGGAAAGAATAGCCAAGTCTCGTTGTTGGAGGAATAAGATGAAATATTTTCAGGGAATTTTTCCCCCATTATTTTGAATAAATTATGGCTCAGAGCTGGTAAATAGGTAAAAATCAATTTTAAATTTGAGATTCAATTGTAATGATAAGTGGTAACTAGTTTATAGTTGATATTAGAAAACAATACATTTCAAACTTTCTTAAAAGGTATACATCCGAAATGGATCTAGGTAGGCACGGCCCTGTATTTAGACTTGTCAGAGCCAGTCCCACATGAGTGGTCGTTGTACAAGCTGGAGCGTATTGGGATTACAAAGTTCTAGGTTCATTGAGAGATGACTGTAGGAAGACTTTTGTTATAAATTATCTTCAGAGGGGATCACAGTTATGTGTGGTTCTGAATGTTCGCTTCTGGGGACACTTCTTGAATGGTATTGATGATCGAGTAAGTAGTACATCGTTGAAATTTACAAATTTCAACATCGTACACTTTCAGGAAGGAGAGAGGGATGTTAAACTTCTTCAGAATGATTTAGACATAGCCTTCCAAGGGCAGTCAATCACCCTGTGAAGGTAGTTTTAGAAATTCATTCTGCAGTTATTTATCAATATCCAGTTTGTTTTTAATATTTGAAGTTCTATCAAGGGCGCTAAAGTAGGGTCATAAACAGAATACGGGTGAAGGTCACTTCGCTTTCTACTTCCTTCTAACTATCTGAAAGAAAAGGCTTAGTGACCTTGAGTCACCTGCTGTTTTTCTCCGGTATAGGGAGTTAGAACTAAACGATGTAAATGAGGAGAAAGAATTGCGTGTTATGATGCAATCATACGAAATGGGATACAAACACTGTACACAAGGAAGTTGGTCTGGGTCAGCGTTTCAAAGACTAGATATATTTAGATATATCAAAAATATATAAAGATTAGATATATTTTGCGTTGACAAGCATTTTGTATTTTATTTTAGGTTGATGCTTTAAAAGTCAAACTGATGTATAATAAACACTGCGTACTGATTACTCTACATTTGCAAATAACATGAATGTACAACATAATTTTTACAAAGTTATTAAAAACTACAGCATAGTAGTATGTGTAAGATGTACATCACGTTGAGTATGTACTAAATTAGTTTAATTTTATTCTTTCTTTAAAAAGAATATATGCTTTTAAGTACTAGCTGAAAACCGTGCTATATTTTTGTTATTTTCAGTAAATTATGTTACCATCTCAAAGCTATTGTTATTTATATAGAATATTAGCATCTAAAAAGGTTTTTTTTTCCCTCTTCGTTTTTTGATGGCAAGTAGTTTCATGTAATTTTTTCGGAATAAAAAATTCCAACCAAAACATAAAACATTTAATCAATTTCCTGTAAAAATTGCATTTTGTTGAATAAACCAGAAATGATTATTGAAACAAGCACTACAAAGATCGACGAATGTAGAACTTTCTGTAAATATTTGTTTTAAAAAAATGCAATCGTGGAACTTAATGATCTTACTTTCTGCCATTAAAAAATGTTTAAATTTTTGTTGAAAAGAAAATTAATTTGCATATTTTTTTTGATACTTATGCGTAGTTTTTTCCTTTTAGTTTCGTATATTTTATTTAAGGCCTGTTAAATTGGTTCATTTTGTCTGTGTCGTTGCAGTGCTCAATAAATTTGGTAAATTAGTGTATGGCGGATTTTGCTTAAATAATCTAATGAAAAATTTCCTGGACGTTCAGATATTCCCCTCGCTAATTGACCATAGAGAACACACGCAAACAAAGCTTTGAGAATTTAGCACACCGTTTTTTTCAGTGTATAGAGTTTAAGAAATTCGCGTGGGTATGCCACTTTGTGCGAGAATTAGTTTCTTGCGTATGTCTTGATGTGCAAACGCATTTTCAAATCACTCAGCTTAATTTTCACTTAATTTTCAATCTACTCTTTCCTAAAAGAACAGAACGGTACTAAGGTGAATCGCATTATCTACTAGCGTTAATGGGTCTGTAGTTCGACCTGTCTTCACTGCCTCTTCAGAAACAGTACGTTATTACCAATTAATATTTTTAAGTTTTAGATGATTCCGAAGCATCTTTTCCTGGAAGCGTATAAAATGATCTAAAAGTACTGTACAGGATAATACTGCTTCCAGTTAACCAGCCACAATCAGTACTAGCCATATAGTACCGGCCAAAAAAGTAGATAAAATGAATTATGCACTTCTCTCCTCACGTAGGTAACTTTTCCAGTTGATCCTTGAATTTCTTCAAACCGTCAGCTTCAACTACATGTGGAGACAATCTGTTCCATCAATCAAAGAATCTAACTAAAAGAAAACCCTCCTGTAATTTGAATTTATTACCCTGGAGATTTGGAATTCTCCATAACGGCTTCATTTATTTTAATAACCGCTCTTATATCCTTATAAAGCTCAGTCAGGTCCCCCTCTTTGGGTGCCTGGCTGCCATCTTGCCATGCGAGTTGCCAGTATTTGGACCCTTTCAAGAAGCTCAATATCTTTTTTCAGATGAGGTCTCAAAACTTGGACACAGTATTCCTTCTGTTTTTAATTCAACCCCACCAAGTGTACAATTTATTTTGGGGTAAGTGTAAGACCTTGCATTCAAAATGTAAACTTTGTATAAAAACAGGTACGAAGTGGTGTTCAGCAAACTGCATATTTAAAATAAAAGCTTTCGCTTAATTTGCTCTTAGAATGTGTCATAGAAGCTTGATATGGAGGAGAAATTAGTAAGGGAATAACAAAACATTGCTCTACGAATATTAATAAATGATACAGGTTTTTTTTTTTTTTAGGAATAGCTCGCAAAATATTCCGGGTAGAATCCAATGTGTTCATTGCAATAGAAGCTCTGTCTCTGATGCAATTTTTAAGTGGCATAAATTGATCGCCTTCTGCATTTATCCACAGCGATTTCCGCTTCTACTTACTCCAAGTACCTAACTTGGTGTGCCTTTTTCTGAGCAAATATATTTCAATGTCGAGTTCCCCGAAAGAAGTATAAATCTTAAAGATTTTCCCCTAAATTGAGCTTTGTACCGAGTTATGCATAGCTTGCTTAGACAGATCCTTCACTAACGAGCAGTTTTTGTGATGAAATTTGTTCCACATTTATCTGTAACTGCGCAGGGAGATGGTTATGAATTACCTTTAAATATACACGCAGGAAATAAGCAACTCCTTTGTGGTAACCGGGCTGTGCAAAACGGTGTCTCCTTAGGTAGCTGATAAATAGCGCCTTCCAACAAGCTGCCACTGTTAGATGAAAATTTTCTTCGGCTCTATTCCGAAGGGGAGGAAAAATAATTTTATAATGTGCCTCCTCCATCTCTGTAGGTGCGTGCCTCGTGTGTCTGTCCGTGCGTGTGCATGGGACCCTGGGATTCCTTTTGCATTAGCTTCAACGGCTTTATTCAACATCAGCGATGGGAAGAATGCATGCAAAATCTAGCCATCCAACTACACAGAATGCTACCACACGATGGTCTGGCTGTCCTAAATTAGTTGCGCTGAGCTCGCACGTCTTTACGAGCTGTCATTTGCCAGTAAATGGCAAAGGGGAGAAAGGCGGAGTTTGAACGTAGCCTGGCACCAGTGAAGTGAGCTAATTTCGAAAGCACATCGAAATAATTAATACGCGCTGATGTTTTGTGCTCATTTTTCAGTTGTTGCTATTTAAGAAACAATCTTTTTCTTATAAACTTTTATGATGTTTAAAGTTATGTTTAACAATTTAGGAGAATTATTTACATTTAAAGTAATTTCTAAATTTCTTTATTAAGCGACGCAATCTACCAATGGTTGGATATGTTAACTGTAGTATATTAAGAGGCTTGAAAGATAGCTCTAAGTCGTTTGAAGCGGGCTTTAAGCTTATCAATTGGGTTAATTAAAAAATTATGCAGTCAGCATAGTATTAATTATTTCCTTAAAAAACAGATAGTCGCTTCTAAATCTTAGACTTTAAACCATATTTTGTATTTACTTCACTATACAAAATACACTTAAACAAAATATACTTCTGTAGAATCCCTCGAAGACTCGCTGAGAATCGGGTATTTTTATCTTGCACTTTGACAGAATTTGGAATAATTGTGTGTTGTGACGAATGGTCCCATACCCATGATGAATCCTCTAGTCTCTCCCCAAAACAGCTCGCTCGGTTTAGAGGCGTCATGATCTATTTCTATATCAGTTTCTTTCCAAATGTGGGCGCAGAGAACGAGAACGTTTTGTTATGCCTTGCTGGTCATCAGCTACTGATCATCTGTTGTACATCCTTCACAGTTTACATGAGCAAAAATCAAAATATTAAGTAGTTCACAAAGGAATGGTTAATGAACTGCTTCTTTATGAAATATTTAATCGAATAACATTTGTAGCGAAGAATTAGAATCGCTTTTAAGCTGTAATGGTCTAATCCAAATGTATCATCGAAAGATGAAGCTATATTTCACTGATCTTAACTTTAAAAATTTTCTTCTTTCAAATATAAAATTAAACTGAATTAATAAAAATATCTGGCATTTCTGTATATTGATTCATCTTATAGCATGTCTATATATATATATATATATGACTTAGTTTTACGTATATCGCGAAGGTTGATCATAGGTGTCCTCTAAGCTTGCACGCATTGTCGATCGGGTAGATGGAGTTCTTTATCTGCCCTTGCGTATTCAGCATATAAGGAGTTTGGTGTTGATCTCAGAACAAATTTCAGCTACATAAAGCATGCATATGGCAGATATGGAAGCTTCTGCCTTAATATCTAGGCAGATTTCATGGTTCTTAAAGAGCAGTTTGATCTATTAAGATATGCAAAAGAAGCTTGGTTTGGCTTTTATGAGGCATGGGCGACTAAGGCCATGATGCGCCAAGTCCAATGCAAAGAAGCAATAGAGTTAATAGATCAAACTCAAACGTTAGCTTACCATTGTAGGAGATCCTGCTTTAAAGAGAATGGTGGAGTATTGTTCATGTCAATCTTTTGGAAGAAAAAAAAAATAGTAAGTTATTATTTAATAGTAAGTTAATAGAAGACAATGCTTTGGAAAATGGTATCCTATCCTCATATGGAATTTTTTTTTTTTTTTAAAAAGTGCTGATAGCTGCGATGTAACATTCGTCCTGATACCTTCCAGAGGCTGGAAGAATTCATGTATATTGTTATCAGCTCGTGGGACAGCCCGCTCAACCAGGGAAGGGTTTCTAATATTTTGGTCGATATAGGTAGAATTTATCGTGAATTATGAGTCAAACACAGTTAACATTTTGTGCGTGCCAGCCTTTGTTCGAATTGTACTGTTCTGAAAATCAATTTTATTTTAGAATGCGATGGCCATGGAATCAATATGTGTATATTTGGTCCTTTCTGTTATATGAACAGAAGGGACCAGCCCTGCACTCAGTTTGCAGTAATCGATATTTGTGCATTATCACTGTCGATATTTTTCATAATAGACTTGTGATAAAAAAAAATAATAAACACAGGTTCACAACCTCTGCGAAGGTCTATAGTCTCGAGAATTGTGTTATTGACCTTACACATGTCCAAGGTTGTGCCTTGACATGCCGATTTTTATGATCCCATTATCTTTGTAGTTCGGAGAGCCTCAAGGACAACTCGTCTTCAAAGGTAGAAGGAAAAGAAGAAAGTGGGCATATGCGTGGTGGAAGTGTGTAGGTTCACCTTATTAGTATTGCAAACGCGTGGAGAAAAGGAAAGTTATGATCGTAAACACTACCAGGAGATTTAGGAGCGTGTAGTCTAACCTACTAAACTAAGATCATTTTCTTAGTGGATATATTCACTTTAGAGAAAATAGGAACCGTTCATTAGATTTAGAACTCATAATGGAAGTAAAAACCTTTCAGTGATTGACATTTTAATGGATAGCGTCCATAAAATGGATTTTTTTTTTTGAACTTTGGTATGTGAATGGCATATCGTTATTCGCTGCCATGTTAGAAACAATTTAATGTCCCATGAATAAAAAACTATTCGGAAAAAAATCCATGGATATATATCCTCTCGGAAGGGGGCGGGGACTGAATATTTTTTATTGAAATATTTTCGTTTCGAGTAAAGTGGTTCTGCCCCTATATATTCATTTGGAGGAGGGAGGGATATGGGTTTATTGCCCTTGCAACGCGTATAAGGTTACAATACTGCCCTTCGCAACGTAAGGTTAGGGCTCGACAATTTCACATGGGTAGTATTATAAAATGAAGATAAACAGATAAAAATTTAGGATTTATAAGTTGCAAGGTAAAATTATACGCAATAAAAATTGCCAGATATACATTACAAATAATGGAAGATGCGGCGGTAATTACAGCGTAAACATCATGGAAAATAAAGGCAGTCGATATTGGGTGCAGCAAAGACTTGAGCATCGCGGCAAGCAAATGACGGTTGAGCTCACTAAGCACGAGACAAGCAAGGTTGGTTGCAGGCGACATCTGAGGATGGAGTGTCGAAAAATAGCATGGCAAAAGTCGCCAAGATACTTTGCGAACGACTGTCATAAACCGACTGCTGGGATTCATTATTCATTTCATTCATCTGTTGCAGGACATGAGGTGACCAGGACAAATGGTTCAGAATTATTCGTCTGTACATGCGATTGGCTGCAAACTTGGTGAGGTCAGCATCCAGATCTTGAACTACGAATAGTATCTGAACAGGTGGAAACCAGTCGGAAAAGTGCAGCTGCGTACACCAAAGACGAAGGAGACTCATTTTCACCAGCACAGCTCTTCAACAGCATGTCCAAATTGGTTGAGAGTTGGATCCTGAGAGAAAAGCAAAGAGGACCACTTCCTCAGTAATGTGGCAACAATGAAGAATATTTTGTTGGGTATAACTTCTCGCGATAATTGACAATTTTAGTTAGCTTTTAAATTCAAAAATCAATAAATTCTTTAAGGGTCTCATTGAACACAATTTCAAAAAGACCACTTTTTCTTATATCGAATCCATTTCATCTGGCAAATATCAGTTTTATTTTTCCGTCTAGTAATGCTCGTTTATAAGGATATAGTAGGGAAAAAAAAAAAAAAAACACCAACACCTCTACGGAGTGCACTCTACAAATATTCTTACTTTTGCCGAGATGGTACAACTTTCCCTCCTTTAATAATTTTTGTTCCTAGGATGCCCACAACAAAATTAAACTTGAAATTATGTGAATATTACCAACCTAAAAGTTCATTAGAGAACTTTTAGGTTGGTAATATTCACATAATTACTTTCCCTAAAAGTTCTTCAGTAACACAAAGTAATTTAAATACGGGGTAATTTTTTACTAAACTTCTAAAAAGTTTAAAATTGCCAGTGGATTTAATTTCCATTCAGTATAATAATGGTATGTTGTTCCTGGGAACTAATGACTTAAATTTATTGAAAAATAAAAGGTTCCCTTAACATTTTATCTCAGAGTGGACAAATGCTTCAATGGCTTTCTCTGTGTATCCTGTTGGCTAATTACCCCTACCTTAATTTGTCTGAATTTGCCCCTAAATATTTCCCTGGGATTTATTAGAATGAGTGTTCCGAATTAATTCAAAGACAACTCAAATGTAAGATACTGCGATTTGATTTGATTTATTAAGGAAATCGTAGTTACATGACTCCTGCAATACAGGATAATTAACATAAACGTTTCATTCAAAATTTTGGGATACAGCAATGTGGTATATATAATAACAATAATCAAAACAGCCATTACAGTATGTACAAATTACATGATATTTTATACAGAAATAGTATTGATAAGATATACGAAATAAGGCTTATACAATTAATATAAAAGTGAGATGAAATAGTAAATAATTATCACATGACATCAAATAAACTAACAATTACCATCATTACATGAGGAACTACATTAAAATTAATGGATAATTAACCACTGTAGAGCCGAACGAAATGCTAAATGGTATGTTAACAAGTTGTTATGATTCCATTATAGCTGGGAACCGATGGTCCTAAGGAGAGTAGGAGGAAGATGAGCTCGTACAGGTCACCATCATTCATAGTTCAAGAGTGCTGTATGATTCTTGCAAGGAACCTGAATACTGATTAACTTTAGGAGATCCATAGTCAACGTCATGCAGGAACATGAAGGCTGAATATTTTTACCCCATTCAGAGAATGGCGTGAAACTGAAGAGTTTGCAGAGCACGAGATAGATGGTGTTCTGGAAGATCATCCCAATTTCTTCAGAAAAGAAATTTATTGCTTTTTTGAGGCTTTCCTCTTTCTTCAAAATGGTGTGAACTCCACATTACAGATTACAAAAGGAACTGTCAGAACGAAAACCATGTAAACGGCGTTGGATACCTCATTTGAAAATGTTGGTACGCCATTCGATTAAGCTTGCTACTAAGAGAACCGAACAGTAAAATTTTTGCTCCCTAGTTGGAACAGGCAACATTCTCAATCTTGTGGATTCCAATAAACTGGATTTATTGAGGTACAACAGTTGTCTTGTCTTTTAAGGAGAGGAAACGACATTCAGTTGAGGTTTTCGTCACACCATTTTATCAGGCTCTCTAACGATTTCTGAAGGTCAAGGGCGTTGTTGCACGACGGTATCTCATCAAAGAACCTTAGTGATGGCACAAGTTTCATCCACGGCATCCATGTAGATCAGAACAGGGAATGTCAAAAGACATCGATAAAATCTGAATGCAAGGGCTTTCACTACAACTGCGTCCTTCCTACCAACAAGACATCGTTAACGGATCCGAGAAGATTGTCAACACCACAAGCAGAGAATTTCATTTAATAGTAATTGTGGATGACATTTATGGAGTAGAAACTTTCCAATTCAGTTGCAACATTGCTCTAAGCAAAACTAACGTAACAGTCGACTTTTTTTTTTTTTGTGTGTGTGTGTTTCCTTAGGCAGGAGAGCGTGAAGTGGGCGAGAAGCTTGAGGTACCCTGTTTTTTCCGATAGATTGTTTTTTCCAGCAGGGCCAGTCAGGCGAGGCCATACTATTTCCGGGTTAAAATAAGATCTCATCAGGGGTTCTTTATCAAATCTTCAACCAGTTTGGGAAGGAATCCAATGGAATTAGGACATTGAACTTGAGATCTTTCAGATTTTAAAGCACTATTGGCAGAAATACCATCTGGATCAAGAAGTCTTGGTTTTAAGGGGCTGGAAATATATCAACGCTGTGCAGATTCAAATTGGTCTATGCCGATCTTTTCAGCAAGAACTCCTGGAAAGTGCTGAGTTGGTAATACAAACAAATGAGATGAAGTGGATTAGAAATGTGCGAGTTTGCTTCGCTTGAATTTGATAAGGCCTCGTACACAATGATATTAAAAATCCTTATCTTGGATTTCAGACGTTAACGAAATACTAAATTACAATCCTGCGAAATTCAGGTACAGTACGATGAAATCCCACATAGTAGTTTCTGTTAGATGAAGAATGTAAAAAGAAAAGCTGTACCTGAGATCATTTCTATCCCCAACCATCAGTAGAAAGAAGTTTGATCTCTGTCCATTGAGGTTTGCCACGATTCTTGTGGATTAGCATAATGCCGCCGCCTCCTCATTCACTGGCGGATCTGTCTTATCGCTGAATATCCACGTCGTAATAATCTCTTCAGAAGCGAGGCCACTTTAACAGGAAAAAGAATAACTTGGTACCACCAAGTGCCGAGTCCTCTTCTAGAAGATTTTTTTGAGTCTATCACAGCAGTGATTCTAATAAAATAACTCGATAAAACACGTCGATTCTAACTCCAAATAGTGCAGCTGAATATTGGTAGTACTTTCATTAGGTGATGAAAAGTCAATTGGAAAGAAATCGTTTCTTACTATCTTTCCTTTCTCTAAAGCAGGGAAACTTATAAAAATTCACAACCGTTGATATAGAAGACCAGGTATTCCAGTACCATAGATAATACTGGCAGCATACACTGAATAACATCACTGATCTAAGATACGAGCAGAGAGCCGTAGTCTTCATGCAAAGAGCTCTCAGAGCTAACAAAGTACGTTAATAAGATCTTTAGCTGAAATCTGTTAAAATGCATTCTTATCATGACAGTTTCGTGATGAAATTTTGCATATTTAATTATTTTAAGCAATTATTTACCATTACAATCGTAAGTTTTTTTTCCTTACACGATCACATACATATACCAAAAACTACTACAGAAAAAATTGTAAACGAAAATTGTGACGTGTGAAACGTCGTTCTTTAAAGAAGGATATAATTTACAGAATGCGAAATGAAGTGCAAAAAAAAAAAAAAAAATTCTTATCTACTGGTAAACCAGAAAACGTATTGAGGGGAATCTGCACCCAGTAAGCAAATGTCGGTACGTTGCCCTTCAGTAGAATGGGGATTTTGAGAAGACAAAGAGAACATTCCCACAGAGGCAGAAATGTTATTATGGGCCTTTCTATAGAGGTGGATCCTGCTCCAAACTGAATGTCAGACTCGCAGGTACCTCAGTTTGAATGGGGTTGCAGAATTGGCCTGGCTAATAGTTTCCTGATCTGAATGCCACAGATTCCTGACTAATACAATCCTATTTAGATGCGTGATCGACTTCGAAGGAGATATAGAGCAAGTTATCTGATGTAAAGTATTGTAAATCGGTGGAAACATTCCAGAAAACTGCCAACTGCCATTAAGGTGATCTCAGACCCCCTCAGGAGGCGCGTTCATTTTTTCGAAAACCACACGCACACTCTGAAAAAGTAACCCATTTTGTAACCTTTGGATTTCGTCGACTTCCTGCAGAAGTACTACTTTCAAAGTATTTTTCAGCGTATAATATAGATTCTTCGAATTTGACGTTTTTCCTACAATATCAAGAATCAATAATTCTTGATCTTCAATATCGCAGATTTGTAACATTTCATAAAATAACGATCGATTTTAAAACATTAATAGCACTGAATCCACCTGTACTTAACTAATTTTATTAGTAACAGCAATAAATCCGAATAGAAAAAGCTTTTTTTTACCGAAACACCGCATCGAAATGGGAGCAAACACACCATCATGGCGGCTGCTGATTTTCTTAAGAATACAAACGTTGTTCCATCATCCAAAACGAAGGAGAGTATTATTGTTCATGTTGGCAGAGTTGCTGTAGATTTTTCTAGTTCTATTTAATTGCTACTTTCTAGTTCTATTTTATTTATTTGAATTTTTTTTTTAAACTTCGTCTCCGCTCAGGAAGCTGAGGCGACCCTGACGGAGACTAGCCAGAGAATTATGGACAGCCTGGCTACCTCCTAGTGGTGTGTGCGGACAACATGGGGTTCTGCCAAATGCCAGGACACACACAACAGAACCCAACACAAAAACTACACATCCAACACACAACACTTTGCTGGTATCTACAGTAGTACTGTATTTCTTCACATTGTACATACGGCTCAGATGTGGGAAACCACAGGTGGCGCCCGACCCTAATACTATGCAGATCATGGTTATTCTGGAATGCTCTATTTATGAACAACAGGGTTTTAAGAGAGAAGAGTCACCAGTCTCGAATGTGACATTATTCTCTATCAATTCAAGGAACAGGTAGATATGTTTGAAAGAAACCAAAAATTACGATTTCTTGAGGCTTTTGTTTTGATTTTATCTTCATCGAGTATTTTCAGATGAGTGGCGTCCGACTCGGGATTGGCTTGGCCAAATGAAGTTGGAATGGGCCGTGATTAGGTCCTGTGGTATACTTCATATTCATTGACAATCTAGAACTATTTCAAAGGTTGATAAATCTCACTTTTCACTCGTTCGGATGGGTCTGCGTTCAAACCCCATTGGAGTTGATGCAATTCTTTAAGGGCTCGCTCTTCCAGTCAGGCGTGCAGTTACGAATCTCAGGAGTAGCAGCTAGATTTTTTCATGTGAATTTTGGTCAATGCCAGAGTGCAGTAGTTCGAGCGTTTGAGTTGACCGTTGTTCGAACTCACGTGACTGCTATTATGCGGTTAATGATGATATCCTTAAGGTTGTAAACTCATCTTTATGTGGTCCTACCAGAGTATAAACAAAACATTTGTATCTTGCTGCTTAAAGACGATACTTCGACAACGTACGACGATATTTTTTTCTTAAGTTTAATCTAACAAAAGCCAATTTTATACACCATGTGAACCAGAGTTTTGGTTCATACTAATTCGAAACGAAAATTGCCCCTTCTCGATCTGAGAAATTGTTTTCGGTTGAAGCTTCTTGCTTCCTGAAAAAAAAAAAAAAAAAAATTTCTTTATAGGAGGTTTCCAGTATCCTTGACGGGGCGCTTTGTGATTGAAGAGTCAACACCATGGAACGTGGTAAGCAATGCGTAAATGAAGTATTTTAGTTATAGTAGCCTTTCAGTTGCTCTTTCTGCAGCTAGTTACAAATAATCCAACCTTGTATGTAAAATACAGCTTTAACATAATGCATTTTTAGCTGCATTTCCCAATCAACATTTATCAGAATGAAATCGTCTGGTTTGAGCGGATTTTTTCCCTTAAAAAAAATTGTCTGGAATTAAAGTTTGGTTGTTACTGTACAATACTCGGTTAATTTTCTGTTCTTGTATAATCGATGGAAATTGAGGTATCTTTGGTGCCCTTAAATAATCAACATTCGCACGAATGCAAGGTATTTCTTGATTTAGACTAAGATTTTCGCATAGCAGAGTTATCCAAATAAAACTGCAACCCAGTTTGATACAAAAAAAAAACATTAAAAACGAATATCGAGTTTAATTAAAACAAGATGCATGCGCTTTTCTTGCTCGTGCAGACGCATTTACGCTTTTTAATGAGTTATGTACGTTATTATTGAATATTCGGTGGTGGTTGTTGAGTCATAGGCGCGCATCAGCAACTTTTTTAATACACACGGCGCAATACGTTTGAGTCTTTTTATATGGTATTTATCTGTAGAAGAGTGCGTTCACGGGCCGATTTATTTGTTGTGTGGGTTGAAAAATCAGGAATAACTCTCGAGGAAGCCCTATTCCCTGAGATCTAACTGTGGCTCCGGTTGAAGAAACCTTTAGAAATTCTGTCTAATAGCACTGCTTTTTATGTAGAGTAGAGCTCAAATTACGAACCCCAGAAAATGGACTCGGGTGACCTTCCATTTGACATATTTCAACTAGATAATGATGCCCCTAACTCCGAAGATTTATTTTTATTTTAAATCAAAGACTAAGAGCAGTGTTTCCCGAAGTTCTGTCTGCAAGAGAACCCTTTCTTTTAAATAAGATTTCAGCGGAACACCCCTTAAATATAGATAAATTACCGGGGTTCTGCTGAATGCTAAAAATTGATTTTTACATTAATTTAATAACATTTTAAAGTTGGCATTAAATTATCTGCAAACAGGTTAAGTTTTATCATTTTTTTTTACATAAGGTAAATCCACATTATAAACAAGACGAAACAACCTATGCTTTAATGCAATTTTTTTTTTAAAAATTGCATTGCGATACCCTTCAAACCATAAAGCAAAAGCCAAAGAAGACATTTATTAGCCTTTAACTTACACCATATTAGAACAGCGATATTAACCGATTTTGTATCTCAAGTAAGAATTTTAGTTTGACCACTTATGGCACAAGCAAAAAAAATAGGGAGGGAAAAAAAACAGCATAAAAAGTGCTTTAAATATCTACCAGTTCTAATCTGATTATAAAACATGGTATTCATAGTAAAAACATTTTTAAGGGAAGGGGGGGGATGTTCATAGCCGCAATAGGTGTTATAAAAGGTGTGTATCCACGACTTGTCTCCAGTGATCCAGTAGTTTAGCACGTGGGGCAGTTCAAACGAGCGTGATTAGGACGGAATGTCATAAAACGACAGAAGGCAGGGTGGTCTCAAGAGCGATAAGGACGCTATCAGCAGATTCGTGAGGTCGAGAGACGTGTTTGGAACTTTAAGAACAGCAGAATCATCAGGAGGAAGGTAGGAGTGCAAGAGGAAGAGGAAATTTAGTGCTAATTATGAGATGTCGCCGATCATTTCATCCTCGTTAGACCAAAAATATTGACCGGGGATTAAGATCCGAACTGTGGACAGCACTGATTTTCATATTTAAATAAAGTCTTGGCCTCAAGAAACTGGACTTAAGTTGTCAAGAGTTGTTTCCCCTTCATACGCCAATATGCAAATTAAAATTATCGGTTAAAATAAGAGTTCGGGCCGCCTGATAATGAAAGTAAACTGACAGGCCAAAGGTCATCGACAGAAACAAAAGAAAATTAGTTTCTCTCTCTCTCTCTCGACGACAGAGGCCAGAAGAGTTTACAAATTCATTGCAACTGCACACATACTGAATAATTTGAGTTGATTCAGTAGCAAGAATTTATTGAATTGAGTAAACCAAAACGTGTAAAGAATTCAATTTATGTACAATTCTTAAATTATGCAGATGTGGTTCCATTTCTAATTAGATTAAAGATGGATTATGCTCTCCATTTCAAGCATCGTATATCTTGACGAGTTCCAAGGCATTTCACACAATAGCGACTCCCACACGGAATACAAGTATAATTGGAAAGAAAAACCACACAGAATAAAAATTCTCAGGAAACTGAGGAAGGACACACATGTAGTCATAATTTGGAGTCTCCCCAGCATTCATCTGTTCTTCCTCAAGGAGAGCAGTAAAATTCTTTCGAAGTCTCTTTAAATGGTTCACCTTTAAACTTTTCTTTTCCGTTTATTTTCCAGTGTTTCTTAAAGTTTTTTTATGCACCGAGATAATCATGAAAATTATCGTGTTCCAAAGCTTTAGTGCTTTTAGGTTGACGTCGAGTTGCCTCATCTAAAATCCTTCGTTGATTAACATCTTTAATTTGGTTGGATTATCTCATCTTAGAGTTAACCAGCAGCTATAAATATTAAATTACAAATTTATTTCTCAGCTAACGGATAAGAAATCTGATCCATTAATTCCAGTTTAAAGTGTTTCGGGTGTAGAGAACGGATGGGTTTCATCTAAATCTTGAATAATAAAAACTTTTTATAGAGGGCACGACTATCACATTCAATTAATACTCCTTTCATCGCATGCCCCATATTTTTCCAAATACTTCTGAGTACAAATCAATATTAAGAACGGCAAAAAAGGAAGTGCGATTTTTTTAACGCTTTTGCTATGTATAGCTAATTTTTCAATTACATCCTTGTTAGTATCTTCGAATGACAGAGCTGGGTTGTTTCTAGTTGCTGTTTTGTTCAATAACGCAGATTATATACGAATGTCAGCTATAAAGCAGTTCATTGCTAACTGACATTTTCAGAGAAATGGATTTAACTAAACGACCTAATCGGGTTATATGTGCCTATATTATTATATATTAGTTTTAACCTCCTATACAGCGTTTGCGCCACGAGGAGTCAAAATTGGTTCCGAATATAATCCATTCATGGTATAGCTCAGATACAGTGAAATGGCCAAATCACAAACGGGATTTACTTATACAGTATATACATAATGTGCCATGTCCGTCCGTCCGTCCACATGTAAACAACTCGACTCCCAGTATGCAGATTTTCGTGAAATTTTATATTTGGGCCTTTAAAGGGAAAAAAAAATTGCCATGCACTGATTGGAGGAATAAATGGACAATGCGCAGAAATGAAATTTTATCGTTTAGCGCAGTGAAAATAAAATGTTATAAATCAATCATGAATTATACTGTTAACGTGGCGTACATTAATTTTCCTGTTATCATAAATTTACAAGCTGGTTTAACCAAACAGTATTCTATATTACTATAACTGGATAGTTTATTAATCCTAAAGGCAAGAGAGAACTTCATAAAATTTCCAACCTGTAGTAATGCCCTATTTATTTCCCAACTCTGATGGGAGAGTCGGGGGGGGGGGGGGGGAAAGAAGCAAGAAACAGATGCCAAACTCAATCATCAAGTATAGAATTTTGGCCCGTTTATTTTTAGAAACCAAACAAATGCTAGATGCATTGCACATGTCAAGTTTCAACACCCCACTTCCAACTTTTGTAATTACCTTCATTCTCATTGCACACACGGAAGGTGCATGTAAGGAACGGATGGGTGGGTGGGGAGGGAGAACGGATGAGAAGAACAAGTAACACGTATCGTGTTCAAAAGAATTCCCACAAAAAGTACATTTTTTGAATGCAAAAATTAAAAGTGGAAGGTTGCAAAATATTCGAAAATTCCGGCCTTTAAAATTGGCATAAAAAAAAAAAAAACGAACACCATCCCGCTAATTTGCGAATTAGCCGCCAGAAAAAATGGGGGAGAGGGGGACAGAGGAATGCAAAATCGCCAGAAGAATGCGTGAAAATTAGGGCTAACCTGTAGCACAGCTAAGAATAATTGACGACGTAGCTGTGCATAAGTAGTTGCATCCATGCCTCGGTATTACAGCATTCGGTCGGGAGGAATGCTGCTGGAATGCTAAACCTCTTCGCGCGCGAGAGAGGCACGAGCCACAGTAATACCAGTCATATTTGAACGCATTTTAAAAATATAGACGTCACGCTCCACGAACTAAGAGCAGTCGAGAAATTAAACATCTTCCACGCGTTCTTTCTTGGCGTTCCTCTGTGTGCCCGACGCACACTTGGGTTTTAGATCGCTAGAAGAGCTGATCGCCGTGTTGCAAAGGACGCATACCATACATACCTAATAGCAGAGTAAAGAAGACACTCGAAGTGAGTTTCCAGCAAATGTACTGATAGTTCTCTCGGCCGCTGTCACTTTTATGTGTTGTCTCTCTCCGGGAGATCATCTAATGTGACTACGGTAGCCATTTCTTCTTATTATTAAACCTCTTTATGCGGAGGACATTCTTTCGGATATCCGAAGGCCGCACTCGTTGCCCGAAGTATTGTAGCGGATGGGTTATTTTTTTTTTTTTGTTTGTTTTAAGTTGCTAGTGGTGTCAGCTTTTAGTTGAAAGATTGGCCTCTTCGTAGCAGGTGAAAACTTTGGCTAGAGTTGCTACTTTTCAATAAATGCAATAGGCGTTTTTTTTTTTTTTTAAATGGAGTATACAGTGTGGTTAAAAATAAATCACCAAACCCGTTCGTGTTTTTCAGAGGAGAAAGAATAAAATATAAAAAGAAGAAAAAAATACACTACCATAGCATTCTTTGAGATGATTTCTATAAAAAGATAGAAGCAATATAATGTATATTATATATGATTGATTAATTTTAATAGCCACTAAGATAAATTTGTTAATGCTAGATTTATTAAAAACACCTTTTCTTCGTTTTTAAGATTAAATTACTAAAAATCGATTGATTAATATACCTACTTATCCTTCGGTAAAACAAAGTGAAAACTTCTTATTTGATTAAGGGCGATTGCTAGTAGCATAGTGGAAAGGTGCGCCATGGTACTTTGTGAAGTACAGAATCTCTCTAGCCAGAAAAAGTGTAATGTCTGGTTTCTGTCAGGTTTTTTTTTTTTTTTTTTTTTTGTTGTGTCTCTGGCTGCTTGGCCACAGAGCCCCGAGTGGGATCCCACGTTGCCCGCCACCACCACTGGAAGGTGAGCCAGGCTGCCCATCATTATCTGACTAGCCTTTGCCAGGGTTGCCCGAGCTTCCTGACAGAGGCCAAGTTAAAAAAAAAAAAAAAAACAGGGGTACAGGTTAGAACGGACAGAAAGAGGGCGGGTTGAAGAGAAATCCGCTCTTTGAGGCGAAAATATGGGTCTGGAAGTTAACAGTTTCAGGGAACAGGTGCCCTTGCACGATCACCAGAGGCCAGTGGACTCCAGAACGGTGCCGGCTGATCCCACCCTGGAAGGGGTTTGCAGCAGTATCCCGCACTCTGAGTGCCAGCAATCCCACACCAGAATGGTGCCAGCGATGATAGTGTGTTAAATATAACGGTACCAGGGTTTCGCCCCCTCCCCCATCTCGGCGTTGCTTTCATTGTGGGTGTAACAGTTCACTGTAAAGGCCAGAGATTTAAGTATATTGGATCTTGAGATATAAACGAAATGACGTTTTAATAGAGCCCATATGCCTTTAGGTTATAGGTGGTGTCAGAAACTCCATGCATTTCTCAGATCTGGTCGCCAACTGATGATTAACATCATTAAAGGACAATGGCCCCTCAGATAAGTTTCCTATCGGTTTCCTACCGAAAATAGTCTAATTATGCATAGAATAAAGTTGCGTTATGTATGCATAAACCATGTGTACGCACACACAGAAGAAAAAGGAGAATCACATCGAATCCGTCGACTACACGCTGGTGCAAAGGCAAATGGTGTTTTTCTAATATGGCCCTTTTTTGTGTGAACACTAATTGTGGTAAGGAAAAATATATTAGCCACGCAGCTTCCTATTGTAATGCATACTATAGCATTACAATAGTATTCTATAGCTTAAATCTTATGATTTAAGCTATAGAATACTTATAATCATAAATAATGCAAGACTTCCCCCTCCCCCTAAAAATCAGTCTCGCAAAGCTATTGTCTTTTTAAGTTGAATTCTGGGCTTCGAATTAATGATTTTCTTTGCGAAATGTTCGCAATAATTTGGAAAAAAAGTGCGCAGTTTGAAAAAGAACACAGAAATAATTCTAATAACCCAAAAATTAAGTTGCATGTATATCTTTAAAGACTATCAGAAATCGGAGACTGAATCTGTCCCCGAGTTCTGCAATACGATGGGAGAAAGGGAGTATATGAAAGCCTTCATGTTTTAATGAAGGCTTTCATATCTGAAAGGTTTCTTCTCAATATGTACAATGAGATGACCTTGATACTTCTTTGTTTAAACGTCTTAACAGGTTTGATAAAACTTCCTCTCACAGGTAGGTCAATAGAACAGCTTTTCTCTAGCGTGAATTCAAATGGTTTTTGCGTTTTCCTCTTTCTGAAAACTCCTCACAGATTGGACAGTTGAAATGTTTCGACCACATTGTAAACTTCGAAATCTCTTATGAAACTTTTTCGCGAAAACTTTACTACAGGTTAAATATATGAAAGGTTTCTCCTAAGTATGTGCTATCAGATGATTCTTAAGATGTTCCCTCTTTGACAACTTTTTCACGCAGATTGGACAACTGAAAGTCATTTCTCGAATATAACCCCTCAGAGGGTATTTGTGGTTTTCATTCAGTGAGAATTTGACAGGTTGGACAACTGAAATGTTTTTCTCCACTATGAATTCTGAGGTGTCTTGTGAGGGTTCCTCTTCCAGAGAACTTCTCCTCTCACACTTTGGACAGTTGAAAGGTTTTTCTCCAGTATGAACTCTGAGGCCTTTTCTCTCTAAGAACTTCTCACAGGTTTGACAGCTGAAAGGTTTTTCTCCACTATAAATTCCGAGGTGTTTTCTAGCTTCCTATCTTTGAGAATTTCTTTTCACAGGTTGAACAGCTGAGAGATTTTCTCCAATATGAATTTGGAAGATGGATTTGGAGTATTTGCGGATCGATCAGTGTATCGGTTCGTCTATGCATAGATTTGTCTAATGTTCGAAATGCTGTTGTGGTAGTTTTTGGATCAAGAGCTACTTAGGCCTTGAGCCAAAAACAACCAAAACTACTGAGTTCGAAATGCAATGATTCCCTGACCATTATTGCCCTTGTAGTGCTCTGTCGAGATGGGGCATAATGGTAAGTATTTTATTTTAAGTTGTTAGTCCAGTATTGTAATTAGTTTCGTCTCCGTTTTTAGTGATATTTCATATAATTTGGACCCGGTACTATCAAGTGGGGTGCCGCTAAATTTTAATTAATTGGCATATTAAGATTTTGCTATCATATTTGGCTTTTCAAAATTACACTCACAGTATATCAGGTGAGGAAGGTAGCCAATTGCGGAAATCTTTGGCTTATCTCTGCAAGGGTATCTCAGAAACTAACAGATGTAGTAAGGTGGGGTGGTGCTCCATCTTGCATAACAATGATGCATTAAGAATTCGCCTTTTGTTGCCCATTCGGATTCCCAAGCAGCGCACGATTTCATTCAGCCATTGCAGAATGTGTTTCGAATTCATTCGGTCAACGCACTTCAATGAGAAGTGAATAAAGATGGCCGTAAATGGTCATCAGCTTGTCAAAACTTGGTGAGTTAGAAAATAACCTCTAATGTGGATTTTCTTTTGCCTATTTCTATAAATATATCATTGCCTGCCCTCCCAGATCCAGTGAAAATGCTTCTTACCAAATCTTAAAAGGTTTTTCATAATCAGTTGTCATTCCCCTAATCGGGAAATGATTTAGGATGCAAATTATATCCATTTTGTAACTTGTAAGGATCGTGTTTTATTGAAACGTCTTAAACAAAATTAAGATGTTTAAATTTAGATTACATGGTGTTAATCTAGGGATGTCAGTAAATTGTGCGACTACCAAAGTCATTACAGTTCAATGTCTTCTGGAAATCTACGGCATGTTGGCTCTGAGCAACGCTTTCATCTATTTTAGTTATATTCGAGTTCCATATACGATGGACAAGGAACCCATAACGAATTTGTTTAATCTTTGTGCTGTTGCAATCCTTCGAAAGTCCCATAAGTAACTCCTGCATTGCTCCTTAGTAAGCCCCCCTATGACTAGCACACTAGAATCTTTCGCTGGATCTAGCGTTCCAGTGATGTACATGGCTACTCCTCCCGATGGTGTAACCATAGAAAGGGAATTTCCTCTCCCCTGACGATCAGATAAAAATCATGAAACGAAATAACTAAAAGACAATTTTTCTATTTCTAAGAGTTGAGCGGCTATCAGAATATCTTGCACAGCTAGCTTGTAAGATAAGCTTTGTAAGGAATGGGGCGGTATCTTAATTGTAGAGTAAGGCTCATGACTTTTAAGCCTACCCCTTATTAATTAAAAAGTTTCTACGCTGTCATTTTTAAGAAAGGGGGGGGGGAGAATAAAAAATAAAGCTTTGGGTGGTCTCTTCCCTCGCTATGATAAATGAGTATTTTTATATTCGTTAACTGGTGGTGTTCAAGGCCTTTAATGGATTGAGTAAGTTCAATGTTGATGGCAATTCCTCTGGCTGAAATTTGAATTGTCCCCTCAACACGAGGAAGCAAATTTAAGTTTCCTTTAAGTTTTCTGCCCTTTGTTGCGCTAGTATAAATTAAAATATATTTAAAGCAGCTTTGTTGGACCATCCTGCAGACATATCACTACACCAATATCTTGAGATTAGATACTGATTCGCACGCATTTTTAACCCTACTTTTGGTAGTTGAACGAAAGGGACTGCTGAATTCAATGAAACAAAACTTTGTTTATAATTTGTTACTTAGAAGCATTAGATCGTTTGTTATTTAAGACGAACGTATAGCGCTGCCCTGATGCGTGAAATTAAAGTAAGCAGGGTAACTAATTAAGCTTCAACGTGTCAGAGAAAGCAACTTCAAAGCGCCTTCTCGACAGCACCGAAAGACGTGCAAAAAATTGCCGAAGTCCATCATGAAAGCGCTTCTAAGCCATTTCGGTTTGGGAAATGTATAATCACGTTTGGCAACCTCGGTGCCGTATCTGTCACGTGGAGCGGAAGAGTGCAGTCCAGATAGCTCGTGTCACTCGTTATCTTCTACGTGTCTTATCTTGCTTCATTAAAACAAAGGTAGGGTTGTTCCCGAACTGTTATGGCGTACTGACGTAGAGAAAATGCGGATGACGCCATTAGATATCAACAGCCTGCAACAGCTAAAAATAGACAATACAATGTGGGATTTCCTTTTTTTTTTTTCTTATCGTTGTTCACTTTATCTGGAATAAAAAGTTTCGTTTTGACAGGTGAAACTGTACACGAGTGCGAATCAAGTGGGAGGAGAGGTGGCTTCTGAAAATAGAAAGATGAGAAAATTTGAACTTTTCCACGAAAGACAAAATTTATCATTACACGATGACGAGGGTTGCTATATTTGTTCCGACTCTATTTTAACGCGACCGAGGGCCAAGAGACCTGTCTTGAATGCAAAGGGAACACTGCAACTTACATACTAATTGTCATCAATATAATTAAATTGTGATGCTAGCATCTTCCAGAGTAGGATGCTGTGATGCTAGCATCTTCCAGACGTTTTTTTAAAAACCATCGAAACTACACCTTTCTATTTGCCCATACACCTCCGATTTTGGATTTCTGTTCCCCAAATTGGTGTTACCATAGAATTTCGGGCGTTCAATGGTCGATTTGTATGTTCTGCGGGGTGGAAAACCAGGAATAACTCACTGGGGATTCCTATTCCCGTTGCCTGAGATCGGCTGAATACAGACTCGATTGAAGAGGTCTTTATAAACTCCCCCAGTCAGAGGGGAATCGAACCCAGACTTTTCCAAATGAGTGAGAAGTGGAGAAAGCACTTAATTTTCATGAAGTACCCGAACAGAAATCCAGGAGTTACTTATATGCTGGGGAGGGGGGGATGGAGAATAAATTTAAGTGGTCCAGGACGAAACAGATTTAGATTTTTCATACAGTGTAAACAGGCGACTAGGAAGGCACAAGTTGTGTACCTTTGTCTATGATACGTGGGAACTTTAAGTATAAAAGTATGTCATATCATAAGATAAAACGATTGTATAAGACTATGTGAAACCGCATTTATATTCTCCAGTTTTCCTACAGACATATAACTATAAATTTGGAACAGGAGGAAAGTAACCATTGAAATTCTGAAATGAATCAGAATAGCATTTTGTGTTCGGGTGTCACACTTGAGAAAAGGCATAGCATTTCTAGGAAAGGTTCAGAGGAAGGCACAAATACAAGACTTTGGGGAATAACAGAAGACTACATGATGAAGTTTACATTCGCGCCGCGTGTCATTGCAATAAACTCCCTGCCAGGTGGATAAGACGGGTTGACATGATGGAAGAGGGGAGGTTGGTTCATATTCTAGTCATCTCTTTCCTGGCCGTAACCTGATTGAACATGCGTGGAAGGTTTGGGCAAACGAATATCAGTTCAGTATGTCCAGTTGCTTCTTTTAGTGTTTGGGCAACAGGAGAATGCTCTCCTTAATGAGTGGTCAATAGGTCCTCAAGATAGCCGATAACCCGATTTGTTCACCACGAGGATTTCCGGTATTAGAAATCTCTAACTTCATGACACCCTTGTGATTGCTATATAAAGTCAAACCATTCAGCATTCTTAAGGAATCAAATTAATGATTTTAACTAGAATTAAGCCAATTTTCAAATCAAAATTACAGAAAAGAATGAGTGGTATGATTGTTTTCGGCCGATTTAAGAGTTTTTCAAGTCTGTAGCTTGAACCGTACAAAGCCTTTAAGTAGAGCTCAAAAGAAGGTTAAACTAGATTTAATAACATATTGTAATGTGCTGAGTGGATGAATAAATTTAACGAAAAGTTAATGCTTATTGACAATATATGGGACTAAGCCCAACTGTGATTATTTTTTTTTTGTAAAATAAAAAAGTTAAGTTAAAAATACGTTGGAGCTTGAGGATTGATTGTTTTTGCTCAATTACACATACCTCAAATACAGTTACATTCACTGAACCTTTTATTTTCTCGTGGATTTTTCATTTTAAAAACTTTAAATACTTTCCCAATTTTACGTTTTCCACCGATTGATAAGTAAATAGTAATAATTCATTATTTATGTGATTAGTAAACTGATAACAAAAAAGCTGCTCAGAAAGCAACGAGTTCCATATGCGCAAAGAAAGAATTTTTTTCTGCGCATCCGCTATATTGCCCATTCATTCTTTAACGAGAGCACGGCGATAAACATAATATCCAGTGCTTCGGCTACAACATACGGTGCATAAATAACCTATATGATAAGTATGGAAAAAATAATGATTGCTCGCATTTATATTGGTCCGATTCTAATTAAATGTGGAAAAGCTCTACAAATCTTCCCAAAAGAGCTAAATATAAAATTCCACGAAAATCCATTCACTGAGAGGCGAGTTATTACATGCGGGCGGACGAACGGACAGAGGTCAATAGAAAATTTATGCATATATCGTAACCCCCTAAAATCGTTGTACTAAATAAAGTGATTAAATACATTAACAATAGTATTTGCAGATTTTATATATATAAAGATGGACGGACAAACTTTTCTCAAAACAGACTCCATAAAAGGAAAAATGATTTTCAACAGTTTATTCACACACCTTTTGATTTTATATAAATTATTTAAATGAAACACGAAAAATAAGTAAAATCGAAGTCAGACTGTGGTTCGCAACTGTTAGAAAGGAAGGTTTTCGCGGAAATAAGTGTTGCGATTTAAATTCACATTCCGGGAAAGAAGCTGAGGGAAAGTGCTGGGAGGAGCAACAAGAGCTGACGAGTACATCGGCCCACTTCCGATTCCAGCGACCCCCAAGCACTTGCTCCCATGTGGTTTAAATCAGACACGCGCGCGTTCTGTTCCTGTCGTCTCACGAACTGACGGACAAGGATTTCATGTCCATCATTACACGAAACCTTATGTCCGCCTCGGCGGCGCGATCGTCATTTAGAACCACGTCTTACATGTCTCATTAGGCGATACTACCCTCCATAGGTCGAAAGATGAGCGGAAGTCTTGTTAAATGATGTATTTTCGGGAGCCGGATGCGGTTCCTGCAGTGGACACTGGACATCCTGCTAATTAGGCTTCCCGCAGATGGTGAATGGGAAGACATCGGTCTAGTTGGTGACGGAGAGAGAGAGACGAGATCATCCGCGAGGATATTTACAATGTTTACCCTCCCGTCACATGTTACCATGTCGTCGGCGATAAAGGTGGACGGAAAAGTTGTAGCTCTTCCGAAAAATGTACGTGGGCATCGTGTCTGGAGGACGTCTAGACAACGGCGATTAACACGCAGCGGGCATCTTGAAGATCGCTGCTCTCATTTTTGACTAAAGGTATCGATCGATATTAGGCGCGCACAACTTTCACCTGAAACAGAGCAAACGAAAGAGAAAAGTGCTCTTTTTTTTCTGCATTAGAATTTCAGTACTTTCAAATGGCCGAGTTCCTGCTCTAATATTTTAGAAACTTTGGGAGACAAGCGAATAGAAGGGAAATGTGCAAACAACAAACTCATTAATTTAACGTAATTCGTGATTTTTTATTTCGAAATATATATTTTTTAATAAATTAATCTGCACTGACGCACTTGGTTATTTAAAATGTCTGTTTATATGCACCTGGTTGGAGAGAGGCTGGAGATCGATTTATTCAGAAAACAAATTTGTAAGATGAACTTACAAATCAATACTATGCTGTTGCTGTCACAATGAAACCGCCTTCTGCCATCTCTCTAAAAATACCTGAACTCTATCCGACATATCTCATGTCAGATATCTCAACCCGTGGAATATAAGGTTGTAGATCACTGGATTGGTGGATCACTTTCAAAACCAGTCAATGTAGACTGATTTCAAGTGCAGCGTTGCCAGTTAACCCAGAGAAATCAACTCATCCCATGCAGCCAGCATGACTTCATCACAACCAGTTTTCTGAGAAACCCTCCTAGTCTGTTCTTTCCCCCCTCCTTTGTTAATATTTTGTCCCGCTCACGAGGAGCAGCTACTGCTTTGCCCAGTGCAAGTTCGCTCCGCCTTGTCACAATTGCCCTGCGATACGGACCGTTAGCGTCTCTGACATGAGAAGCGCAGGAAAAGAAGAAATGAGATACACTTAAGAGGGTGAGGGATAAAGAACGAGCACTTTCGCCTAAAATGACTGAAAAAGACTTCCCACTCGTTATGAGATTAGATACAATTATCTCCCCTTAACTGGGTGGCGAGATAGCCAAGATTTTTTTTTTCCTCAAATTTTAATCCGGATCGAAACTTGAAGTTCACTTGATACTACTAAAATACCAAGTTTATCTCCAAAATTCGCGATAGATTTACACAAATAACGTCTTGCCTGGAGTACCCTGCAAAAACTGGTATCTAGCTAAATTCTGTCTGCCAAAACGGACCCAGTGGATGGAATTTCATATTTGTCTCTTTCAGGAAGAAAGTTGATCTATCCCAACTTTGTTAAAATTGGACCAATAGAAAACTGGCTATTCTTTTTAGAAACGTTACCATATATACATAATGCGTCTATTGTTTTCATGTCTGTCCGTTCGCATGTTATAACTGGATTCCCAGTAGATGGATTTTCATTAAATTTCTTATTTGGGCCTTTTAAAAACAGATTTGTCGGGTCACTTCAAATATCGTTAGAATTGGACCAATAAAAATCCGGCAGTTTTCTTTTTTCATTCTCACGGAATAACTCCACTTCCAGTGGATGGATTTTTATATTTCGTTCTGTTATGAGATTTCCGAAATTTAATTAAAATCGGACCAATACAACAAATCCGGAAATATATTTTATTAATACGTATCACACACACATGTAATTCATTGCTGATTGAAGTAGTGAATAGGCAATATGGCGTTTTTTCCCCTCAGTTATAAATACATAAACCATGAATTACTATTTGCTTATGATATTAATACAGCAAAAATGTTAAATGTAATTATATTGTAATTATTAAAATCCAAGAATAAATAAGTACAAGTTAGTTTCAAATAGTAATTTATGATTTATAATAAGCATCAACCCATCGACATGAAAATTTGTTAAAGATTACTAAAATATTTAGAGTAAGCATTGAAAGTTTGTAATGGATCAGAGCTCTTCCAAATGTTAATATTTCTGTAGGAGAAAGGAAAGAATGGGATTAAGTCTGAATTGTACTTAGAACAATTCTAAGGGCCGGTGGAATAAGTTGAAATTTTTCCTTAGATTATTGCGAAAGCCGCTTTCATTAATTGTCCCAAGAAAATTCTCTCAAGGACCAAGAGAAAAACGGGTTGAAATTTTGCCCTTGAGACTTTTCATTCTAGAATAATACGCAAAATTGACTTTCATTTATATGAATGGATTTCTGCGGTCGGGTAGAAGGTATGGTCGATCTTAAAAGCGTTCCAGGGATCAAAGAAACGCACGCTAAAAAAAGTGATATCAATTGAACTTTCCTTATTAAATTAATTCCACAAGAAAGTAACTCTTTCACCCGAACCATAGCAATACTTAAAACACAACTAACCCTACACACAAACTACAGGTCCAGATCTGTGATCTTAAGTATACCATCGATGAGAAGCGAAAAAAAAAAACATCAGAAGGCTTTGAAAATCAGTTCCCCTCTGCCAATGTAAGTTACCTGTTAGAAAGACCATATTCGCCGGAGAATTCCTTAGACCTGAATGGGCCTGTGTTGCGTGATGGGCCCCCTTTATTCGCTCGGTAAATAAGCTTTACAGCGTAATGTACCTTTTGTATGTGTGGCGTCTCACGGCATGAATAAAGCACCTTCAGATGGTTAAAAATATAATTCGGGAAAGAAGATTCCAAAGAGAACGAAGACGTGATTCTAATAGAAGAAATCACTGACGAAGATCAGCACAAACAGCTTAGTGCACGTATCGCACGATAAGACATATTTCACGATGTTTTTTTTAAGACCTTTAATTTCGGATAACTTCCTGAAAGCGAAACGAATTTACTCTTTCCTGCTCTTTGAGGAAATGGAAAAAGCACGCGCTATGTTCAATGGAGACATTTTTCATCCTATTATTTTCATCTCTTATAACTCTTAAATTCCTAAATTAAATTTCGCCACCCCCGTATAAAAGATCCAATCCATGGAACCCATTGATTACTTACCTTTGTTTTTATTAAGTGTTCTGTTAACTCTGGGACAGCACATGGGTCAGAAGAGCATTACATGTCACGGATTCGAAATACGCAGTGTTCTTGACTACTTGCATTTGATCGCTTGCTCGGTCTGAATGTAAAGCATCATAAATAACGTTATAATAGTTTGTGTAGCTGCAGCTTTTCTTTTAGGATTAGAAAAATTAATTCTGTAGAACAGCGGGGCCATTTCCATTTGAGAAGGCAGAATGGTGTTCATAAAAATACTAGCATATAATTGTTACTAAGACACTGTAGAAAACTTTAGACTTATCCTATTAGCAAGTAACATTTATAGCAATTTATTTTACCTTTTTCGATAACAAAATCGAATTCATCGGAAGGTATGGGGGGGTGGGAGTTGTAATTAGCAGCTCTTCAACTAATAATCATGCCAATTCACAAATTTCTGTAGAATTTTGTAGTCCGTTATGCTTTGATAATTTTATTGCCAAAACCATGAATGCCCATTCGTATACTGATATCCTGGACAATTCAGTGGTGCCCATACCCCGGTGCTTCTTTCAAAATGTGGTTCACTACAACACAAGGCTCCATCCTATCAGAGGAGTGGAAAACCAAGGTTTCCAACTGGCCTGTCCGGCCTAGAGTTCAGACTTCAATCTGATCGTATACTTTAGGGATAAACCGGATCGGGGCGCAGCTAATAAGTCTTCTACAGCTGAAAACACCGAAAGAAGTCCAGATTCTCTCATTGGAACAAAGGCAGTTCTACATCTTAAGTTGTTCGCTGAAACTCATGTTTTCCAAACGTGATGGTGGAACTATACTTTTGGTAGGATATAATTCCGTTATTTTAACTGATCTGAAGTCTAAGTTGCCACTAGGATTTGGACTGGAAACCAAAAGCACTACTAATGTCTCAACAAAGCTAAACTTTGGAAGAGCTAATTGGCAGTTAACTCATTTGTTTCTTGATAAAATTGATTTGTTTTCAAATCCACTTATGGTGCCGAAGCAATAACTGATCAACACAATCTCTTGTATTATAGAGGACTTTGTTCCTCTTAATAAAAACTAGAGGAACAGATTTTCTCATTGGTTTACGGCAGATATTATCGCTAAAATCCAATATAAAAGAACAGTGCAGAAAAAATTTCAGACAGACAGAACGAAATCTCATGTTATTGTTCAAGGAACACAGACGCAACCCCTTAAAAAAAATGATCAGAATGCAGCACGTTCCGTATGTTCATGGTTCAACGTAGTTCCACCTTTGATGGAGACTTGAAGCCATTTTGGAACGTGTTAAAGAACTATTTCTCAACAGGGGACCAAGGTCATAAATACAGATGCCATGCCTATAGCTTACGATACGGACCTTTTTGCGAATCTCTTCGTATTCCGTGCACAGAATACAGCTTCCGTTGCTTGCTTCCAATTATGAAGGTCTAATCGTTAAGGATGATATACTTGATAGCATCTCGGTTGGCATTCGGAAATTGTCAATGGACGTATATGCTGGCCCGGATAAGATTTCGCTTATACCGTGGAGCAAATACTGAAATATAACGTTGCATGTTCAATCTTTCGATTAAGACAGGCTCCTACCCCCACTCACTTCAGACAGTTGATGTTATTCAAGTCCTTAAAAGCAGCGCAATGCACTCGCTAGAAAATTCATCCGTCTCTCTTCTGGAGCTTGCTGGTGAAAATTATGGACAATCATTCACAGCCAACTAAAGGACTATCTTTTGGTTTGCACCGTTTTGGGAAACCACTGGTGGCACCTTACCCTCAAACACCATCTTGTGGACACTGTGCATAAGGGAGGGAAGTGGCATCTGTACGCAGATTGCCAAAATAAGGACAAACCCTCCATGTTGTATTAACAACGAGAAACCTAAATCAGCTTATGAAAATCTAGAAATTCAACTATCACAATTTAACAGAAATTTTAATGTCACAGTGCTATCTGGAATGTGCACACGTTTCTACTTATTTCCTTTTACGTAGTTTCTTTGTACCGCCCATCTGGTCAGGACATTGATCTGACAATTGAGTATATGGAGACAGTTGTAGGGTTAATTATTAATAATAATAACATAATATTTACAATGGATGCAAATGCTAAGTCAAGATTTTGGCATAGGACATAAGAGGAATATGTATTGAGGACTTGATCTTGTCTTACAAATTTGCGTGTGTGTTAAATGTGGAAAAGAAACCGTATACATTTGATAATTATGGCCAATCAAACTACAGTTACAGATGCTTGTACAAATTTAAACGGAAAAATATATAAAGCCATATTTGATCATAAACTAAGAGCTTGGAAGAATCTTGTTCCAACGGTAGGAAACTCAGATCCTTGGGGGGGGGGGGGAGGCTATCGTACAAGCTATCTAGAAATAAATTGATTTCGAAGGAGCTTTTGACAGAGTTTGGCATGAAATTATCCTGTTATTCATTAAGGAATAATGAAATGTTCAGACTTGTTGTATTAGGTGATTTTCAGTTATTTAAAAGGAATAAAATGTTTTTTGGGTTGCGACATGACAAAGCGATAACCACAGTGTCCTCAAGGATGTCTATTGGGCCCAATCTTTTGGAATGAATTTAGTTTTGAATCAGTGGTTGGAAAAGAAAGTTGATGGCTATATGCCGCCGATGATCTGGTTATATGCATTCCACGTAGATCAAGGCAGGTGTTAGAGGCTAGAAAATTTCTTCCAAAAAAGTGATGGTATTTAATGGTAAATTGGATTACAACAGCCTCCTGGGCTGTTGATAGATGGTAAACAGATTCGGCTCGTGTCAGATGTGAAATATTTAAAAAAAAAAGTGCTGCTATTATTCGAAAAACTAGATCCGAATGGAGACTTAGGGAACAAAAATTTTACTTATTCATCTGTGTGATATTTGTGTAAATAAATGTTAAATTTAAGCAAAAATTACTGTCCGAACAACAGTCTATGATGTTGGCAATGGTGAAAGTCTGCAAAACTTTCTACTAATGCTTAACATGCATTGCGGACTTGCACTCTATATGAAGAATATAGAGTTAAATTAAAACTAGTTATTCCTAACCTAGCTAGAAGTAACGAGCATCTAGTGCTTGCAGAGTTGTTATATTTGATGCCCTTAAGGACTATTCAAGATGCGTATTTAAGAGGAAATAGTTTCCTGCGCTAATTTTGACTGCTTAACTCAACTGCTGTATTCTTTTTCCCCCAGACTGACTATTTTTTTTGCTAGAACCCACTGGTATTGCAGTACTTCCTGTTAGTGTGGATTTCGTGTATTTATCACAGACAGTAGAAGTGGCCCGCCTCCTCGTGGCTATTGACGGGCACCAGGTTGGCTGCTCCCTGATGGCCAAGAGGCTTGACAACACGTACACTTATAAGATTATTCACACTTCAGGTCCGTTTACAGAGATTGTATAAATATGACATGAATATTAGGTGGTGTTGGATGATAGCCTAGAAGCCACCAGAAGATACTATGTCCTCAACACTATGAAAGACTATTTTCAGCACTTTATGTGCAGGCAGCCATGGATTTACCAGAGATCGTTCATTATCACTAACTGCCAGCAAGTTTTAGATACTGTCGATATAGGTGGACAGATTGACATTACTGAGGCATTTGACAGCGTCTCACGCTATCATCTCAGTAAAAAAGTTAGTATAGAATACTCGGCCCTCCATTACCCAGTGTGATGAGCTACATCTATCGCAAACATTGGGTAATGATTGGACAGGATTTCTCAGGAGAGTTCTTTCCCTCTAGAGGAATTAGAAATGGATCAGCTTTTGGGCCTCTTTATTCCTGATTTTTTTTCAATGACCTGCCGCACTTTGTAGAGAGGTGGTATTAAAATATTGATGTTTGCCCGTAATGTGAACTTCACTCACCTATCAATAACGAAATATATACACGTAACCTGATCGGGTTTCCTTAAATGGTCTTGACGCCAACCCTAAGAAATATTGTTCTCTTATATTCGCAAGGAGCGCTAAGCTCCTTGTGAACCAATATTCCATAAGTGGCATTCTGATTCCCAGGTTTTTTTGGTGGCAAATATCTGGGAGTCATTTATGTCAGATGCGATTTTGATGAACATCACTGGAATCTGTTCAAGGAAAAAAAACAACAAATTGGCTTCATCAAAGAGACATATAGGTTCAAAGATCCTCGGTTCTCTGTGCTTCTATTTAAAAGAAACTATCCTTCCCATATTCGAGTATGCTGCTCAATATGGAACTCGCTCTACAAATGAATACAGCAAACAATCATTGAAAATTCATCCACTATCTCTCTAATCGCAATCCTATCACAGAATCTTCTATCATCATCATCTATGCCCCTACTCTAAGCTGCAACATTTGAGAGCACGGCGAACTATCCTGGACCTTTGGCTGCTGTATCATATTTTCTGTGGATCAAGCTATCTTCCACATCTCCTATGCTGTCATAACTTTCATGCACCGCCGGCGGCTACCAGACAAGAAGATTACCTTCCACATCGGTAGATCAGTATTACAGATTTCCAGGAACGCTTTCTTTAAAAGAACAATGGCACTTATAAACCAGCATGATTTTGATCTTTCTTTGAAGAGGAATTGTTCCACGGGGCTATCTGCAACTGACTATCTTGTTGAGGGATTGCTTATGTGTGATATTTCTTATGACTGTCATAAGTGATTATAGAAAAGCAGTCAATATTTTATATCCAATTTTAGTGTTTTATTGATTTCCTAATAACCACCGTATCGTCGCTGCACATATTTTCATTGTAAGTTTACTTTTAAAACTTAATTCTTACTATGTTATGGCCTTTCAATAAGTAATGCACAATTACTCACACGCGCACATGAATAAGGAAGAAGGTGGGGATTTATGATGCCAATTATTTTACTGCCAATAACCCATTAACACACCCTAATATCATTTGTATAAATTGTTTTTAAATCTAAGGATATGAATGGACAAAGCGACAGCCGTTTCCAGCAATGGTATGCGATAGAGTTCCTGTTCAAATCGGGTGATCGGCCACATCTACAATCGAAAACTTGGTCAGTCTATGGCAGTGCTTCTCAAAGTGGGCGATATCGCCTCCTGGGGGCGTTAGGCATGAAAGGGGGCGACAGGAGGCGTAGTAATCTTGAAGGCTATGAAGCCTTCCAGATTACTGGAGCACTTAAATAAGGTGCTTTCAGAGAAGGCAAATAACGACTTGTCTTACTTTCAAAAGCTACGTGACAAATTTGAAAAACACCCAACATTATCGAGCATGTTTTCTTGTGCGTCGCAACAAAACAACGATGGCTTGCGGTCCTCGTACAATATTTCACTGTTGATTGCAAAAGCTGGTAAGCCTCATACAATTGGTGAAGAATTAATTTTGCCTGCAATCTCTAAAGTTATCAGTACTGTTTTACATAAATCACCGCACAATATAATAAAATCTATTCCACTTAGCAATGGTACAGTTCAGAAACGGATAGACGAAATGGCCAAAGACACAGAAAATACCCTATGCAACATTTTACGAACAGAATTTGCCTTACAAATAAATAGACGAATCAACTCTGCCAAGTGACGAATCTTTACTACTAGCATACGTTTTATAAAAGATGAAAAGAATTATTTGCAAGATATCTAGAAACGTATACCAAAGGCGAGTCTATAAAGACAGAAATTCCACTTACAAATGTACTTGCTTGTGCAACGGATGGAGCACCATCAATGATTGGCGGTTACAAGGGTTTTATGGCTTATTTAAAAAATGCTGTGCCAAATACTGTTCATTGCGTCATTCACCGTCAGCATTTATTTGCGAAAAAACTTTTGGTGATCAACCGCACAATTCTCTACGAACTGTTATTACTGCTATAAACAAAATTAAAGCACATCCTTTGAATGATCGTATATTTCGAAAGCTTTGTGATCAAAACAGTGAAGATTTTGAACGATTGCTACTTCACTCCGAGGTTCGGTGGCTGTCAAAAGGCAACTGTCTCAACAGATTTTACGAACTCTTTGATACTGTTGTCGAGTTTTTTGAAGATAGGAACAACGACCTTAGTAATAACCTCAAGAAAATGAAAACTGATATTGTTTATCTTGCAGATTTATTTACTAGATTCAGCTCAATGAACTTACATTTACAAAGACAAGATGTAACTCTTATTAAGGAGAAAACTCAAATTTCAGCATTTATTTCAAAATTAAAGCTTTTTATGCGCAACGTAGGACGACGTGAATTGTATCAATTTCCAAATCTGTTGGAAATAAAGAAAAAATAGCTAATGAAACTCTACGAACTTTTTGTAATCATCTAGAAATGTTGCGCAGAGATATGCAGGAAAGGTTCGAAGATCTTAATTTGAAAATTCCAGATTGGGTCCTTTTTTAAATAAGGACGATGGTGGACGTTTTGTAGAAGAATTGATTGAGTTACAAAATGAAGTTGAACTAAAGCCAAATTTCTAAATTCATATCAGGAATTTTGGTTACAAAAGAAAATCCCTGACCATTATCCTGCATTGTGGGGAATTGTAAAAAAATTACTTATTTCTTTTCCAACATCATATCTAGTCGAAACCGGTTTCAGTGCTGTATCTCAATTGCTGACAAAACAAAGAAATTGTCTGGATGTTGTTAAACGTGGCGATTTACGACTTCTACTTACAGATATTAAACCTAATATTGATAAGCTAATAAATCTCCATCAAGCTCATCCATCTCATTAAATATTAAAATATAATTAACTATTTCCATTAATATCGTGACTTAATTTAAGTGACTAACTGACTTTATTTATGTAGTTTAATTTTCTACGAAAAAGGAATAAAGTGCAGTAAATAGTTTTCTTTATAATTCACACACATACATGCAGGGCTGCATTTGCGTTTTTGGAGGCATTCACTTCAGTTATTTAGCTTCACTTTATATTGGTGGACTAAAAAAAAGTCCTGGCGAGGGCTTTTTTGGGGGGGGCGGTGATCCAAAAAAGTTGGAGAAGCACTGGTCTATGGGGACAAGAAAACTGATCGAAGTAATGGCTAGAGGTGGCTTCTACGGTTTTGGAAAGGTGATTTAGACCAACACACACCAAAAGCTGGACGACTAACGTCCATAACGAAGACACTGAAAACGAAGAACACATTAACTAACAGACAAATGAACGCTACGAAAATATCAAAAGGAAAGGATTGACAATCATCAACAGACTGGCGTAGAGAAAAATCTGTTTTCGATGGTGTCTAAATGTCTCACACGAGAACTTCTAGCTGTGAGGAAAGATCTGTGAAGATCTTTTGGAGGTTTAGTACTGGCGGTCCTGAGTGCTTTAAATCGTCATATGTGATGAAACATGCCTCTTCCATTATGACCCACAAATCCATATAATGGCACAGTGATATCACACCTGTAAACAAAAACCCAAAAACTTTCCGAATCATCAACAAAACTCAGCCACCGTCTTATGGGATCGAAATTGTATCATTTTTATCGATTTCTTGAAAGTGGAAAAGCCATCAACAAAGAAAGATATTGCTTACCCCGGAACAGCTGAATCGAGCTGTGAAAACCAAACTGAATCGGCAGAACAATACGTTTCATCACGATAACTCAAGGCCGCAACCCAGCACAATGGCACTGTCAAAGATAGTACAGCTGGGGCGGAGCACAATGCCTCAATCAATCTAAACCCTGACCTAGCCCCATCAGATTGTTTGTTCGGTATACTGAAGACACTGCGTGTTAAGAGTGATACCGAACTGATTTCGGACATTAAACATCGGTGTAAACGTTTCCTTATTCATGTGTTAAATAGTAATTATGTTTAAAGTTTATTTTGGTCATGGTGATTTTGTTTTATGGAGTATTGGAAATTTAGGCCATGATTTGCCAAATACAGTTCATTCTTGGTGTTTCCAAGAGTGCCTTTGAGATTAAGCCGGCTATCAGGTGGAACTTGTTCACTAAATCTGTATGAAGTTGCAATACAATGTCATTACAAAGGTTTTTCAGAGTTGTCCACAAGTTCCATCCCAAGACCTTATTTTTGGAGTATAAATTGAATTTCTAAGAATTTTAAGAGTGCAGATATACGTTCCAAAAAAAGCAGATGACCTTGAAGTAAGGGATTTTATAAAATCAAGAAAAGGGGTTAAAGGAAAGAGCTAATAGGAAGAATAAATTGGAACCTAGAAGGTAGGGCCTTTAAGGTGTTATGTTTGGCGTTTTCACGCCTGTCTTTGCTTTGTGCAATGGCCTGGGAACATCGTCTCGAGACGGCACTCATTTAACGGCATTTAAATTCTACGCAAAGGTTTGATTTATTAGCCATTCCGAGGAGAGAATACGTTGCTTATCTCCAACGACGCTGGTCTTAGCAGGCAAATTACCAGCTCAAACGGCCTTGTATTATTTTAGCAAGAGGATACGCAGTATTTCGGTGTTTTGTCTATTTTTTGTAATTTTGATTATTAAATTAAAATCGAAAAGAGTCAACCGAACATTGTTAACATTTCATTAACATTATTTTCAAGACAAGTCATATACCTAATAAACTGAAGATCAATATATATCTTCTATCTTGCAAGGCGGAGTGAAATATAAAAGTAATCCTTATAGACCAATCCACAAATCAAGCTCACTCACTAAAATTGTAGAATATATAGTATATAAACAAATAACTGCTTTTAAATAATATTAATCGCGATTTTATAGTAAGTAGGTCGACAGTTACAACTTTTTTGACAATAGAGCACGGTATCAGGAAGGCACTTGATAAAAGCAACAGATTGAAGATCTATTTAGATCTTCAATCTGTTGTTTCTTATCAAGTGCCTTCCTGATACCGTGGAAGATTAATGATTCTTATTCTGTTCCACAGGGTTCCTCCTTGAGTCCTGTATACTGTACTTACGTTTACAAGAAGCCAAGATCAGTATCGTCACTTCCGCTGATGATATGAAATTGTATAGAGATTAACCAGTCTAAGGATTGCGACGAATTACAAAAGGGCATTCACTTGGGTTTTTTAATTGGATTAAAGTGCAAGGACTATCTGTGAATATAGAAAAATACCATCTCATCGCAATAGCCGATTCTCACGAACAATTACTTGTTTGTTATAATTATACTTTGGAACCCTTGCTCAGAGCCCTCGTATAAAATTTATTTTAACTCTTCTGAATCACAAATTGTACACACGATCTCTTCTGAATCAAAAGAGGCAAAAGTTAATTTTTACTTCCGAGCACTCTAACGAGCTTGTTCTTTGACCTTTCTGGCCTCCGCGCTGTTGGCGCGTGCTGTAAACTGGAGTTAAATACATTTCTGCGCTTTTCGTGGTAAAAATGTTTATGGTTTAGGTTTCAATAAACTGCTTGAGAGAATGTTTGTGTGAATAGGTTGTCTTGGACTGATTGCAGTAAATTTGACAAGTACAGTAGTCAATTGGAAACGTGACTAAACATCAAGTGAGTTTTAGCAACATTTCAGTACCATATGCGCTAACAAGCGTTTCATATTTTGACAGATTTGGTTTTGGTTCAGTTTAGGCCTAATTCATCTCACTAAGTCTAAACTGGTCAACGAACGATTCGTCCCTCTGTAAGGAAAGTGCACTCTTTGTTCAAAACAAGGAGGCTTTTGCAAGGTAATTCTAGGGAACAGAGTGCAAAGAAATCATTGAGCCGAGTAGCAGGTATGCTAATTGAAAATTCGTATTTGTACACGTAATTTGTGTAATATCTGCTCATCACATTACCAAGACGTCCATTAAGGATAATTCTTAATTAGGTTTAATTTTGTTTATCGACCTTGGGTCGAAAAGCTGGTAGCCAATGGAGTAGTGTGCTTTTTTGCACAACTCACCCTGATGACCAATTTTATGGTTGTTCCGAGAAAGGTCAGTTCGTCTAAAAAATTCAGGTCTATTGTGTGAGAGTGGAGATCCAGTTTGCGTATTTAATGTTATGATAGATGCTTCCCGGACACATTGGAATCCTAGAATCAACAGGCCAAAATTACTATAGAAATAGTTGCTTAGAAAAAGTGTGTAAAGAAGCCAACAAAGGTCATAGTACAGTCTTATTATAGACTTACTGTACTATAGTCTTCGACAGTAAAAACAAAGCATGTTTTTTACTTTACTTCTGATGTCTGTATCGATAGTTTCATCTGCCCTCCCAACTCTCAACCAATCCTCAGTATTGGATACGAATGTTGGAATTTTTAGCAAAAATACACTGAATTGTCATAGACTTCAAACAAATCTTTCACGCAACTGTCAACAACATACTGAATTGACGGGGATCTGCTTGATAGTATACCAATTTGTAACAAACTGGTATAATAAACAAAACTTTTCGGTGTAAGTTCACGTCAGCCACAATTGGTCAAACGACTTAAGACAGGCAAGAATATTGCCATATTTGGTGGTATTCACGTAGACTCGGGCAGAGACTAGACTGGGGATTGCGAAGGAAAAAAATATGGCGAACCATTGCACTAGAGTTCCGTTTCAAAGTTCCTTCTAATGAAATATTTTTCACTTTGGATTACAGTTAGTCGCTCTAAAGTGTCCGAAGAGTTTCTTCGTAAGGTATGCTAGGTTTTCCTCTCTCAAAAATCTTCTAACCGAGTTAGAATGCGCATTTACTGACACATAACAACAGACCTCTGCTGCAACTTATGCTGCTTTGCCTGGTGATGAATCAAAAAGCAAAGCCAAGACGGATGAACTGTAGTCCAGGGCCGAGTTCATTGGGTTTTATAAATATCGGTGCAGCCCGTTATTAACCCCATAGGAACGCTTGATCTGCGATATCTTCAGAAACGAGACTACATTTCACACTTGAATCCCAAGCACGAAAATTTAAATCGCTATTTAATGGAAGTAGAGCCTATCGCTCACGTCCGTGTATATATATATATCCTCGAAAGTTTGCGTTCAAGGGCCGATTCGCATATTGTGCCAGCTGAAGAACACTAATCTTTCCGCTTGGCATTGCCTAACTACAGATCCGATTGAAGAGGACTTCAGCAATTCTTCGTCTCGACGAGAAGCGACAATGCTGACGTATTGTGCCAACAATCCCAAGCACACAGTAGGCAAAAACGGTCTTAATTTCTCAAGCCAATCCAAACTTCACTATCTAATGCACTTTCATTTCTATCTCTTAATTACCGCCCGCAAAACAAGATTATACTGTCCAAAGAAAAAATAGTGTTTGACCCAGAATTCTTTGACCGAGTTATTAATATTTTCAAATTAATTCCTTTTGAAGTGCCCAATATCGTCAAAGACGTGAAAGATACGCGCGTCCCGAATCTTAAAGTGCCAGTGTAATATGAAGGAATAAAAAGCCGAAAATAGATAAATAATTGAAATATCTGGAAGTTCCATACGAGCAATTTCTCGCAGCACGCTTCCTGTTCGATTTATGTTCACATAAAAACCTCATTTCGTTCGGTTCTTGTCAAGTTCCTTAATGGTTCTTCATAAACTATTTTCATTGATCAAAATATTCGAAGGTCAAGGCTGTTGATGGTCATTAAAAAGGGTCTTGATGAGCGTTTTCGTAGGCCACCGTGGTCCTAATTCCCCGAATAATTTGTCTTTTGCATCGAAGAACTTTTGAACTTTGCCGAGACGATATTTGGCTGTTAATTAACTATCAGAACTGCACAGAAAGCAATATTTAAGCAGAAGTCTGTCATTTCTAACTCTGGTGACAGCTTTCTTTTCGAAGCACTACGCACTAAAATTACCAGAGTTTAGTGTACAAATAATGCCCCCCCTGAACAAGGGTTCAATGGGGCATTTAGTTCGGGTCTCAAATAAGGATTACGAGTGGCTTAGTCATTGTTCTTTTATGGAGGGCAGTACACAAGGAAGGATATTAATAAAACAAATTTATGACATCTATGCACTAATTAGCAGACTCAGTTTGCTCAAAGCTGTGTACAAAGAGAGACTGTACTCAACGTGTACATCGACTTTTTATAGCTTTTGTAGCTTGACAATCTGCCCTGAACCTAATTATATCTGCTTAGTTTACTGCACCACCTCGTATTTCACATATTGTGGATATATCCTGTCAGTGAGTTGTCCTTGTTTAATGGTGCGGATCTGTTCAGCAATGGGTCTCAAAAAGGATCTGGTTAGACTGGATCGAAACCCGGTCAGGGTGAGCAATATACTTCTACGTTAGGCAGTGCTGTTTATTTAGAATAGTCGATACCAAGACAACTGGTAGCAGAGTGCCTCCAGGATATCAGACGATGTACTAAATAGAAAACATTTTCCCACAGCAGTATGTACAACCACTTAAAAAAAAAAAGTTTTTATTATGACCTTTAGTGAAACTCAAGGTTACTCGTTAAACCGGGTACATTTGCTAGTACGCATAACTAAGAAATTTGCCTTTTCACTATAAAAGGCAGATCTCAGATGAGCTCTGGAAACAGCCACAGTATTATGCTGTACTTGATTGAACCAAGGGGGAAGAGAGCTTGCATCATCTCAACAGCTGTTTCCGGTCTGGAGAATGTCCGGAAAGTGCATCATCCATGGATTCTTTAACAGTAAGAAGCGGCTATTTCTCTTTATAATTTTGTCACACAATCATTCAATTCAAATACTCTCAAGACAAAAGTAACAGCTATAATTAGTCTCGCGCTCATAGGTTTTTATTAATATTTTTTTAACCTCAAAGGCTGATTACAAATATTTATGATCAGCGTACAGCGTTCTCGTATCTTCACGAACACGGTACGCTGACCGTGCTCGTGTAAACTTCTCCGACCCTGAGTGACCTTATCGGCGTATAAACTCGATATTTGTCATTTATTTATACGGAGGAATCAAGTGCACAGACATCGACCGACAAGCACTTAAAAAAAGAAAAGACATCCAATAAGATTAACCGCGCGTTTATTTCGACGTTGGCTTCGAGAGAGACGAAAAAAGCGATTTCTTCACTTCTAATGTTTCTTGGCAAACGGAACAAACAGCTGTTATTCCAAAAAAAAGAAAAAAAAAAGAAACTGAATATTCAAAGTGCGCGCACACAAACACGCATGCTAATAGACGAGGCACAGGAGTAGGAAAAGGACGTCTCTCTTAAAAGCTTAACCATTCATGGCAAGAGTACTCAGTTTACCAAACTATCCAACCACTTACCTCAGTGCGAACGTGCTCCTTGTGTTCTACAGGTAGCTGTGCGGGAGAAGGAGTCAACCATCCATCATCAGCACCTCTCATAAAACAAGCGACGCAATAATTAATAATTGTCTTTTTACCATTGCCCTCAGCCGCTACGGGAGATCGGCTGCCTATTGTCAAGCAACAGACAAGCCAATCTTTTGTCAGCATCGACACAATATTGGGTCGAATTCACGCTCGAGAACCACTTTTCTTTCGCCGCACGCCATTGGTAGGCTCGGTTCGCGTGACGTCCGGGAGAGGCGTGACTTTGGGCTTGCCGCTGTTGAGATGTGACGGGCTCCCCGTAACTGCCACGAGATCCGCCCCTTTTGGAATCAACCTGGCGTGCATCTATCATCCGGCGGGGGACGGAGGGGAGGGAGGGAGGGAGGGAAAACTGGGGGAAATGATGAGTAAAAGTGGTGGGGAAACACGCTCGCGGAAATCTCTCCCAGCGAGAACAGAGGGTGCACCATGAGTTGCGCGGACGTAATGTATCAACCTTACTCTCCGTACTTCCCGTACCAGCGACCTGCTGCTGCCGCCTCCGCGTCATCTGGGACCGCTACTGCAACTTTCGGAGCGGCCACCATCCCCATGTCAGCCGCTGCCCCGCTGCCTCCGTCGATGGATCCCAAGGTGAGTATGCGAAAGCCCACGAAATACCAGCAGCTACGCGAACTTCGCCCCGATGTTTTCTGGCTTGTGTGTGTGTGTCTGTTAAAAGCACTGTCTCGCGCTAGTACCGCCGACCGTATCCGTACCGTCACCACCGTGGAATGTGTGGTACGCCTTCCGCAGACGCCCACCGCGTTTAGATGACAGTGCCGTAGATGCCTGAGTTCATTCAAAAATTTCATTATTTGCAGAGCGATGCGCGCCGGCTTGCATCTTGACCGTAAAATGCCTGCGACGCAAGCTCGTGCCACCGGAATACGGCGAAGCTGGCATACTTGTCATGCTTACCGTAGCTAGCCTCGGCTCCCGAGTTAAGGTTGAAGTTATTTCGCTTAGATGTTTGCTCAATGATGAAAAACAATTGCATGCACATACTTGAGCCCCCCCCTCCCCCTTTTTTGCTTTCTCTCTCAGCTTTTTATCTTTCTTTCTTCGTATCTCTGTCTCCCTTTCAGATTTTTTTGTTGTTATTTTTTTTTTTTTTGTTCTGTGCGCTTCCAGCTACTGACTGCTTTCTTTCTCGTTTTGCCAATGAATTTCAGAAATTCGGCGGGCCAAAAATGCACGAGCCTATAGATCATACCTCCAGTGACTTTGCCGCTACGAGAGGAACTACAGGCGTTGAGTGTGGCGTCGCGAGTCAGTCGCCAGGGGTTCGCCCCAAGGACAAGGAGGCCAGTAGCGGATCTAACCCCGCAGCAGCAGCTGATGCCCAATATATCTCGGCCAACTGTGTTGTCTTTACTTACTATACAGGGGATATCTCGTCAGTTGTAGACGAACACTTCTCCCGAGCCCTTAGTCAACCCAGTAGTTACAGTCCCGAGCCGGGGAAAGGTCCCATGAAAGGTGAGTTGTTTGTATATTTTGTCAAAAAAATGGACTACCAAAATGTAACTGTTCATTAGTCGTATAACAACATGCGTTGTCTTGGCAGTCTGCGCAAAATATATACAACAGAAGTTATCTAAACTGAAGTATCAAAAACACAAGAATAGTCAAACTCAATGGACTATGTCTAAAAGAAATAAAGTTAACGCGTGTGATTTCAGCATTTTTAGTTAATCCCAAATGTTTTTGGTGACAGAGCGTTTATTAGTGACTGCTAGATCTCCCTTAATATAAATAAATTATTGGAATAGAACCCTTCTTGGCTAGGGACCTCTTGTGACCTTTTAAATAGAAAATAAAAATAAAGGTACCACAAACTCATTTCTACAATGATCTGAAATAAAACACCACTTCATATCCTGAATAATCTTTAGATAAGTGGATCACAATGATTATTCTTTAATTTTTTTTGATAGAATGTTTCTGATTACTCCTTGATACGATTTTACACAAAAAACCTACGAGTAAACTGGTGCTAAAATAGCGTGATACTAGCTGAGTGATTTGAGAGGCATATTTTAGGCAGCTAAAGTTGCTCAATGTAGTTCGATAATATATCCTTCGATCGCATATGCCTGCTTTAATATTTTGAGCTTGTGACCTGAGAGGGGGGGGGAGGAAATAATCTTCGTTCTGTATTGAAATCAGAATCCTAAGATTTGTTTCTTTGGTACCTGCACTGACAGCCTATTATTTGCATCGTCCTTAAGAAAGTGGATAAAAGATACTTCCTTTTTTATTATAGTTCTATGGCTGTTTTAAAATTATTACTGTTAATGTAAACCACAAGGCTTTTTCATTATTATGAAATCCTTCATCAGAATAGTGGAAAAACAAATCGTACAGCAAATTGAACACCAAAAGCAATCTTAAAATCGGAACCTTTAAGTATTATTATAATAAAACAAATTTTATAAACCCTTAAATGTTTTATTAATCAGAAAAATATTAAATTTAAAAACTTGAAAGGCATCTTTTGTATTTTCACGGAAATGGGGTTTCAAATATCCAGATCCGATTTGATAATGAGAGAATGGCTTTATATGATATAATCATTCAAATAGTAATGGATTACGCAATGCCATATGACTCGTAATTCAGAATTCCCTATATTTGATGCCTACACTCAGTTTAGTTCCCAGGGTTTTTCCTCAAGGGGTAGCAAAGGTGACAAAGTAGGCGCTTTTACTGTGTTTGCTATATAGCTTATTTCCCTGTCACCCTTCTATAGGCGCTATTTGCTCCCCCTAGTACGCTACTGCCCACACTTCTTTTTGGATATACTGCTTAAATGCCAATACTGGCATTTATTATATCAAAAAAAAGGGAATTACAGAAAAATTCTTCTAGTTTGCTTTTCTGCTCACAATTAACGTTTAATTTTCTGTTCAGAGGTCTTATTAACGACTGAAACCAGAGTTCTACAATGTTCTGAAAAATGCTTGTTTGAGGGGGAGGGATTTCCTGGATTTTAGGCAATCACTTTTTTTTTTTAAATACATCATTTTGTCAATGGATAGACAATTTTGAATTCAACCTTGATCACGCTTAATTGCTATTCAAATATCTAATGCTATTAAAGAAAAAAAAGAACTTTCAGAATTCTTTTTTGCTTTAAGTTCTCTTTTTAATCTTAAACTCCAGAGAGAAAGATCTTTAAGCAATTGATCAGTAATTTATTATTGATAAATGTAGTTTTCATACACAATACATGCCCTACTAGTATTGTGTATGAAAACGTTGTTACGGCTGTCTAATCTGAATCGCAGTTCATCTGAAAGAACAGTCAATATTGGACAAGTAGACTGTTCGGATACTCTTGTTATGGGACACATTAAAGGGAATATTAAAACCATTAAGACTGCGGAATGACAAAATTCATAAATATTTTAAATTTAAGTATTATGTCATTTAGGGGAATTTGTAATTATGATTATCAAAACGAATTAAAAAACCGTTTTCAAAGTTAGTGCTATCACAAAGACAATGCTAATGATGATTGCTAGAAATACCCAAGTAATTTTCATTCGTTTCAACAAAAGGAAATAGATAAATCGATATCATCACTTGTATCACTGAGAACTTTGTAAACAAAAGTGAAAAGCATTTTATCAGATTTTAAGGCTAGCAGCAATTGACTATAACCATTATATCACCTTAATTGAGCAGGTGGAATTTAGCAGTGGAAAACGAAAAGATGCATACCACCATCGGCTTTATCCAAAAAATCAGACAATGTGTTTTGAAAAAAAAAAAAATAGACATACGTTCCGCATATTTGTAAAATTTATTCAATTCATTATGCCTCAATTTGTTGTTGAAATTTATGGCATCCTAATTTTTTCATATGAATCACTTTAAAAAATATTCTTATATTTTTACTATCAATTCTGAATTTAAATTTTCGCATTGGAGATACCAGATTTGTTAAGATTTCAAAATAAAATCAAAAATGGAGTTAAGTCATAAAATATGTACTGCCGTGTGGTTTAAATTATTTAAGAATCGGAAATTGTTTAAACAAATCAACGGGTTTCATCTTTATGATATTAACCAACATTAATATTAGAAAAAACTGAGCCATTCTTTCGTGATTGTTATTGAATAATTAGAAATGAATGAATCTTTTTTTTTTTCCCTGTTTTAGTTAACCATGTACTGGAAATGCGAAAATTCAAAGTTCTCTTGCTGATATTTTAGCAGAGCAGGGAGGATTTTATTCAAAATTAAGCTAAGTGTTCAAACTTAACCACAGTATCAACTCCGCGTACCCATATTATTGGGGTTCTCACCACACAGGGGTGGTGAGCAGATATGATCCAACAACAACTATATCAATAACTATGACATTAACTCTTCCAGATCATTACATAAAATAAACAAGCATTATCAATGGCTTCCTACTGAAACCGGAAGTATAAAAATGTTTCAAATTAGTTTCTTCCCACTTCCATTTTTGGAATTAGAACTTCAATTAGATTACTTAAATTATCATTCACGAAACGCATTATGTAATATTACGATATTTTCGATTTTAAATGGTGTAGAAATTTAATTATCTATTATTTTTAATTCTTAACAGTTGAAGTATTTCAAATGATATCTATTTAAAGGCTTTAATAATATCAGAGACTTACAATAAAAAAAAGTAGTGAAAAGAGAAAGGGAGACTAATCTTTATGCACCATCTAATGAAAATGTTTATCATCTGCCTCGGTCTCAGTAAAATCGATTATAAACATTGTACTTAATATTCAGATTCTGAGCTTGCTGATTAAATTTTGTACTATGTCAAGAATCACATACTGTATTTCACAACCCTTTCGTGCAAAATATCCGTGGCTGGAAACATTTCGTAAATGTCATCATTTAATTAGCGGAAAAGATTCTAAAATGTTTCTCAAAGAATTTTTCTGGCCCAATTTAAATTGGCTACGTTATCCTCGAGTCAAAATCGAGTTTTGTGGAATACAACTTTATTGATGTTACTCGGTTCGGTGTTGTTCAAGTAAGTTTATTATAATTTAAAGTTGCCGAAGAAAATTAAAGCTTGGTACATTGTACTTGAAATGGTAGACAATCGAATCGAATTAAATTCTTGCCTGAAGATGGATTTCAACATAGAAATTCGAAACGTAGCCAATTTTATTTAGTTATTGGAACAGTTTGGGGTCTAATCGCTACCAAAAAACTAAGTATTTCACTTAAAGTGTCTTTTATTACATTTTCTTACTTAGTAGCAGCCTGCATAAACTGTTATTTTATATAAATTCGCGAATAATAATTCTAATAACGGTACCGCAGAATTTTATGCAGTGTTTCAGCACTATCCGATTCTTTAGAGCTGTTCAAAATGCCTACTAAGTAGCTGTTCACTTTGTTTTCTCGAGAGGCCGCACATCCCCTGGGTATGGGGTCGTGTGACAATACCAACACAAACCCGCAGCTGTTTTCCCGCGTCTAGCTACTGGCTGTCCACACCTTCAAGTGCCCAGCTGTCAATTAACCCACGAACGACACAACGGTTTTGACTAGGAGAAGAATGTATCGACTTCCACTCGATCCCTTAGTTTTCATCACGCCTTTTAAAACACCTAAGCTACGACAAGAAGTCAGCAATCGGATACGACAAGGCGGCGAAGGCACTTAACGTCCTCCGCCTCTCTGGGAGAAATATCTTTAACTGATCAAATGTTCTAAATATGGTAACCCAGTTTTGCCTCGATGCATTCCCTAGCTTACCACGGGTCTAATCCAGAGTTTGAAATTCTTCTATAAGTAGGAGGATTCTATTTTATGGCCTCATAAAGCAAGCGAAAGCACTAAAGAATGATATCATAGTTTTACTTTTAGGAACCTCTCTGGGATCGGAGAAAAGAATTTAAACTTGGATAACTTTAGGCTTAGCATTTTATGGACATTTCTTCGGTCATGAAGAGGGGATTCTTCGCTTAAATACACTGTTTGCTCTTTTTATTTAGCATTTTGCTATAAAGTGTGGTAGGCAGACAGTATTTCTGGAATTAAATTGATCTTAAGAGTAACTGAAGACCGTATAAATTCAACTTTCAATGTCCAGGAAGCATCGAATGAAATATGAATCTTGAAGGAACCATTGTAATTTTATGGATATTCAACTGTTCTCATTAGTTAACTACCCTGTTTATGCTACTACTAGACTGCTATATAGCGGATAGAGTTGGCTTTCGACTGCCAATAGTGTTTGGTGGCTTATTTGGTGGAGTATTGTAGATTCGGATGGTCAACAAACCAACTAGCCCTTTCAAGAGCTATGGATCGCTAGTTCATCATAGCTTTATGATAATTAAATATTAAGCGAATATTTGGTCTGATGCATAATAGGTGGTGTTTGTCTTGCCACTTGCGCAAAAACTAACACCACACTCGTGTGGGGATGAAAATACAGGAGCCACCACCGAGTCAGAGAAAACTATTCTAGATATCCTCACCAGTATCTAGAAGGTTTTTTTAGGGGTGTGTGGAGTTAGATCGGTTAAAAATAATCATATAAGTTAGTTTCTCGTGATTACTGGAATTTGAAGTAAATATTGAATCGTCGCTTGTAACAGAATGCTGGGAAATCCATATAATTTTTGGGATTCAATTTGACAGATTATTTCCGAGGTACTTCCTTTCAGGGAGCACTTGACACCCTTTCTTAACCTCAATCAAACAATACTTCTCGCTAAAATTTTAGTGTTTCAAAATACTTGAAATGAGCTTGTCGGGCTAGCTTGGCTACTTTGAGAGATGTTATTACCTTATCTGCTCAGGGACAGTTGGATATCTATCGTAATAAAACTAGCTTTGACTGGAGCAAATTGAGAACGAAAATGTAATTCGATTTCAGAGATGTCTGAATACCTGGGAAGCTGATCCCTTATCAAAACAGTATTGTACTGTGGCAGGAACAGCATCATGTTTGTTTCCAAAGAAACAAACGATTGCAGGAATATGATTTCCTATCTCTTAACCTGATGCTTGAAAAACCCATTTTAAATCACTGCTACATTGGTTCAGTAATAGTTTTAAACCTGACTGCTGTAAGGGACAGGCTGATGCAACGAACCCTATTATTACGTAATTATGCTCATTGATACCGAAGTTCACATCAAAGGAAATCCACAGCTTCCAGTCCGGTCTGCTGGCACCTGTTCCAGTTGGTCAGGTACTGATATCACCATCATACATCAACTTTGAAAGTCTCCATGCTTCAACTCCGGTGCACGAATAGTCTTTATACGTTTAAAATTTATACCGTACATAAATTACATCATTTAAAGCTAGTTTTCCCAAAAGTAGTGCACGTGCAAGTTTCTGGGAACTTAAGACTGCCATAATTCGTCGTCCATCGGTGTTCTGTGGTGCCGAATACGAAATTAACTTGGTTTCGTTTCAAAGAGTAAATGATAACCGCACAAGTAGAAAGTTGAGAAAGGCTAAATGTTTCTTTTTCAGTTATTAAATTGCTGATTCCATACCCCCCATTCCGATCGCATTGCAAGAGTTGTGAAAATGTAAGAATGTCCTCAATTATTCGTTTTGCGAAGGTTAATTGGTAAAACATTTGTCAGTTAATTGCGGATACAATACGGAACAAAGCGGGTGAACAGCGTATGTGGAGAGTTCAAACAATCGCTGTATTTTAAATTTGTCACGTGATTAATGACGAAATTATTTTTTTAAATAAATTACAGCGAAAGGTTTCCTTTTGTTTTTTTGGACGCATTTGACCACGATTAATTTGCATTCTTCGGCCAAATGAGACCCAGTTTAATTTTTAGCAGCTATAAATCGTTCGACACTTTAAAAAAAAAAATAGGATTTTTTGTTATTCATTGTTCCTTATATAAACATGTTGTACTTCACTCGTAATGTATTATCGCTTGAGTTTCCACCCGTTTTTTCGCCGTGCTTGCAATGATGCCGAACGGAACGGGCGACAAATACTTCTTTGTAAATTCAGCGTCGCTAAACGGCGGACTAACCACAAATCCCATCTCGCGAGCGGATGTAAGTAACTTCTTAACATATTTACATCGGAAATTGTTTATGTAAACCTTTGTTCGCCGCTTTCAACGCGCACATTTGGCGGTAGACGTCTGTTGATTCAACGCTCTCGCGACTTACGTTAGCACCGAACCGTGCAGCCGCTCTTACGCCAGGTTCAGAGCAATGTATCACGCGTGGAACACGGCGCAAAAAGGCGTCGTGTGCAGTGGCGAGCGGCATGTGGGAAGCAGGAGATGGGACCGAAGCCAAGAAAACGGTTAGGCCTAGTTGACGTTTTCTTACTTTTTTGGTTTTGGAGAATCGTATTTTAAGGACAAACATCAGAATAGAGGAGACTGCGATCCTTTGTGTACGTCTCACACCGTGGATAAACAGAGCTTGGTGAACACAAAGAGGCTGCAAGAATCGCTCTGAGAAACTTTCATTCCTCTGTCATTATCATCAGTTGCGTACATCGCCGGTTTCAGCTGCAACTATGAACCGTATCAGACGCCGAGATGTAAGACGCTTCTTGGATCCTACTCCCCAAGTTCCTTTTCCGATGTTGCATCCCTCCCATTTCTTTATTTCAATTGCGTATCCAACAAAGACGCTGTTTTTCTTTGTAGAAAAAAGACGCGTTATTTAACAAGGAAATTCAGAGAAAAATTATCAGAAATTCATATAAACTATTTCAATATTAATACTTTTTGTGCAGAAGAGGATTTTATTTTTTTATTTATAAACTAAAAAGTTAACTCAGAGAAGGAAAAATCCATTTGACCTTTAACGATGACCCCCAAAGCTGTTTGTCTTGGCTTAAAACTATTTTATTCATCGATAGTATCGTGGTGGCTCGCTTAGAGTATCTTGTCCCTTCCCTCTCTCATTGTCTATCACTAAAAATCATTCTTTCAGTTTAAACGAAAGACTGAATCCAGACTCAAATTCTCCACTGGAACGAACAAATTTATTTATGCTATCATATTACTCGAAAAAAAAAAAAAACATAATGGGAAAGTTAGTCTTCAAAAGAGAGCATGCATTATTTTGAATGCTTATTTATATTGCAGACAATTCTCTTAAATAATTAAAAATTTTCCTTTCAAGTAACCCACGGCTATGGCATCAGCAACCGGACTGAGTTTTACTTTTCTGGTCTTATGCGGTCGCCCCAGAATATAAAAACAGAAATTACTTTGTGTTACAAATTAGAATTAAAACATATACTAAGTGCATTTACTGATTATGCAAACTATTTAACTAGAACTAGGTCTCGTATATCCGGCTTTGCTTTAAATTTACTTGAATTTTGAGTTAATACCTTTTTATATTACGTATAGTGGAAATATTTCATCAGTGGTTATAACATATGATTATCTCTGGTTACTCACTGATGAAGAGAATCTCTCGCAAAACAGTAATGGTACGCATTACAGAGAAACTTCTCTATATGAAGTACAGTAGTATTGTTTTTTGAAGTGCAAGACCGAGGCAGCTTGCTGTGACTTGGTTAGCAATGAGATTGCTGTTAATATTTTATTAATGTTTGCAACTTTCTTATTTTTCTCCAGTTAGCTTTCACTTTAATATTAATCTTCCGACTTTTGTACTCTTGTCAGTGAGTTTTGAACCGTGTGTGGCGAGATTCCTTCCAAACATGTAGAAGAAATTTAAAGGGTTTAATTCACACTTATTTGTGTAACATCAATACCACGTTGTAATGCGCATCTGATCTTTTAATCTAAATTTGCTATCTAATCCATTCCTTATTTTACATACAAGTGTAATTAAAATGTATACTTTACGCACACATGTACAGTAAACATAAATGGGGTATAAAAGTTACCGATAAGTGATATATAGCAATCGAATCGAAATTAGTGCATAGCACCATGTTAGTTTGTAGTAAATCACCGAAGTAGGTGTAGTGGCATCGTTTTGGTTATATCTCATTGTGAATGTTCTCACGAGTTGCCCTGATATTGCACTACCTCAAATAATCAATGTTTCACCAGTGGAGAAGACTAATATTATTTTTTCTCCACTGGTGAAGCATTGCTTATTCGACGTAGTGCAATATCGGGGCAACTCGTTGTGAAGGCATTCACGATAACCAAAATGGGTGATGGTATCCACCGAGAATAAGTAATATGTAACAGGAGAGACTGCTTCTACAGGGATGGGATACACTTAAATAGAAAGGGTGCAAAAATTTGCTGATGCTATCGAGAGAGTTAGGTGGGTCAGTAAACTGCAAGCTTGGGGGGGGGGGATTCACAAACTAATAGATGAACAGTAGCTGGAGGCAGAGTGAATGTGATTCTTCCACTACTTCTATTGGAATGAGTTATGGGGATCAAAGGGAGACTGGAAAGCAAGGTACTGGGGATTAAGGGCTGCTGGGAGTCATCATGGAACAAGTAAATACATGGGTTGCGTTAAGGTAACTAAGAGCAAGAACAAGTGCATGTAAACCAATGCAAGGATTATAGTACATAAATTTTATGAATTTGAAATGCTGGTGAAGACATCAAAGGCGGATATTGTTGCGATATCAGAGACGTGGTGTTACTCATAACGGATGCAGAATTGGAATTTGGGATGTACAATGTGTACAGAAAGGATAGAAGGCGGGGGGAGGGCTTATGCTGTTAGTTAACAAATACATAAAATCTAAGGAAGTGCATCCAGTTGACGTGGGTGAACAGTACAGTCTCGAGTCAGTTTGGTGTAACATAACCGCTGGCAAAACCAAGTTGACAGTAGGAGTGTGTTATAGGCCTAATGACTCCGATCAGTACTACGAACAACTGTACAGAGAAATGGAGCGGACCAGTAGATCAGATTGTCTTAAATGGGGGATTTTAACTTCCCAGATATAGACTGGAACTTTTGGACTGGTCACTCACACTAGCAAGGCTTTTGTGGATTTATTGGACGATTGTTTTCTAAAGCAGCATGTTCGGGAGGCAACTAGAGGGAGTAATACTCTTGATCTGATTATCAGTAGTGATTCTTCATGCATTAAGAATCTGCAGATAAAGGAATCACTAAGTGGCAGTGATCACAGTGTACTAATTTGGGATTTACCTAAAGGTGTAACTACCATCAGGGGTCAAGGGAAGGGTTTTTGTTTTCGTAAAGGCGACTAAAGTGGTATCAGATATTTTTTTTTAATTCTGTACAGTGGGACCAACTTATGTTACCAACAGCAAATTCTAAATGGGAAGCATTCAAAGAACTTATCTTGGAAGCTACTAAGTTTTTCATGCCAACTAAGAAACTGTTCAAGGTTTAGGCCTAAATGGATGTCAGATGAACTATGACATTTTTGACTGAGAAGAAAAATGCATGGGACGCATATAAATTATCAGGGGACACAGATGCCTATGGTAGATATAAGATAGTCTATAATCAAATGACATTATGCAAATTACGTGAAATCTTTGGCAAAAGATGCAAAGAAAAAGAGTAAAAACTTCTTTACTTAGGTAAAAAAAAACTCTAGAAGAAAGGGAATATATCAGATTGGTCCGCTTGACATGGACGGTTCGATTGTTGAATCGACTGAGGTAGCTGACAAACTGAATGGGTATTTTGCATCTACATTCACACATGAAGAATGTATGTAGGGAAGTGGAGGCCAGAAGCTTATCAAACTCTAACAGAGCTAAATAATTTTATAACTGAGAGTAAAGTGAAGGAGAAATTGTTGCAATCGAACATAAGAAAGGCACCTGTGGTGGATGGGATCTATCCAGTTATATTAAAGGAAGCAACAAAGGAAGTAAGGAAACTGTTAGCCGTAATTATAGAAGCTTTCTTGGACTCCGGGGATGGCCCCATGGACTGGAGAAGTGCAAATGTGTCCCCAATTCACAAGGGGGGGGATCAAAGGGAGACAGGTAATTATAGACCTGTTAGTTTAAACTTCTGTTCTGGGGGGGGGGGGGGAATGATGGAGTCACTGGTTAAAGATGCATTGCAGGATCATCTAGACCAGATTGCAGCAATAATTCAGACACAGCATGGGTTTGTTAAGGGAAAGTCTTCTGACAAATTTGATTGGATGCTGTTGGTGTGGTTACTAAGGAACTGGATGCAAAACTAATTTTGATATCATATACTTGGATTTTAGGAAAGCTTTTGATACCGTGGCACATGGAAGACTACTTACAAATTGGAGCAGTATGGCATTAAAGGCAATTTGCTACAATGAATAAAAGGATGGTTGAGTGGTAATCAATGGACACTGCTCTTCGCGGACTATTGTTATTAGTGGAGTTCCCCAGGGTTCGGTGTTGGGTCCATTGCTTTCTGTATTTATAAATGATATTGATGAAGGTATATCAGGCTTAATGTCGAAGTTTGCAGACGATACGATGGTTAGCAGGGTTGCCAATGGCAGTAATGAGAATGTACTACTGCAACTGGAAAACAGGCTACGAGGTGGAAACTGAAGTTTATCATTGACAAATGTAAAGTACTGGATATGGGTAGCAGTAACGTATCAATTGGGTGGTACTACGCTCAGTAGTGGAGAATGAAAAGGATGAGGGGGTAATTGTGCATTGAAGTTTTCTGATCAGTGCAGACGGGCTGAAAGAATAGCTCATTGTGTCTTGTCAGTGATATACAGGAACTTTTCTAGCAGGAATAAGGAGGCGAGTCCCCTAGTATAAGGCAATGTTCAGGCCACACCTTGAGTAATGTATACAGGTCTGGAAGCCTCATTTTGAGAAGGATGTAGAGGTACTGGGACGAGTACAGAGAAGGGCAACAAGATTAGTGAATTGAACACAGGGTTGCTCTTACGAAGAAAGGCTTAAGTTTTGTAAATTGCAGTGTCTGGAGACTAGGCACCTGCGAGGTGATCTGATTGAGGCGTATAAGATCTTGAATGGTTTGAGCATGCTCAATGCTGATGGGATTGCTCTTGCCCAGATTAATCGCCTGAGGGGGACACATTCAAATTGAGGAAAGACAGTTCTACAATAGATATGCGGAAATTCGCCTTTAGCCAGCTGGTGGTCGATAGCTGGAACAAACTCGTTCAACAACTTAAATAAGTTCAAGGCAGAATTAGACAAACATTTGGAGTGAATGGATGGGTGAAACGGGAAGTTTTTTAGCTGATGCTGTATAAGTTTGCTTTCTTGCATCATATGCCTCTACTAATGTTCATAATAATAGTAGTTTTTACCACTGGTAAAGCCTTGCTTATTCGACGTAGTGCAATATTATCGGGGCAACACTTTGAAGGCATTCACACTATCAGATATAACCAAAACTGTCATTTCACCCACTTCTGCGATTTACTACCAACTTGTTCGATTAGTGAATATTCCGTACTCTGAGGCGTTCAGCCCTAAAACCTTTTTAAGTGATATATATAGCATTACCGTCGGGAAATCTCTCTCTCTCTCTCTCTCTCTCTCTCTCTCTCTCCTTTGTTCGCATAAGTTTGTAGAAAGTAATTATCTATGAGTTGCAATCTTACTTTTCACCTTTGTAAAACCCCTGGCTTTTCTAGCGGTACACAGATTGAATGTACATAAATGTATACCATAAGAATTGAATAAGAATTTGTGTAGAGTAATCGAAATTGCTGTAACTAACTCAACTAGCCACAGACATACGGACAACTAAAAATAATCATAAATTAATGAAACAAATGCTGATCAGCAACACATGCGCGGATCATAAATATCTGAAGCATATCGGCTTGCAGGTATTTATTATTAAAATTGAATTGGCCAATAAAAATTTAGGACAGAAAGCTTAAAGTATGTAAAATTCAAACTATGACAGTTAGTGCATTTGCGTCATTACTACATAGTTGATTTCGATATACTGAAGTTTGAAAATTGGAATCGTTATTGTAATATCTCATGCTGGGAAATGCTTCATGAGTTGCCCACTATACTTCAAGTAATGCTTCATTAGAGAATGACTGCTGTTACTCATTTTCAGTCGAGTCCAACCTCAGACATCTGTTTCGACTATTTAGCTTCTCAGCAGTGTGCGGATATGAGGATTACTTCATAACTGGGTTGTCACAATAAGTGACAACCCAGTTATGAAGTACAACTCGACAATGAGAGACGCCAGATGATATGCATCAGAGGCCCAATGAGAGGCCAAAAAAAAAAGCTTTGAAATGGCCGTCTAGGTGGTGGTATTCACAGAGAACAAGTAACATTAGCCTTCTGCGCTGGTGAAGCGTTGCTTACTCGAGGTAGTGCAATATCAGGGCAACTCTTGAAGGCATACACAATATGCCTTCATGAGTATGACGTAAACGATGCCAGTTCACCCACTTCTGTGATTTACTGCGAACTAACGCGATGCTGTATACTAACTTGTTCGATTTGTGAATTTTTCTTATTTCCATAAACATCTTAGCAACGTAATATTTATTTATATCGTTTTCACCATGAAATGGTACTAATTTGATGTTCGATTTCCTCAAAAGGGAGGGAAGAAGCTTTAGTAAAACGCGTGATCAGAAAAATGAATATTATTAAATACTTCATTAAACACATTGAAATCAGCACCTTTTTTTGGACGAGACATTCTGGGCAGATCATTCCTTCGAATACACCCACTCGTTGAAAACTATCATCGACCTAATATTGCATTAGGTCTGTCCAGGCCCGATGAAGGTTTCGACCCACTCTGCCCGAAAACACAACAAATTTCAATATTTGTAGAACTACCAGGTATCTGAATTACAGCTTGAATTAGTCCTCTAATTTTTAGCTGTTACTGTAACGATAATTCATCTAGTTCCTTGGATATTGAAGGTGGAGGACTGCGCGCTCGTATTCCACTTTCTATTGCATCCCACGGATTTTTCAATAAGGTACAGATCTGGCAAAGGTGAATGAATTCATCGAAATTCCAAGGATCATCATGTGCACCATGTTCTTCATTATACTTACTACCTACAAACAGATCCAGCGCGATGGATAGCCGCATTATGAACTTGGAAGTGGCCCATCTCTTTTGGGGTTAAAAAAAAAAAGTACTTTATATGGACTGATAAATTTCTTAAACATGCGGCAGCGTTTTTTTTTTATTTCTTTTAGATCAGTGGACCAGTCCGCGCCAGGCGAACAATCTACTTCCAGCAAAGCCTTCGCGTTAGCCTTTGTCAAATGGGATACCTTGATAATGCGGCTGCTTTCTCACACCATGTAAAATGGGATTGGACGGTTTGTTTCCACGCTGCAAACATCCGAAGCGATCATAAAATACACTCAACATTACATAAACTACTATATACTAACTCCCTTGCCTCAGATTCTGAACGACCCAACTTTTTGTGGGATTGTATAACAAGGATAACAAACACACGGAACAATTCTTAAATCTGGGTACTTAGACTTGGACAATCCAGTAATGTCCGTGAATCTTGCTAACGTAGTTCCAGCTGCTCACCACCAATAATACCTTTTGGAAGTCGGATATATCAAGCGTTTTGCCCATCTTGACGTCCAACTAAGAAAATATTTGAATTACTTTGTAAAGTTAAAGTGCCATAATATCGTGGGATCCACTGATTTAAATAAATTGCCCTTAGATTGTATAAAATAAATGAGAATTGTTCAATTTATGACAAGATTTTACCCCGACTTTCTTCTATTCTGCTCCTTTTCAAAAGTTGAATTTACAATTTAAATATTATGATAAATCAACTTTTATTAAAATAGTATAAAATTAAAGGTGAAAGTGGAAGAATACACATTCTCAGTCGTAGTGCGGTCAATCAACTTTTTGGAATTGGTTTCCAAAGTTGGTTATTTTGTTTTGGATCTCTACTTTTGACTAACCCAGGAGTGAATTATGAAAATATGATCGCGAATGAAGTTTAAGCTTTGTTCTTCACATTTCCTTATTAAATATTTCATTCCTGTTGAGATTTATTATTATAATCCTGTATCAAATATGCTTTGGCAGAGAAAAAAAGATGTCGCTAGAAAATTAACAGAATGCTGATTTAAAATAAATGGAAAACATTTTACCCAATGGCGGTGCAAATAACCTTGTAAAACGATCAATTCACATATCAAAAATATGTCCGTTATAATAAGAATCAAAATCCGTCAGAAACCGGGATAAACTGTTTTTTGTGTTTTTATTAAATTGAAAATCTTCTTCAAAAATGCGCCAGCGTACCGTCGAGCAACCTGCCCATTTCTTGAACATAATCATGAAGAAACTGCTCGTCTTTTAGTCGAGCAAAATATTATGCACCATCAGAGCTTTGGAGATTAAATTTCGTCTCGGAAAAATCACACCGTGTCATTGATCGTTGCAGCAACTGAGACGTTCTTTGACTCATTTCACCGACTAAGCATGTTTTTCGCAAAATGATCAGCTTTCAATCCAGTGGTAAACAGCTCTAACGCTGGAATGTCCCTGCTCTAGTCAGCTGAATTTACCTTACAATTTCTGAAAATGCCAATACAAATATCCATCCTGATTGGGGGTGGAAGGATTTCGCCCTACCACTCCATTCTTACTGTTTGGCTGATATTTGTGTGCCAGGATAAAACCGGGCTGCATCAGGATTTATGTAACCTTTTATTTTAGGAAAAATCGTTCTAGTAAGTTATTTTTAAAGAAAGAGAATATAATAATCAATAACATAACCGAATGATCTCCCTCATAGGTATTCCAATAATGTACAGTACTTCCAAAAATTAAGACAGGTAATAATTTCTGTTCAACCTTCAGTTGAAGAGAAATTCTGCTTTTCAGCGCCTCTAATCCTTTTATTTTACTGTTGACGCTACTTCCCATGAATCCACTTGCACTATCCTGTGATGGTTCTAGCTAATCAGCTTCTTGGCTTTCATCAGTTCTCACTAATCCAAAGAATTATTCTGATCTCTCAGTTATCTTAAGGTCATTTCAAATGCCGCATTTTTTCCCATCAAAATTGGCATACTCAATGGATTGAAAGAGAGGTATGCTAAGGAAAGCAAGGACTGCTACCCAACCTAGATTGACCGAAGTCTTTTCGCAAATAAAAATATGTAGATTATCAATTACACAAAACAAGGCAATGTAACTATAATACAAAACTGTTTAGGGAAAGCCGGTTTGCCTCTTTTTTTATACAGAAACAAAGAGCTTTAAAGTTACTTCTCAGAATTTCTGTTGCTGCTAAATGAATGCAATATCTTGAAGAATAATTTTTCTTATGAACTAAAAAACAAATTGGTCAGAACAAGTATCTTTAGATGTTAATTCCACGTTTACTACGATACCTTGTAGAGCCATTCGTACCTTGGAGTGCCCAGATCGTACTTTTCATGGTCCGTTACCCATAACAGAAATATTGTATTTCATACACACGCATCACACGCTTACCTTCTTTTCAATGGATTCCTCTATGCCCAGGTTTCAGGACATAACATGAGAAATTTTTCTCCGCTACTTTCAAACATTTAAGACCAATCTTGAAAACGAATTCTTGGAAAAACAACCTTTCAAGCCGAAGTTCTGGTGTTTGTGCGTTAATGTAATAGTTATTGGGACGCGTGACATTGAAGAATTAAATGCATTCTTCAACGTCCTCAATGCCTTCCACCATGCTCAAGTTCAAGATGCAGACAAGGACTCGCGACATCCGCCCATTCCTGAAATTCCAGAGAAATATAGGTGTCTGTATTAAAAAAGTAACCATTACAGAACTTGTTCTTAGCTACCATTCTTGTCATCTATTCAACTAATTTAAGTTGCTGAAGTCCTACATCTTAAGGGTCATCCGGGTATGCAAAGGAGAAACATTTCTAAAGTACTAGGTTCCATCACACAACCACCTTTAAATAACAAGTATCCACATATTAAGACAATAGACAAAAAATATGTCACCAAACAACCAAAACCACAAGAAAAGAACGAAATGGGATGAACATTTTCATCCCTTTTCTTACCACCGGTCACCAATCTGTAAATAATCATTAAATAGCGTCATTTCCGGACTATTAGGAAAAAAAAAATGGTATTTTCCCCCTAAATTTTTCTAACTCGCATCACGATTTAATTTATAATTATTTCATTTGTTATTAGTATTTACTATTTTTAAATTTCTGAACTTCATATTAAATTCCACGCAAACAGTACGAATGTCTGCGGCGCACGCTTGGGTCACGACATACAAAGTCTAGAAACGCTGGGATAGGTATTAGTTAAATAATAGGTATACTACTGACTCACTGAACACCAAATGCGCGCGATTAAATGAGAATTGAACTATTTGGTGGTTTCCGAAACAGACGAATGAATCGTAGCTGAAGCAGCAGTTCCTACGCGTTCTGTTCATTCTGCAAACCGACTGAAACGTATTGAATTGTTCAGTTCAATTGATTCGACTGAATGATCATTCGATAATCAATTTCAGTTCACTGCTCTCTCATTAACCTCTGTACACCAGCAGTGCGCTGTACTTCGAGCCAAAGTGCTCAGAACGGACATTGTTTGTTCTGCCCTTGGAATTCAGCATTCAGTTAGGAATTGCCTAAGGTATTCCAGCCTAGTTTTCTTTTTTTTTGGGAGGGGGGGGAAGTAACCGTATAGGGAAATATCAAACAATTTTAGTAAGAATAAGTAGGTATGAACCCCTTCGCAGATCGACTCTTGCTTTTTCCCTTTATTGATTGTACATTTTATTTGAATGTTTTGTTTAAAAACATAATAAACAGGATCGCTGTCAGCCTACACTTTTTTTTGACCGTTTGCACGGATAACAGCCCCTATTCGCTTAGAGCGACTCCCCTAGTTGTCCGAAGACGTCTGTACTGATCTCCAGCCATGCTGCCTGCAAGGCTTTTCATGACGGTTGCGTGTACACACGCCTCGCTTTCCTTTCTAAAACATTCCACAGGCGTTCATTTGGATTGGGATCGGGCGAATTCTGAAGGCAATCAAGGTGGGTGATATCTTCATTGTGTTCCTCGAACCACTCGTGCACAGTGCGGACCCGATGAATTATCCTCTTGAAATATCCCGTTTCTGTTGGGAGATAAAATGCAACATGGCATGCTGCACGTGGCCTCCTAAGAGCTGCCGGTGGATCACCACTGAAATATTGGTCCTTAAGCCTCAGGGGGGTCCTAGTTCTTGCCACCAAAACATGCCCCACATTAAGCAACCAACGCCATCTGCCTGGATAGTGGGCACCATGCACGATGAGGCTGTGGACTCACGTTGCTTACACCACACACGAAGACGTCTGTCGGCGTGTTGCACCAGATATTGGACTCATCCAACCAGTATTTCCTGTCGTCCAGTGTCTAACCAGCGTGCCGTTAACACCACAGCATTGGCCACCGATGAGGAGAGGGTGTCTCTTGGTTCGTCTACTGTGAAACTCCATACGTCTGAGTGCTCTCATTTCTGGCCCTTCTACAGTGGTACTGTTCTTTGGAAATACAGGGCGGAGATGAACTGACGTTCCAAGTGTCGCGCATTACAAAAACATGTCCACATACGTCTGAGTGCTGAGGATCATCATTTGGTATATTGTTCTTTTATTCCCCATATTGTATTGGGCTGTAAGCTGTCGCACAGTGACTCTGCAGCAGAGCCCGGAGAACGCGCTGTACCCTTCGTTCACCAAGGGCATCCACCTTGCGTAATCCTTAACAGTTCTGTCAGCAGGATGTGACTTGTTCGACACCATCTTTTCATACCTTAACCACAGAGGGCCATGATCAACCGACATGTGCCGTTTCCGGTATGAAAGTACCCGACGCACGACTTCTCCACAATCTTGCCCTAAAACTCCTTGATCACTTTGAATTGCACGACCAGATGCAACATTACTACTGCTCTACAGTAGGAAGCTGTTCGACTTTTTATACTGCGAAGTATGCGGCATAATGCATTACGGGTGGGGTGGTCATAATTCAGTGATCACCGAATATATACACGCACACCCACTCAGAGGATATATCATAACATGTAGGACCCACTTCAGGAATGGATCTTGGACCTAAACAGTAATAAAAAAAATTCATATAAAACAAAGGTCTGATTTCGCCTCGTTTCCGGGTCACAGCTATGTTGTGTTCCATCAACTATCTTCTTACGTTAACAGGAAATGTTCAAAATGACCACGGCGCAACTTAATTCAAGCCTACAAACGCTTCGTTATAGTGCTAGTAACCACTATCTAAAACCAGTTTTTTAAATGAACCAGTTTGGCGTTCATGTATTCTCTGAAAGGTCTTATTTGGCAAAGACGATTAGGAAAGTTTTTCTGCAAACAGATGTCTCTCCTTGCCTCGGCTGCATTGCATCGAGCAAGTGCATCCATCAGATGTACGTTTGCTATCTCTCGATTTGAACAAGCCTCCATTATCACAGAAAATGCACAGTATCAAAATGTTAATAACAAGCTCCAACGGACGCATATACACTGGTGTTCAAAGAAAGGGCATCCCTCCCTTAAAATTGTCGTCCGAATAACGAAGTATATGGCAATATTTCTTACACATTGCATCAAATAAGCTTCACACGCGTAGGTGATGACGTAATATTGCATCAGCTGTTACTTTCAGCTATATAAGCACGCTCTGCAAGATTTGCAGTCATTCCTTGACTGTCTGGATGGCCAGTTACGTGCAGTTGACGCTACGAAGAAAGAATGCTATTGTTGCTTTACGTGAGGAAGGGCGTTCTTCCCATCATATTGCATATAGTGCCTTGTAATCAGTCAACAATGAGTAGATTTCTTTCCAAACTCTGGAAAAAATCTATTCACTTTTCTTTTTCATGCAAATTGTATATAAAAAAGAAATTCATAAATTAAAATCAATCCACGCCTCGTGAACATGGCGTGGTTTGTGAATGGATAGAGAAGATTCTTAAAAAGTGAAGGGAGAAGAATAATAAACCTATACGTTTGGAATTAAACTGAACGGTTATGTTTAGGGAACGTAAAATGATTGTTTTATTAAGCCTTCTATATGGATATAATCTTGGTAATTAATTGATGAGGAAGATAACTATATTTACTTTTCACTTCGATTAATCACAATAAAAGAACAAAAAATTCAATTTGAGGAAAACCGAATTCGCTTGATGCACAATATCTAATTTGCTATTCGTGCATTCTAATTAATCCGTGGAGAAATAAACAAGAAATTGTAATAAAATTAAAGGTAAATTCCAAAAGTATTAGAAAATAAATGTATAATACGTCCGTATAATGAAAAACTGAACACACGGTACAAAAAGTACTATAACAAAGTTTTAAATTTTCTTTTGTATATTCGAATCAAGAAGCATCATCTTAAATGACATTTAGGCAATATGAGAGACCCTAAAAGGTGTGCTTCTTAGACAAGATTTTAGGACAAAGCCTCTAACGCAAAATTCAAATTGTAATATTAGTTAATGCATTTGCAACATTACATATCTACAAGCATTACTACTGCATCATTAGGTAGAAATATGCAAATTCACCAACTAATGTCATAGTTTGAGGCATTCAGCCCTAAAATATTATTAGGGTACAAAGCACCCCTTTTGGAGTCTCTCAGCGCGTACATAAGTTACAACTGGGTTGTCAACCCTTGTACCTCCGGGTTGAATAGGGTATAACCTTCCGGTTTTTTAAAGACTTAAAAAACAAGTATTAAAAAATATTTACTGGAATTTAAAAAAAAAATTATATATATATACACACACACACACACACACACACACACACACACTGAGTGGACAGAAATTAGATACCTAACGGGTAGGCCCACCTTTCGGCGGAATAAGGGCAGTCACACGGCGAGGCACCGAGTCCCCTAATTCACGAAAGCATTCCACAGGTATTTCCATCAATGCTTGCTGCACCACTGCCCATAATTCTGTTGCATTCCTGGGTGGAGGATCAAGAGCTCGAAAGGACTTTTCCACTTTCAAACAGCATCCCAAAGATGCTCCACAGGGTTAATGTCCGGTGAACGGATAGACCATTCCATGGTCGTAAAATCTGATCTGAGGAATGCCCTTCAGACCATGTTCTAGTCACCACGGCTCTGTGGCGGAGGCGCACTGTCCTGCTGGAAGAGTCCATTGCCCTGAGAGTGCACAATGACCATGAAGGGATGCAGATGGTCACGTAACCTGGACCGTTCAGAGATGCCTCTCAGTGTACCAGAGGTCCCAACGTGTGCCAGTTGAATGCACCCCAGACCATTACCGACCGTCCACCTGCCTGAACAGGTCCTTGTTGACATGAGTGCATGGCTTCGTGCGGTTTCCGCCAGATACGCACCCTCCCGTCTGCTCGAAATAACTGGAAACGGGACTCAGACTAGGAGACCGGTCTCCAATCCAAGGTCCAGTGCCGATGTTCTTTCGCCCAGTTGGGGGGGGGGGGAGTCCTGTGTCATGGTATTAGCAACGGAACTCTGTGGGGGGGGGGGGGGGGGGTCGGCCGCTCCCAGAAGTTATTGCGGCTAATGATCGCCTGATGATCTTGGCGGATACGTTTCTGGCAACTCTCTCGTTGAAGTCGGCCGTGATTTGTGCCACTGTCGCTCTCCGGTGGTTGAAAAGATGCGAGATAGACGTCTACGGCCACGTTCATCCACCACCTTTCTCCGCCCACAGATGTTATTCCGAAAATGGCGTATTCCCGAGACACTCTTGATACTGTCGAACGGGGATAGTGTAATCCCTGTACCACCTTCGCCATAGAGTGACCCTCACTATCATTCTACTAACTTGGTTGTCGTGCCGGAGTATAAATAGAAAATTTATTCCTGTTCCAAAGTCTGTTAACCCACTACATTTATCCGTACTGACATGGAATTACCATGCATTGTACCTATATATCTGCCAAGCGGTGGGTTCGTCCACGAGCGGGAGGGGTTACAGCGTCGCGTTGCCCAGGAACCAGATATCCAATGAATTCTGTCCTTTCAGTGTATAAGTAAATACCGCGCGTGAATGTAGATATATACACGTGTACATGCCGTATACCTATTAAAAAGCACAGTGTACTCTCTGCATACTTAACATTCTCAGAGTATACCTTCTAATTTTACAACTAGAGCACTGCCTGTGGGTACTCAACCAGCTCATCGATAATAAACCAAAAATTGCCTCGAAACGGTTCTGTCTGAAAATAAACAACAGCATTCTTCTCGAATGAATGCTTTACTTATTTGAAGTAAAAGTAGGACAACTCCTTCGAAGGAGATCACGATATGGGACATTACAATAACAATTTACAAATTTCGGTTTGTCTAAAAAATTCAACTATGTAGTAATAATGCAAATTCAGTAACCAATAGTCATAGCTGTAATCAACTTAGTGACAGAATAGGTTTTATTCACCGCTCATTATTAGTCTCATGCTGGATCACGACAGAAGAAATGGTGATTCTGGCAATTTTGAATATCGAAGAGGAAGTGGGCCAATTCAAAAGGTTGAAATTTCTGTGCTGAAGTGGCTATAAAGAAGAAAAAAGAAAATAAGGGTCAATTATTTTAAGAACTGAAGGAAAGAGACGTGAAAATAGCACCGAGGTGAAAGATGTGATACTAAAGACCCTTCAGCCGGAATTAACAGTAAAAGGTGGAAAATTTAAGATGAGGGGGCAGGGACTGTGTATTTTGCAGGGAAGATGGGTGCAAAAAGATCAAAGGGTTAGGGTTAAAAGGAGTGCCCCAAGAGAATAAACTTAAAGTTGATCGTGTATCAGGCTGATAATTATGGGTGGAAGAAATATTTCTTCTTGACTTGCGGGAAAAGAATTGGAATGGGGTGAGTGGAGACCATTGTGAACATTAAAGTGCCGAGTAAAAATAATGAGTAAAGAGAATGGTGTTATCTTGATTTAATAAGCAAGGAAAAAAGTAAGGATATTAATAGAAATAAAGGTGTATACAGAATGGTCTTCGTACAGGTTTAATGATATTCATGTGGAGACTCGTTGTTAGATGTAAAAGGATGGAAATATCGCAAAAGTGTGTAAAATGGAGATTTGTGGACACTGCGAAGACTTCACATGTTTATAAAGATTGTCCAGAGAGTTCCTATGAAGTACACAAATTTTCGAAGAAAGAAAGATGGACATGCTGCTATAGATAGATCAGAATACACGAGGAGTTTGAAATAGAAAAACTGATTATGGGAAGCAGAAAATAAGAGGTAAAGAAGCAGAAAAGTAGGCGGAGCAATTAAATGGAAAGATCTCGTGCAGTGAAGTAGGAAATGTGGTGACAATGCTTACTTTTTCCAGCTTACATACTGTTCGAAGCAGAGCCAGGAAAAAACATTTCTTCTGGCCGGACAAAATCCGGAAGTGTTTAACTTCAGCATTGGTTTCTAAGGTCATCTCGAGGAGGAAAAAAAGTGTTATATTGACATGGGTCAGATTCCAAACGGTTATTGAGATATGGAAAAAACAATTTTGGGAATAAGCTAAGTTGATGGCAGAGTTAGCATGGCGCACATAAATACGGTCCATTTGTTCAAGTGGGTTGTATCATGTCATGCTCATTTTGTTTTGTGGTTTAATTATTAAATATATTTCAATAAAACAATTAAATCATTGCGACTGATTTTCCTAAATGATGATTCCAAATTACTTTGGAAAAATACGGCCCACCCACGAAAGCCCCTTTTATCCATGCGCGTCTTTTTACAAGGAGTTTTGGATTTAATTTTTTTTGGAAATCCCAGTTTGAAACATTAGATGTGTAAAAATCTGTTTCGTTGTTGGACACCGATTGCTTCGCAAATGAAGAGGAATATTTCGAGTTGACGTTTTCTTAGTTTGTGTTCAAAATTGGTTATGTTGTAGGGCTCTATTTGCCCACGCGGAACCATGTTTACAGTTATTGTGACGTCTATATGATGGAAGTGGAGTTACTCCCTGTTTATGATGGCATTATGGATGCATAAATCGGCTGTTAACGCTTCTCCTGACTTAAGCCATCCTGAAGTGGAACCTTTTGTGTCGTGATTAGCGATATTTTTAAAATATACTAACATTTTATTTTTATTTTGTTTCTTAATCTTTATCAGGAAAGATTAATCACCAGAACATTTTTAAAGACATGGAAAAAAAAATTTGTAAAATAAATTTCCATTTATAAACAGAAAAATAATATAACTAGCAGTAGAAAATTAACTTGAGCCGCCTTCACTATTCAGAAGATTGCACTAATAGAATCGATTTAAAGCAATGATAATGTAGTACTCTCGATTATCCGGACTCTACGAATTCAGTTTTGTCTCATGCAGAGTTTCTAATCGACCTCACTGAAAGTAAACGCCTCTCTGGCTGGCAAATGGCTTCGAAATTTACGTGGGGAAAGGAACGTTTTTACAAAAAGTATGTAGAATACGCATTAAATTATGTCAAATGCAATTAATTACGCTGTAGTAGAAGTCTCTTTACAATTTTTTCCCCACTGTCTTTGCGGATTATCCGAGATAATCCGCAAGAATAGACTTGATTATCAAGGGTTCGTGTATTCAATTTTATTTTGGGAGGACATCAATAATCGTCTTCAACGTAGGCTATTTGTGATTTCAGTCTGGACTACCGCTGGATTGTTATATCTGTTCTGGAAGAACATTATACCACAAATCTTTAACTGCACAATAACTGCTGGCTCGGAACTAAATTCTCCAACGTGAACCAATCCCTTTGGGTGTGTGCGCGCGCACATTCTGGACACAAGCGCTGGAGTCCATGTTCAAGGTTCATTTTAAATAACTCTTCTGGTAAGGCAATGCCTACCAATATCAACCACTAATCTGAGACCAATCAATATTAATTGATAACCAAACGTATCTCAAGATTATCAATTTAAAAATCTACTGGTAAAAACGTAGTTCATTTAAAATGACCACCTTCGAAGAAGACTAAATGTCTTAACGTCAATTTTCTTATGACCCTGTGTACAGAGCAATTTTTGTTAAAACATCGCTGTTTTTTTAATGATCTTTGCATGTAGTGTCTGCTTCTATTACTACACACTAATAAACCCATTCCCCTCTCATATGCACACCAAGAATATTTCACTATTGACTCGACTCCCCTGTCCAATTAAAAAAAGTTTCTCTTCAGCCAATACCTACTGGATGCCATTTAAAATTTTCCGCAAGAACATGATCCAATCCTTGCCTTGCGGTAATCTGATGCAAGAACGTAAATATCTATCTTCCGAGATTTAGATGGGTTACGCTTTGATTGACCCCTTAACATTTGACCTCTCCCCTTTACAGTAATCTGAAAGTTTGTCAGTTCCAGGCGCCCTCTTCAAATATCTGGGGGCAATATTTCTTTTCATTTTTTACGAGTCGTCAATTTACTGAGGTACAAGCCCCCGTAAGAGAAAATCCCCCCCCCTTAAAAAAATAGAAAATGAAAGATTCTTAAAGAAACACACTACTTTTGCACCACTTTCCTATTTCTATTCATAACGTCCATTCCCAATGGCTACCATAAATCATATCCCCTGACAGACATCATTTGCTCTAATGTTCTCAAGACGCAAGGGCGGTTGTAATATGTCTGCTAACCCTCCATCCCCTTTCCGTACACTTACACTCTGACCTCATCAACTAACGGCAGCGTCAGTAGCGACACCCGTTTCTCTGACAGTCCCCTACGGGTCACCGCACCTGCTCCAACTTCCTTCGGGATATCTTACTAAACTTCATCCCACATCTGGACGACCTCTTCAAGTTCCTCTCTGAGTGATTTTTTTCTTGGCTCCCGTAATTCTTCACGGGGTTGACTTAACAACCATAGGGAGGAAGAACGCTGTCTCGTTAATTCGAGCACTTTTTTAGAGCGTACAAGTTCGTCCGTCCCAATAGATTTTCGAACCATCTCTTTTTACTCAAATGTTACTCGAGTTTTTCTGCGGAGGTCAGCGAAACGTGGTTCTAAAATAGATACAGCGGAATAACCTGTTACAACATCGACGCCGAGTGGTATGGGTACATTTTGGCATTGAATTATTTAATGGGGGGGGAAGCAGCAAAAATATTGAACAAAGCGGCCTCGTTAACAGAAGTTAAAATATTGGACAAAAGAGCATAGCTAACGGAAGTAAATATATTAAACAAAAGAGCATAGAAATTGAATACCAAAAATTATCTGTTGTCATTCCAGAAGCAGTATTGGCTGTTTTTAAATTGCTACAGAGTTCCAAAGTGTTTTTTTTTTTTTTTTTGTGTTTTCCGCCTGTCCACTATGGCCATATTCAAGTTTGCATAAACATTCCACAGATTGCCACTTTGACTGCAGAATTTCCATCAGGGCTCAGTCATTTTCCAGGAATTATTGCAGCATTATTTCTTGGCCTGTGATTGTTGAGACTCAATGAACTGTAAGCGATATTAGGAAAGACTTTCAAGTTTTGTACGGTCCACAATCCTAGGGTGGGAGAATCGCGCAGACTATACGACATGAAGCCTTCGAAGTTGTGTTGCTCCGTTTCAATACTAACTTGACGGCCCTTTCCCTATACGATGGATCAATCGTCACTGACCAACGAACACAGCTTCCATCGGTGGTGCATATTTTAAAATGTGAGGCGAGCTGTGCGTATCCATTACGTTTTAAAATTTTATTATTTTAATGCACCAAAGACGTTGGAGATATGATTAGGAATTCCGGGAAACTGGTGCTAGGATTTAATCCTTAGTATATAAACTGCCCTACCATTAATATCTGGACATTCTTCCGTTGATAGTTGGACACAGGTATGAATGTGCTGGTAGTCTGAGACAGTAATACGATTGTGAATCGTATTAGTGGTAATAGGGTGTCGCATAAGCATTAATCTGTACGTGACCTTTCAAAGGGCATTTAAACATCCCTAGGTCGATGTCCATTTACAGATCAAACCACCAATCGTGGTATGATCTGCAAATGGAAGCGGATTGGTGCTGAAATCGTTACAAAACGAGCCACCGGAGTGGACGGAACGTGACAATAGTCTTGCAAAGAATCTTCCGCTCGGATCACAGGTCGACATTGTCGCAACAAACAGGTCCTCAATGACGGGATTAGGACATTGGTGCATTTAATGATATGTACTCCAAGGTGTACGAATATAATATTAATGATAGGACAGTGTAGATAAACCCGAGGCCAGGTTTACTTTTCATGGGTTAATATATTATTCATACGTAAAAAAAAAAAAAAAAAATACTTTGTCTTTTATACTTTAAGCGCAGATACCTCTTGAAGGTTGTTCTACGAGGATGGTCTACTTCTTAAAAATATTAAGAAAAGCAAAAAACGTTAATTCACTGAAATTTGCATAGATATAATTTATGGTAACAATTGAAATTTTTTTTTTTTGTATAACTAATCATCCAGGTTTCTCTCCTTAACTGTTGCTGTAATCCGTTATCTACTCGCTACGAAACAGGATTAACGCATTTTCCAGTACAGTCTACAGGTCGGGCAGCATTCTCTTATTTTAATTAATAGTCGAGGACAAGTTACGGCAGGAATTAATTTTGCCCGTAGATCAGATCAACATGCTTTGTTATGTAGCATCCCTTGCAAACTGGTTTTGATTGCGTGATAATCCCGGGGGGAGGGAAGAGGTTGTATTTGTTTGCTGCCATAAAAAAAAAAGTGTCAGTGACAGAGAAGAATAGTTGTTTCTCACGAGATAATGATTAAAATAAATAATCGAATTGCTGCATTTAAAAACGGACATTTATAACATAATTTATGTGTATGCATCTAAAGAAAGAATTTTGCTTTTTCTTATTTATTTTTTCATAAAATAGAAATTATGCTTTGGCCTAATGAAAGAAAAAACTGATTTTTCTGTATAATTCGTACAGAAAAATTCATAAACATATGCTGGAACACTGATAAGTTTCATATTGGATAAAAAGACTTCCAAGGCTTGATCTTTTTATTTTAACTGCAAAATCGTGCAGTGTTATTTCTTACGAAAATTTCCGCTCATTCAGTACATAAATACGGTACAGTAGTGTCAGTGTTCCCTGAGGTGTAGGAAGATACGAATAAAGAAGAGAAGGCCAGCTCCATTAGTACCTAGTCGCTTCCTGTTGCTCAAGTTTCAGCAAGGTCGCAAAAGGGAAGTGTCTTGTGAACTGTCCTGGAAATCCTACCCTCTGTTTAGTTCAATAACAGCATTTCCGCTGGTACTCGCATAAAAACAATAAAAAAAATGGATTTTTTCCCCTCCAGAAAGTTTCTGGTGCAAACTGTTCATAGGGAAAAACATAATGGAATATTTAGAGACGCCTTTGCATGAAAGAAGACAGACATCCGTGAGGATCTCTCTCTCTCTCTCGACTGCGATTAGAAATGAATTCCTTCAAATCTGCAACCTCACTTCACTTTTCCCTAATTATTTTCCATTTCAAAAATGTTTTTTTCATTTCCACTGTCCCTTTGAGATTAAAAATTTGTTTCTTGACCCCCGTTAACTATTCGTAACCTTCCGTTCCCTTTTTTGTACCACTCTTGCCCTTTCGTTGTTAGGAAACCATCATCGAGTTCCACTGCTCTTTCTATGACTCTAATTAAGAGTCATGGGAGGAGGAAGACGTTGTTATCATTCTTAACTTTGCTTGCTTCGAAATGAGGCCGCATACCCTTTAAGTAAGGGATGGCTTCATTTCGCGCACTACTCAAATGCAAATTTGGTATTTAGTAAGCAAGGGGTATTTCAACCGTAGTTCTAGATTTTTACACCTCCCACTAATTAAGAAGGTTAGCATCATTTAGATTTTAAATCCTCTTGATGGGACCAAAAGTCATTCTTGTCTGCCGTCCTTGAATCTCATTCGGTAACGTAACTCTCACAAAAGGAAAGACAAACTAAGAATCTGCTTGCTGTTCTATAAATAAAGGTTAGCTATAGAATAGCAAAAATAGTTTGATTCGGATGCACTCTGTTTCAAACAGTGCTCAAATATTCCTATCCGGTGAAACACTTTTGTTCAAGTGGTCTATAACCACCACTCAACTCTTCGGTATAATTATCACCATTATAGATAAGGACCCCAGCTATGTGTCCATCCTTCAAGTTGGAATTGAATTTCTGCCCTCTTATCTCTGTTAAAGTCTTAAGTTTGATTTCTCCGGGTTGTGAATGCTTATTTATGTCTAAAATTTCTGAACTTAAATCAAATTTAAAGTTCATTAAACACTGAATAAAATGTGGACTTGAATTTTAATGGTTTAATCAATCAATTAAAATTGTGGGTGTAATACGGCACAAGTTGCCAGATACCACAGTAATATAGTTTACATAAGTCTACCGGTATTTATTATCAGAATCCTCTTGACAGGTCTATGATGGGTTAATGAGACATCCCAACTGCCTTTTATCCAATGGCATTTCATTTCGCGTACTGCCAGATAATAGCTAAGTTGTTGGTAGTTAACTTGCCTCCTCAAAATCTGTTATTCTGTAGCCACAAGTAAGACAAAATTAGCTCGTTAGTTAATGATAAACATCAGTCTTGAGATTAACAGGAGTCGTTGTTTGTAGCTTCTTTCGTACGCTTTTTTTTGTAAACAAACAAGGAGATTAAGTTCTCCTTAATGCATTATGGCAACTCCACAAAAACTAATAAAGCTACCCAACAGAAAAGGTTCTTGACTAGACTTTCCAGGTCTCGTTGAAAAGCTGTTCTTCAGACAATATTGTTTAATAGATATTTAAAGTTTACATCCATTAATATCAACTTAATGTTGATAATGAATTAAATATTATCAAAAACATTAAGGTGGACATCACACGTTTCTCTGTAAATATCCATGGAATATTCCAACCCAGACGCGACCAAGTACATCAAGATTTATGACAACTCCAGCGTTTAATCTAGGCCACGAACATTATTACCACAGACGATAATTTTTAGAATATCCTTTTTCATTGATGCTGTATATAGGATATTAGTCTATTTCCATCTGAAAACGTAATATTAAATCTTATTGGATTGGACTAGAAACAGATGGGGAGGGATTTAGATGGCGAGAACTAAAGATTTCACTTTGATGCGAGATCTAGTTCTCTTGTGTTAGTAGTCCAATCCAATATTAAGATTATCAATCTACGCACCACACGAAGAAAATCCTAGGTGACATTACTGCTACTGGAGAAATTAGGAGGGGACCTGCGTTGAATTTCATTGCCATATTTAGTTAATGCTTTGTTTTTCAGGTAGGGTTAAAAAGTCGTCCTAAAAAGTAGAACGTTGCTTATGACACCGATGTAACCAACCAAGGAAAGGAGGTGTTAGTATGAATATCGAACTGAAAAGCGAAAATCGAACTCAGTGTGTTGGTACATCTTTTAACTCCCCATCCCCGTTTTCCTTCTCTCTGTCGCCTCATGACGACAAAGTTACTCTCAACGATATTTGTGAAGTCCACCATGTTGAGAGAGAATCAATCGTATAGAAGTTTAGGCCTTAGTCGATAACCGCGATCTATAATACGACCATGACTAAACGTTTCAAGCATTTGTAGTGCTTGAAACATTTGTTGGAGTTAGATATATTTTCGAAATGAATCTGACATAGGGGAAAATTTCAGTGAGTTGGCTGAGCTTTGTTTTCTGTCACTCTCTCAATTTGGTGTTATTAGGGATGATCTATTGAATGGTTATGGAAATTCGAGAGTTGGAGAGATTTTCTGGGAATACAGACCTAGAACTCAGTTACAGCAGAGAAATTTTCCACTATCTCATAGAGAGCTAGAAAATAGGTATGATTTTCCTAAAAAATAACTTTCATAGTAGCGTCCATGCTAGTTTTTCAAGTGGAGTTACCACTTAAAACTAAGTGACAATTGACTTTGAGAAGAATGACTTAGTGAAAGTTATGAACTTTTGAACTTTGAATATGGAAGCGGCACGCTTCCATCTTCGCTATTTTTGGGAGCTTGATTTTCTGCCATTCCACTATCCATCGAGGGCGAAAAGATGAATAGTATCAATGTGACCTCAGCGTATAGTATAGAAACAACGAAATAAAGTATTACAGGGACCTTTTCTTGTAATGGGAAGGGGCAACATTTTCTTGTTTGCATCAGGAAATTTAGAAGTCTGCACGGTTACCTCGTTACCAAATTATGAGCACTTTGCACCAAATCGGACGACAAAGAGCACAAGCCATGCGTGATTGTAAAGATGTATACTATCTTTTCCAAAGGGGAAAAAAAAGGTTACTACAAAATGTCACTCAAAAGGTTACTACATAGGGATAATCATAAGAGAACAGTTGAATTTTGCGAGTGGATAACGTTAGTGCACGTATAGAATCAGACTGTTCTTTCAGATATATCTGCTTGAATGGAACAATTACTGAGCGAGGAGGCTGCCGAGCGACTATTGGGTGAAATTACTCGAGCAAGGAGACTGTCTATTGGGTGAAAGGTGGCCATTCTTAAACCGATCCACGATGGGCAGTCATTCATGGAAATAATTAGTTTTATGCATTTAGCGATTTATATCTGATAAACACTTTGCAGGGAGTTTTGAAAGACTACATCGATGGAATGGCTTCTATAGCCAAACAACGTGTTCGGTTTTAACAAAGTGTTGTGTAGTCAGACGCAGATGGGTAGGGAATAGCGATGCAATTACGTGGGTATCCCTCTCCTGCAGCCCTCGATGCTTTTCTCTCGAGGTATTTGAAGTTAGTTGTCCATAGGAAACAGATCTGGAGTAATCAACCAATTGGAAAGGTAACATCACAAGAAAATGAACTAAAAAGAAATATTTTAAAGCAGTTAGAAATGTAATTTGAACGTCTCTAATATAAACAATTTAACTATTAATAAATTTTCGTAACGCATATGGACTTGTGTCTTGAGATCCTTTGTATGTACAACAGTGGATAAAATAATCGCAACACCTTACAAAGCATCAGAATTTTTCTATATAGATTTCTAAAGTTTCCGAATTCACTCTGTTGAACCCCACCGGCAAACCACGTTTGAAAATCTTAAACACGAGTCAATTTTTCGTCCTTTTTCTAAAGATCAAAATAAAGAACAAGAGCCATTTAAGGCGACAGCATGCTCGCACAAATTCTTAGTAAATTCATCCATTCTATATTTTTATTTTAGAGTTAATTAACAAATATGTAATACAGATATTATCTTTAGTTTAACAAGTCTGCAAACGACTACGATGGTCGTTACCGTTCTGATTGAAGCATAAATTAATTTTCCTAAAGCTCAGTGACATAATATCCTGTGGTGCAGGTGCACTAGGGCCGGCCATGAACTCTAAGAAACCAATATACCAGAGCCCAGAACATGATACACCACTGGTGCGGTAGCGCTGAAAGCAAATTTAACAAAATAGGCATTGTACATCTCATTGTGAATCCCTTCGAAAGGAGTTTCCCTACACATGTACCTTGAATAAATAGCACTTCCCAGAAGAGCAGCATATTGAAGTTTATTCTCGGTTGGGAATAAACTTCAACCCGCAGGCCACCGTTTCCAGCTTGTCTCCTCATCGTTGGGCGAGTACGCACCCCAAGTACAAGAGCTCACAATCCAGTTGTGAATTGGTTAAACAATGAGATATGCATAATACCTTTCGCGCAAATATTTGGATCATATCCCCAGTTGACATTCCACCCATGCCCTCACTCTTCACCAGAATGTCAACCCTGATCGATTAGTACATTGTGTTAAGTATCATTTTCTGTTCACCAATCTACAGGACTCATTAAAGAATTGCTCGAAAACTTTCAGTCGGATATTTTCATGGATTCCCTTAGCCTGAATCATTGCAACCCAATTTTAACATCTGCTTCTATTGTGTGACCTGGGTCTACGAGAGCACTTGTTCCTATGATATGAAGATTTAATGACTGTTCAAGTTTTTGAAACCAACGTATAGGACAACACACCCGAAGATGTCGCGAAGGAGGGATCTTCTTCGGGCTCAAGAGTTCAAGGATTTAATGATTAATAACCATCAACTTTAAGAATTTAAAAGTCGAGGTATGGGCAGAGCAGTGACCTAACTATCGTAACTTAGGGCATAAGAATCTCTGCTCAAGGAACTTACATTCATAATAGATCGTTCTAATGTCTGGAGTATGAATGATCTGTCTAGCATGAATGCAACCCTTATGTACCTAGTTGTGTATTTGAAAGCTTTTAAAGAGGCAAAATATTTATTTTATTTCGTACGATAAGCTTGGGTATATATCAGCGGCTTAGAATTCATGGAATATCAAAAATAGAAAATAATTTCCACAGAAAAGGAGTTATATTTCGCATCCGATCATAATAGATACTCTGATTAATAATTAAAGAGTTTAACTACAGATTTCAGTAGGACCGTTTACTACGAAGAGTGTTTCCCCTATAACGAAAACAGCAATCCATCACTGTTTTATGTTAAATCAAGTTGCAATTTTTAAAAATAAATCTAATTTTCAGCTAAATGAGGAGTATGCAGTTCAAAGTCATGGACCGTTTAGTGTTCTGTGGAGGAAACCTAAAAAGATATGCTTGTAATTCAGATCGTCTACCGAAGTTGGTCTATTGTACAGAGGGATGGACACCATATCTTTGACTAAAATATCAGCTTTGTCTTACGTGCATACTTTTAGATTCGAAAGTCAAGGTCAGCCTTCACTGTAAATGGGATACGAAACTGAATTCAACTTCAAAATGATTGATTCCTTCAACGCAGCAGTCCCCACGACTTGATTTTCGCGTTTTAAAATCAACTTTCCATGGATACATCTCTCTGAGAGAAGCCACCACTGTTTTAAGAGAAAGTCTGGTGAAAAAGGGGGGGAAGGGAAGAAGTTTACTTAGTATTGTTTTCCCAAACATAACGTTAAGAGAGATGAATAAGGCAGCAATAAACGGTTTCCTTCATAATTTTTCCTACTTTGAGGAAAACTTTTCCCCGTGGGGGCCGAACCATTAAGAGGGCACCGAGCCTTACAGAAGAATCTGAATGTTCAGAAAAATATGACCAGGATATTTAAGTTGCACATGTGGTATAGAACTAAAGGAAGGTTGTTTGAGGAAATAACGGGCCGTTTTAAGACGTAAAAATAGCAAAGACTTCTTACTTTAAACATCCGCAACTCGTTTAACGAGAACCCACAGGTTTGATAATGGAAGAAGTCGAGTTCAGTTGGAGGGCCTAATTAGGTGTAGTTGAAAGATATTCATTCATTGGCCTGCCAAGTGGCTGACTTACTCACACAGCTGCGCTCATGAGATGGAATTTCCTGAATTTTCTACGGAATTCCGTTGGCTTCCATTCATTAGGACCGACAGGGATGGGAAAGAACTCGCGCTTGTAGAGAATATTATTAAGTTATTAGCGTAGAGTGTTTTTTTATAATTTTTTTTTATACTCTCCACTGAAGATCGTTCAGGAACCGTCGGGAAGAATATCGTTTCTTGCGGTGTTGAGCGCTCGTGGTATTTTATTCACGTAACGATATTAGCTTCGACTTTCACCTTCTCTTGTACAACTTCCAGTTTTTTTTCACCCCTTTTTTTTTATGCCTGGTAAGGAGCGAAATTTCTGCTGACTCGAGTTCTGTCTTGTGCGTTTTATTATATTCGAAACCTTAGGATGAGTATTTAGACTATGCTGCCCAAGACTTTAGAATTCCAAAGACGTAATCTTTAAATAAGATGTCTCCCCCCCAATTCAAAGGAGCTTTTGTCTGCCGAATCTAAAAATTAAGATTGAAAATATGTAGCATCTGCCGCGCGTGCCGAACGTGCCGCATTCTTCTAATGACATCGCTAAAGGAAATGGACATTTTAGCCGACATGACTTGGGTGCATTAGAGAATGGAGAGCTTTGTTCGTCCCACCAACAGATTCGTTCATTGTTCTCTGTAATTTGCTTTTAACTAAGAACACATTGGGCTGGTTGTGATAAATTGAGAATGTCAGGTCTTAATTTCTGGTTGATCAGCTTTCCGGCACGGGAAGTATGGAGAGCCGAATAATTTGTGGAGTACTTTAATGAATTTCAAGGTTATTTTGACCTAAACGACAAGAAAAATGAATTGGACACAGAAGACAGATGCTTGAATCGCACAGCGAAATAAACTTTCCCTTCTTATCCTCACAATCAAATTGCTCCAGAAAAACAATCCAGCGATTCATTGCCCTCACTAGAGTAATAAATTCTTTCCTTTGGTAGTTTGTCCCATCTCTGAGGGCGGGAGATTTTGCATTGCTGGAATTCCTTAAAATCCAAACTATCACCTGGTCACATCTCGTCATGCATCCAATTGTAATACCGTATAAGATCGGATTGTCTTTGGAATCTCAAGCACTTGAAGGAAAACATTCACCGACTAATCCAATAGTGGCGTGAATTTGGGTTGGCCGCGGTCCTCTGGGGTTAAAGTGCGCACCTAATTGATGAAGCTGCGTAATATTGAATGAACTGTCTAGCATAAATGTAACCCAGGTTGCATTTATTCAATAACAGAATTTGGATTTATTTGAAAATGATTAGGAACGGTCTTAAATTGAGGCCCATCTCCAATTTGTTCTCACTAGAGTCGATTTATTTATCCACTAGTTAATCTAAATCACTGCTATATACAGTGGAAAAATATTCACGAACTAATCCAAATTTGTTTACAACTTATACCACATCAATGTACCTTTTTTTTTCGCCTTTCTACATTTATCAACTATCCTTATTTATAAAAAAAAGTGAAGATTCGCATATTATCTGCATGTTACAAAGGAAAGTTTTAAGCAGATGTTGCCTCTAATATTGGCAGCCACAGAGTCGCTCGTGACTATTTTGAAAGCGTTTCTAATTTGTATGAATTGGTTTGGGGGCGGGAGAAAATAGCTGAAACTCCGATTAATCCATTATTATACATCTAAACAACGGTCTTTCTGTCGCCTAGCGTTTTAGCATCCGCACACACCAAAAAGAAAACGAAATTCTTAAAGGAGTTCCAAAATACGTGATGAAACCGTAAACAACCCCATCTTTCAGATGCTATCTTTTGTACCACATATCAAATGGCAACAATCCAAAACGATCTGCACCATAAACCAAGCGTTCACTGCATACGTGACACGTGGGATTACATTTAAAAATTCATTGTTGGTAGCAAAGAAGCAGAAGATAAAAAAACAAAATGTCGGAAGCTTTAAATAGTATAAATGATATTTTTGGATATGTAAGACACAACGGTCCCACTTTATTTTTTTTAATGAGCAAGTGGTAGGGAGAAAAGAGAATGTAGTCCTTCACTTGGGTGGTCGAAGTCATTAGCAAAGGTAAAACTGCACCAGAGGGAGAAAAAACATTTTCTACGTTAATTATCTCTCTGAGAAATTAATTTCCTACAAATCGATTTGCTGCGCTCCAATTTCATGTTACGTCTACAATATAAAGAACCATGTTTGCGCTCCCCTCAACAGAAGCAATTAAGTGGAACAGTGTGGCCAGTGCTAAGTCATTGTCCTATTGCTTCGCGATGATTCTTTAGCTGATTTTGAGGTGCGTTCATAAGTTGTCTCGACATGCCATAAACACAAGACGGATCTCGCAGTTCCAGTACATCAGGATTTTTCATTAGTGGATGGATACAACTCCAAAAAGGACGCCAGATAAAAATGGCGCTATATTTAAAATTATAGCCAGAAAACGATCATAAGTTATCGAGCTTATAGACCAAAAAACTCGTTGGCAAAGAGACCAGTGACATATTAAGGTCACATTCGCCAATCAACATTACCAACTACAAGTTAATATTCCTGGAACAGGCACATGATTTCTCCATTCAGATGATTTAAGCAATTGTCCTTATTCTTGGTGCATTTTGCGCAGTAACCAAAGATTCATTAATAACTCATGTTCTCCAATAAAAGAAAATCGGGGACAAACTAGATGCTCTACCATCATGTTTCCAGTAGCATCTTGGAGTCTTTTAGCCACTGAAAAATCCAGCCTAAAGTTGAGCACCTTTTGGGTAGAAAAAAAAAAACAAAAAAAAAAACTCTAACACCCTAATCCGTGAGTGTATCAAACTACGGATTTATAATCCTCAGATAAGATTTATTGCCTCACTTGCAAGAACAGACTGCTAATCTTCTCCAGCTTGGATACCAGAAATAATTAACCCTCTATACTTTCCCTTCAAGAGGTAAACTTTAAACTCCGTCATCTCCAGGGTGACTTGTGTCTGCTTGTGTCTCCCTCTGCCACCAGTAAATTCACGTGGACAGATAGCTACCAGAGGCGCTCGTAAATCTTCTGTCGCTGTCAAGAAAAGCCGTCACGCGATGCAGGTTTCAGCGCTGTATGCAGTCCAGAACTGTTGTTCACCGAACGAGATTAGAATGAAAGACCTCCGATATTTTATTAATTTGTTTATGAGGTGACTGAAGGGGGAAAGGGGGAAGCAAGTCGTGTAATTAAAAACGAAATGTCGACATAGATGGCGGGCGGAAGCCTTAAATATATCGATTGCAGTCGGAGAAGATTGTGGAGCTGTTAGTAAATATTAGCTAATCATAGAAGATGCCGGTATTTTGGGTCGAGAGAGCGTGTTGAATTATGTATAGCAGTTACGAAGTTATAAGTCTGTCGCATCCCTTGAAAGCCATAAATTTATATGGTCAGCGAATCCAGTTAATTGTCGTTTAAGTAATTGAACTCATATACCCAAGTGGGACGTTTATTTTAATGTAGAAAGTGGGACACATTACAAATGTTAGCGTAGTTTCGAACGTAACAGGATTCAAAAGGTGTGGGTTTTTCCTCCCTTAGTTTAGGATCGCAATTTGCTTCTACACGAGTTTCACGACATTCATTTAAGTCTACGCAAGCTGGATAGGCTAATATCCACAAATTTGGATTAATTTCAAAGGCAAAAAAGCAGCAAGAGGTTATTAATATGATTATAGGACCATTCTTCTGGGACACGGGCCTAATGATACCACTCAGTCCATTTGGAAGAAGCATTTCTCCATAATGAGGTGTTCCTGCTCTGTGAAAAAGTTGAGGTAAGCTCCACCGTCAGTACTCGGGTAAACAGGGATCCCATTGTCTCCCCTCACTCAAAAAACATACCCCATATTTATCTGCATTGTTTCTACAAAGCACGATCGGTGAATGACATTTGCCCATATCCTAACCCTACCATCTTTATGATATTAACGGTATTCATCTGATTAAAATATTTACCAGTGCTGATTTTTCTTTGTTACATTCATAAATTGATGATTCTTGGTACTTTTCTACTGGACTGGACAGTATCCATTGCATCTTATATTGCAAGTCTTTTTTTAAACTCAGCCTATACATATACATTTGGACCTCGATAGAGATTCCAAACTTTGTGTCCATTCCATAAAAACAACGGATATTGATTTTTTTTTCTAGCTGATATACTTTGAATCACCCTCAACCAATATCAATAAATCATCGGCATGTGCGACAGCTTTTGTTAGGCTAGCCAAGGTCCACAACTATTTTATCACAATATTCCAAACACTAGAACCGAAAATTGATCCCTGAGACTATCCTTTTTGCCAACACTCTCGACCGAACTGTTACTGTTTGTTCTGTTGAAAAAAGCAATCCTCAACAACGTTGTACATATTTGTAATGGAGTTAACCCCTGGCCACCATAAAGTGTCGAAAGCTGACTAAGTTATTAAACAATCCCATAAGGGTTAGCTTCATCCACTGTGTACATTAACCTACGTAGGGCGTTTTCGGTCAATCTGCCAGGTACAAAACCAAATTGACATTAGTCCTTAAACTTGGTACCTTTCCTTCAGATCTCCAACTGCTCATATAATTTTCCTATAACTGACAAGTCAAGTTCCCAACTTTTTCGACTCGCAAATCCCTTCTTCCACTTCGACTCACTCGCGAACCCCTTCATAACACCACTCTTCTCGCCATAAAATATGGCGAGGTGGTGTGAGAAAAATATTCCATTTATGTAATATTTTATTAATAATTTCATAATTTATATATATAATTATAATTCATCATTTAATATATGGAGTTTTGGCGCGGAAGAAGTATTTCCATGAACCATTTTCCCCTTTCTACACATCACAACCTGGCCAATCAAATCCCTCTATTTCGCCTCGTTCCTCCTTGCCTTCGTTTAATTATTACATTTATATAAATGTGTTAGTTACTCGAGCTAAGTATATCTTTCCTCCCCAAATTTTCTCACTGGAAACGCTTCAAAACATTCAATTACCATTCTTTGATTCCTTCGGGTTAAGGGCACTCTTTTCTCTGGAGAAACATAATTTTAGTTCTATCTATTACTCAAGCTACTTATTTTCCACTATCTAAAGTCCATATTATCCTACAATTTGTCCTAATCATTCTGCCCTTTCAAAACCTTGTTTCAAAATTTCCTATGTAAATGTAAGCAGACTCAATCAGAATTTTTAGTGCGAACCCCCTGGAAAAATTTTGCAAACATTGGGGGTTCGCGAACCACCAGTTGGGAACCCAATATACTTGAGGAATAGCAATCCTAAAAATAACTTCGCTTGGTGGGTTTGAACCAAAACAGAGAAGAAAGATTTGGGAGTTATGATGCGGTCGGATATCCAGTTCTCCAAGCAGTGCAGACAGGTGATGAGGACCCCTTCGTTTCCTATCGATGATTTATCGAAGGCTTGCTTGTAGAGATAGGGAGGTCATAATACCACTGTATAATGCAATTGTGAGATCACAATTGGAATACTCTATCCAGGTATGGCTTCACGGAGTCCAAAGACGGACAGCAATCCTGGTGAGATCAGCAAAAGGGCGTCCATGTGAAACTAGACCCTTTAGAGGAGCTTTGAGGTGTATAAGGCTCTGAGAGGTAAAACCAAAATGAAGGTAATTTCCCTGTTAAATGATTTCAAGTTATGGTGGGAGGTTTAGCCTGGATTGCAGGAAGTTTTTTTTAGCCAGCGAGTTGTTAATTATTAGAATAAGTTATTGGTCGAGGCTGACAAATTGAGGAAATTCAAAGTCAAATAGGTGGTTTTATTATTTTTCAATGGTGCAAACGCCCGGGTCTTCCTTGCACCAAACGCAAGTGCTAATATCATTTGCACCTCGATCTGCATCCTTTCTTCAATCAGTTCAGCTTTCCAAATACAGTACTGCCCTTTCTTTCATTGATTAAAAACTGAGCCCAAAACTTGGTCTTATCCTAAAAAGCTTTTCCACTTCATCCATCTCAATCAAGTCAGTTCCCGGAGCTTTATTAATTTCCGTTGCCTTGACTGCATCAGCTAATTTATTATGCTCAAACTTCATATACCTTTCACACGATATACTCATTCTCCGTCCTTACTTTCTTATGATAATCATCTTCTAATTCTTTATAATCTCCCGAATACAAATTCTCCAAGGTCTTTTCTATTGTTCCATGCCACCCAATAGTTTGTCTCCTTGAATATCAATTACTATATGTCCTACTTGCTCTACTTGTCTTATCCACAGAAAACCCATGGGGCTGACCCTCCTTCTGTACAAAATCTTGCCACACTTGGTTTTTACTTTTAACTATTAGCAGTTATATATCTATTGGCCAAACATAATGCCATTGTATTTACTTTTGTACCAAGAAGCCACTTCCGGTATTCTTGACCTACGAAACAACCGCTGAAGTTGCCTCCTAGCAAGCCACACCTCTTTTCTCAGTTGAGTTAAGTCCTGGCTCCACCATGGAACATGTTCATAATGTTTAATTCTTCCCATCGAGACTCTGGAGTCCGTATAATATATTTTTAACACAACTTCCTTAAGGAGTTGTTTTTCCCTCTGCTAGTTATATCAGGTTTCTCGGTTGGTACCTCATGCAAATGGGCTCGGGAATATACGTGGCCAATCATACACTGGTACAATGTTGCCTTAGCAATTATCGATAGCCACAGAATTTAAAATGAAATCCACACAGTGCTGAACTAATTTAATCCTTCTGAATATGCAAAACGCGAGTGACTATTGTATTAAGCATTTTAGACATGCAAGAGGCACGGTTTAGAGAAAGACTTCCCAGTGTTTTCAGTGCCAATCCCACACACACAAAAAAAACTGGTTCAAATTTGATAGTCTCCCGAAGACGAAATAAAACAGAAAACTTTATATTTAGAACTGGAAATTGATACCTCAATGAGCGCAACACTTTTGTTGTGGTTTTCGTATCACAGCCGATCCGTATTTGTCTTTTTTAATGTGTAATGCGTCTTTAAGGACAGGATTCAAGGACGAACAACATCGGATAAAGGCCACTGATGCACTGGATAGAGCTTCACTTAAATACGTTGTAGCAAAAGAACACTGAACCAGAAGCAACGAACTTTGCATTTGCCATACTAGCTGAACAGGCTTTCCAGAAGCAATGTAAATTAAAATGAATAAAATAATAAATGCCCTTCGTTTTAAATAAAAAGGTCATTTCAGAGAGAGAGAGAGAGAGAGAGAGAGAAAAACGAAATCTTAGACCACTTTGCGACCACCATTTGAAAACTTAACTTCAACATCGCAATAAATGGGATGAACGCCTGGAAGAGAATTAGGAGGGAGGAACCCACGCAAAGGTAGATCAATGCAGTCTAGTGTGGTAAGCAAGATGGATACTCGTATCTTAAGAAAAATTAAACGCTGTCATCGCACGGCGGACAGAATTTATTGCTGGATAAATTCTTTATTCTAAATTCCAAAACAGGGTACATTTGTGGCACATTTTGCTGTTCAAGTGAAATCAGCCAGTCTTTCCATCGAAAGATTCGGGGATTTTTAGAATATTGTGCACGAACTTGAACTGATACAGGAAGGATTGTTTAGGAGATTGTATTTAAGAAAAGGTCCTCATATAAGGCAGTCCACATTCCCGGAGTCCAGAACAAAAGGTAACAGATGTAGGTACTGGGATGAGATCCTTGAATTTATGTATTCCGTTTCACAGTTGTTGGAAGGACATATTGCTATAGTGTGATTTTAATCACTAAATTTTTCGATCATTTCTTTTTAATTAAGAAATTGGTAAAAAAGTTTGGTTTAAGAGTTAAAATAAATTGTTCGTAGTTAATGAAGTTAAGAAAACTGCTGTAGATCCCAAAATTGCGTTATATTTAGAACTGCGGCCTGTTATTTAAACTCCTACCGTGTGCCTTATAAGGCTTCAGAGTTGGTAGGAGGGACAATTTTTGTCCTTCTTCCTAATTACGAGGGAAGGTGCCGCAAGCCTAAGTCAAATGGTCCTTAACTGTGCATCAAGTGTTTGGCATCAACGCTTCGGAGATTTAACACCCCGGTTCGAGCTTAAGGGACCATTAGCGAGGGACGAACTGGATCCGCCGTGTTGGAAATCGTGTGTGCTCTAAAACTGACGACTTATCACCATCATGGCGTAATGAAGCGACAGGGGTTGGAAGCGATAAGATAGTAGCTGCGAGACCTACAGATAGGGGGAGGGTTCTAGCATTTCCTTGATAATAGGAGGGCCAAAACAGCTGCTGCTGGTGAAATATGACAAGGGATGGCGTTTAGTGTAATTCTATGCCTCTCTCTTACTACTTCCTGCGGTGACTCCATACTTCGTGTGATAGGCTTGGCTTGACTTGACTGCTGTCAAACAGAAAACGGCAAATGACATCATCCCGGTTCACCAGCTGGCAAAAAAAAGAAAGATTGGTGTCCTGAGGCAATCGAACTGTATTATCAATTAATACAATGGCCCTTAAGTGTTTAAGGTGAATAAAACGCACCTTTCACACTATTCCAGCGATTATTTTGTACCGTACAAAGTAGATTGATTAAAAATACCATTACGATTTGGCATGCAGACAGATGGTTTGTTGTGGTAAACATGTGTACAGTTTCTTACATTACTTTGAAAGGTAGCGGTGTCTGGGTCAAGGTCCCACACTTGCTATGGGGGAGGGGATATCTGAAGTTATTTTCATTAAGTTGGCCGTTGGTAAGATTAAAATTAGCCACTATTATATCAGTTCTCAATAGTGAGCAGGAGATCCACAATCGAGATGTCTTAAAGAGATGCTGGGAGTCCAGAAAAACAAAAAAAAATTAGAACTTTTCATTTATAATCTAAAGAAAAGGGCTATTTTTTCACAAAAATAAAGTTTTAAACCATACTATCAGTAGAATTTATTCTTTAACTTTAAGGCGGAAACGGGGTGAAATATTTTTCTCACAGCCGCGGTTACTAAACAGATCAACTCAACAGTCGTTGCCACTTTCCATCAGAATTTCAACACTCTGAGTGCCACGGGGGAGGGGATCAGTTTCGGTATGCTCCTGATCCCGTTCCTAAAGTGACACTAGTATTCTACTGCACCCATCTTAATCAACGATTTATAGGAAGACTAGATTACCACAGTCCAATTTGGACTCCAAACGATCACAGGCAATATGACGTGGTTTAACTGTGGTTCAGCAACTCTTGGCCAAATTGCACCATTGAAATGTGTGTATAAGCATCTGTTCACTCGTATTTGTTGCTTGCTGTGCAGGTCGAAAAAACCAAGGATAACCGAGGAAACAGCACTAACAAGAACAAGAACAAGTTCCATCACTGGACGAATGAAGCCATAATGGTACAAAAGCACAGGCCTACTAACTCAAGTGTTACATTTAACTGTGATCGGTTTTCATCGCTAATTGGGAGCGTTTAATCTCAAAATGTTCCCATCAAGTCCAACAGCAAACGATGCTTTATTTTTGTGATCTTTCCATCACAATATTCTAATATTCCTGTATCCAGCAGTTCTGCAGGAAGACATATGTACGTAGATTTTATCACACAAATTTGAAGGGATTAGGTGATCGAATATTGGATTTTCCGCTGTATAGCGTTTAATCATTTCACTGCACCTCTCAACACAAATGTTATGCTCTCTGGGGAATATGCATGAAACAGAAAGGAAACCTAAGAATCTTATTTTTACCATCTTTTGAAACAGCTGATTATTAGCGCTAAAACGGAAAGTTCGCTAGAACAAACTGAACAGATTGAATTTTATAAGGCTCAGAGGAGTTAGCAAAATGAACGAGGGTAGAACTTCTGTTGTAGAAAATTCTAGAACTCGCACCCAGGCTTACGCCCATCTCCACCTGTGTTTGCTATATACAAAAACAAAAGAAAATTCTCAACCGTATTGGCCTGGCCTGTAAGGGTATTAGATCACTACCACCAGGGAACAGCCATCATAGACAAACGCAACCCGGCTTCCGTCCCTGAGTTCGCTATCTCCTTCTGTGCAGTTAAATACAATCATTCAGCTTTGCAGCAAAAGCCTTTGCCTTCCTTGCACTGTATGGCTATTACGAACTATCCTGGAAATATTTCTCCTTGCTAAGGTACTCGCCACCACCAAGCTGATCTGCTCAGGCTAGTTGACAGGATGTACTTGCGAGTTTAAGTTATTTTGAGGCCCCTGGAACGTTTTTATTGATAATGTATGACAAATTGTGTATTGCCAAAATAATTCATTTATATAACATAATTAAATACAAGTATTGTATAAAATACAGGAGTTGAACAGAAAAGTTTTAACAATATTATTTTATAAATAGTAATGATAAATCGGACATCGTCCTGCATTAAATTATTTTAAATAGTTTTTTATTCTTTTTAGTGCTGAAAATGATTGCTCACCACTTGTGTTTGTCACAAACATTGAGAGAAATATTCAGAAGAGCATCAACATTGTCGATCTAAGTCCATCAGTAATATCGTGCATATAATCAAGAGTTGAAACATTTTCTTCTTTGGCATATTTTAAAGTTTCTGATTCGAATTATTCGATATCGTTTTTATAAACATCCGCTAATGTGTCAATACGCGAATCAAATTCGTTTTCCTCCATGGTATAATTTATAAAAATAAACATTTGATCTCTTGGTGTATACTTGAAAACCGGCAACTTAATTCAGCAATAAATGTATCACAAATAATATAAGCGGCGTTCACAATCAATTTTCTTCCAATTAAAATTACATCATTTAATCATCAATTAATGATTTAGTCTTCAATTGTTTCAAATTTATTTTATTTGATTTTTAAAGATTAGCGCTTTTCAGTAAATTTATTTTGGGTCCTGAAGGTATTTGCTATTAGCGTTTAGTCTCTCCAACACTGTTGCAAATTGTTGTTAATAGACTAAATATTTCCAGCCATATTGGCAGTAACATAACTTTGTCCTCTGCACCTTTCAGTATTTATGGATAACTCAACTTGCTGAAATGATTATTAAGATATTCTGCGTTATGATATTCCACGGGAAGAAAACCTAAGAATCTTTCTTTAATAATTTTCCCATCTTTTGAAACATATCGGATTATTAGCACTAACTGATAGTCATTGAAAATTGCGCAGCTTTAACTTCAGACATTAGATTCTTTTGTCTTATTTGCCATTAAATTTATAAACTCCTCACACGTTTTGTGTGAAAGGTAATTTGGGTACATTTTTGTATGATATTTTTAAAAATACGTATCACGCTAACTTTACACATCAACTACTAAATTTAACTAAATGTTAAGTATTCGTGTCTCAGCTTGTATAGCTTCTCAAATCCATGGGTGGTCCGATTAAAAATTGTTTCCGTAGAACGAATAAAATTTGCATATAACTAACTCATTTCGAGAGACCAGGGTTTGCATTTCAGGCCTTTGGGCAATAGAGCTGTTGCTGTAGAAAGCATGAATTAAGGGCTAAATGGATTAAGCATTGCACAATTTAGTGGATCTCTAACACGTTTAGAACTCTCTCCCACATACTCTACCGAGAAGTCGCGCTGGTCAACTGCTATCTTATGTCTATAGCCAGTGCAATATGCTGTGATCAACCTGTATTGTACTGTAAGCGATCTATTAGAGTGATTTTCCTTTATCCTACTACAAGTGGCCCTAGTTTGAATCAGAATGTTAAAAAAAGAAATCACCTTAAAAAAAATTGAGATCAGAGGCTAGCGCCTCATGTTCCTGTTCATAAGTGCGACCCTGTTGAAGAGAAGTGCCACTCCAGCTTCTTCACACACCCCAGTAATGACTGATGTGCCCCTGAGACGACCATTCCAGTCACTAAACTCTGCTGCAGATGGTTTGTCGGCCAGAGCGGGGATGCCGTTGTATTTCTCTGTCACACTGCATGGTGCGACAGAGAAATAACAGCTCTGCGAGCTGGGCTCTCCCCTGCCTTGCCTGAATTTGTCCGCGGTGCACCTCCGACAAATGTCTGGCATTCTCTGAATTCTCCCAAAATTCAGAAAATTGACGGTACGGGAGGGGCTGAGCATTTTGAACCCACCTTTGTGTTCTTTCACCTTCTTGGTGTGTGTAAACCTCTGCTGTAATTGGGGAGGTGTGAGCTGGGGTCATGACCCATCTATAATCTGCTCTTTACGATATAAATCCCTTAGCATCTTCTCTTCTATAAGAAGAGCCGGATCGCTGTGTGAAACGAAGAAGTGTTCTACGTGCGATTCCACTGCTTCTAACGTTGTGTAATACTTTTCTCCTTACAAATTTCCTTGAATTATTAAAATGGATTTTTAAATATCTTTGCGGTTTGCTTTCATTCAGGATAGAACGCTAGGTTGTGCTGTAGTCATTTTACAAAAGAGGTATTCCGCGCTCTAGGAAGTATATTATTCCTATGTTGCCTTATACGTTCATGGACTGGTTAAGAAAAAAATAGTTTGACACTTGACTGGCACTCCCGTATCATCCCAAGATTGATCGTTTTCTTAATACGGACATTTGCGTCTGTGCAGAGAGTGCCAATACAACTGGCGTCACAGTTTCAGGACTGCCTCTTCCCCGAGACGAAATTAAACATGTTTCCCCACCAGCTCAAAGCCAATGGTTAAAAAAACAAAGACTTCAAGTGCAGATACTTCTGAAATAAAACACGATGGATTCATCCAAATGGCGCATGCCAGTTTCATCAATCTCGGTCCAGAATTTGTATAATTATGATCAAATCGAAGGCCTAGTTTTATTTAATGGAGATTGAACCAAGATGGGTTCCACTACTATACATCCAATGAGAAGGTTTGGCTTATTTATTTTGGATAAATTTAAAATAAGGCCCTAAGAATCGTGTTAAGGGCGTCTTAGTCTCAAATAAAACACGTGATGAAGTAGTCCATTTGACCTGTTTGCAAACTTGAAATATTAGGGAATGTCTGAAGAAAACATGACTACGGTAATGAAAGAAGGATTAATGACGTACACACCTTTTCTACAAATTGATAAAACCCTAAAGGAGGTGCTCTTACAACTGCCCACGCGGTCACATTCTGGTATCCGATCGCTCATCCATCGAACCAGTTAAGGACGACATAGCACGTTGACTCGCGTGATGCGGGGGACGAATTAGCTTCACTTCTTCAGGATGGCTCCTCCTCCCAGAAAAATCGTGGATGGGCGTACCACACACGTGGACAATGCTTTGAAAATGCTTAATTAATCGTTCGTAAATTCAGACTTGAACTTGGATTGACCTGTTCTGGAGAGTTCAAATATTTCTGATGGCTCTTCATTCAGGTTACTTCTGTAATCCATCATGCAATTAAATTGAAATTAAAGACATGTTTTTAGTGTAGTTGAGCAACAAACAGTAGGCCTAGCTGCCTACTAAATCCAGAATTCAGAGGCAATCAAATGAACGCCGTCTAGCTCATCATCACCCGCCCCCTTCCCCCAAGCAGGGTTATGCTTCTTCCACCGTTCGTAGTATCCCCATAATTTACAGCTTCAGCGACAGTGCCGCATGCGACAAAACAGCCAAGCTAAAAAAAGTTCACCTCGCCGTCATGCGCTGTTGCTTGTGTAAGACGTTATAAATCACGCAAACGGTATAATGATGGCTTCTTTTATTTTTACAGATGTTGTTTTTTTCTTTTGGTCTTGCGCTGCTGTCCGTACAAACTGTACTCTTAACACTAAATATATTGTTGTAAGAAGAACTTCCTTACAACGCCTTGCCCGTTATGTGCTGTCATCAACGGTAAGTTTATCCAACGGGCTCTTCCAATTTATAGATCGCTACTTCCATATCTTTAAAGCCATTAAAGCTCATTAGACAGAGCCCCGGATGTAGAGCGTAAAATCCCTGTGCCTACACTGGAAAAGCATCCTTTGGGAGTGGGCCCGCAGTTGTTAGAAGAAAAGGTACTGAAAAATACTTGTAGCAGACGATTGAATGACACAGCAGACGATTGTAAAAGTGCAGACGATTGTAAATTGCATTTGCGTATTATTCAAGCGGCTCCTGTCCACACATTGTTACAGTATATCGACAACAATTGAACTTGTAACAATGTTTTCAAGCGAACGCTTAAAGTCGTAGAGGAATGCAGACTCGTGCATGATAATTCAAGCAATAAGAGTTGGGGAAGCGAATTTGACGCTCGTTTCGTT